>NC_050575.1:355966806-356275597 GCF_011100635.1 Trichosurus vulpecula
AGGAAGGTGACATGGTCAGACCTCTGCCTTGAAAAAAAAGAATCACCTTAGCAGCTGAACGAAGGAAGGATGGATTGCCATCTTAGGTGGCTAGGAGGTTGATTCTTCCATTTAGAATGAGGTTTTTCTTTTTTTTTTTAATGGATCATCTATGTGGCGATTAAATTCTCGACCATGTTTAAGAAAGCATTAGAATTAAGAGTTTTTGCATTTTAGAAATTTTTACAGAAATTATGCCTTTCTATATGTTTGTCTGTCATTTTGTGACAGACTTCATGTTATTAGTTTTCTGTTATCACCAAAGGTAATGCCTTAATTAGGGAATGGTGTAATAAGTATTGCAATTATAAAAGAGGAAAAGGAATCAGAAAACTAGGGTGCAGAAATCAGTTGGGAAAGTTTTAAAGCATATTTGTATTAGTGAATGACAGTGTGAATTTGTATGTCTTCCCACACCTTACTCTTCAATCCAGTGACACTGGCTTCCCAGCTGTTCCACAAAGAAGACACTTTATCTCTTACATTGATTTAAATTTTGTAATTGTATTAATTTTGAGACTTGGAGTGTGAATATTTAAAAGTTTTAAAGAGTGTGGGGCAGTCACCAGATTCCTACTACCTCAGCTCCTCTGGAATCTTTACATTCTGTTTTCTCTCACCTTCCTAAGGACAAGGAAACTAAAATTGAATATGTGACCTTTGGTACTTAGGGAGATTGGTGATGTTAGGAGACTGAGAATAAAGTTGTGGAGAAAAAATTTGGAGCTTTTAGGGGGAAAATGTTTAAAAGCAGAGGAAGAGAAATTGTGAAAAGGAAAAACAATTTGGGGAAGTTTCATTTGGTTGTTTCCTTATGTGAATTTAGAAGCAGAGGTCAGTAATTTTGTAGCATGGACTACTCTGAAGGTTGAGTGAAAGGTTGGAGGATCTAAGTAGAGTTGCTAGAGTAGGGGGCTTAAGATAATATGAAAGACTTGGCAACCATCCAGTCAATAATAAACATTTGTTAAGTGCCTACTATGTGCCAGGCTCTGTTGCTAAGCTCTGAGGATACAAAAAGAGGCAAAAGATGGTGCCTGCCCTGAAGAGCTCATAATCTAATGGGGGAGACAACAAGGAAACAACTACATACAAACAAACCATATACAGGATCAATGAAAAATGAGAGGGAAGGCAGTAGCATTAAGAGGGATTGAAAAAGGCTTTCTGAAGAAGATGGGGATTTTAGGCCTTTAACGAGTTAATAAAAAAAGAATAGGTTGAGATGAAGAAGGGGAGCTTTCCAGATGTTGGGGTCAGCCAGAGAAAATGCCACAAGGTGAGAGACATGAGTGTTTTGTTTGTGGAACAGCAAGGAGCCCAGTGTCACGGATTGAAGAGTAAGTGAACCAGTTAGTAGAAGAACGGTATAAAAAAGATGATACCAAAACTAGACTTAGCCAAGGGTAACCCTATGTCTGAGAAAAGGCTATGAGACTTTCTTCCTCCTCTTGACCTTCATCCTGCTTTTAAAGCAAGGTGGACTCTTAGGACTGTAGTTCACACAGTGATAGATTTAGAGCTGGAGAGGATCTTATCTATATCATGAGTTAAATAGGTTTTTATTATGGGCTAGCCTTGGAAAACAAATTTCCATTTATAATACTACCTTAATGGGGAAATATATCCTGAATTCTAAACAATTGATTTATGAACCTTGAAAATGCAACCTGTTGGTAAAGAGGAACTGTCTCTGGATTAAATTTTTTTTCCCTTTTGTTTAGGAAGATGTGACTAAAAACCTTTCTCACCTTAGAAATTAACTATTAACTTTTCACTTTTTAAATTGCAAATATTTGGGGCAGCTAGGTGGTGCAGTGAGTAGAACACCAGCCCTGGAGTCAGGAGGACCTGAGTTCAAATTCACCCTCAGACACTTGACACACTTACTAGCTGTGTGACCTTGGGCAAGTCACTTAACCCCAATTGCCCTGCTTTCCCCCCTCCAAAAAATTGCAAATATTGTTAAATTTTTTTTTTCACTATTATGCACCAAAATATGTATGAAAATGAATTATCACACCATTCATCTTCCAAGTTAAATCAGCTTTTCATTAAATATTTGTAGCAATGAGACTTTTAAGATAATTAGATTTATAATATTTTTGTTCTGTTGTGAAATATTTGAAAGATTCATTATATTTAGCTTTTAAAAAAAGTCAATCTCTAGTTCACTTTTGAATTTTGTGAAGAGGAACCAATAGTTTTAACTTTATAAAATTAAAATTTTTAAATTAACAATCCAGAGCAGAAGTTGAAATTTGTTTTATGGCAAGCCCTTAGTAGATAATTCTGCTAGACTTGAAATTAAATTTTAAATACTAGATTAAATGATCCAATACTATAATTAGCTTTTTTACAAGCATAGTATAAACCTTTTGCTAACTTTTTAAAAGTAGACTAGTAATGTGACTTAGGCAGTTTTGAAAGTTCTATTATCATTTGCTTGTAATTTTCTATGAAAATTTCTTTTGGCTAAGATTTAATTCACTTGGTCTTGATCCAGAGGTAACTTTTTTAAAAGTTTCAGAATTGGTTGACAATGTAACCTACTCCATTTTTGAAATGTTATTAACACTTACATGTACAAAGGAAACCTTTAATAGATTCTAGAGAAGTAGAATAATTTTCTTACTACCGGGCAACAATTAACAACAACAACTAATACTTCCATAGTACTTACTACATACCTGGCATTGTGCTAAGCACTTTATAATTATCTCATCTGATCCTCAAAACAATGCCTGGGGGCAGGCACTATTATTATCCCTGTTTTACAGGTAAGGAAATTGAGGCAAACAAAGGTTAAGTGACACATCCAGGATCACACAGCCAGCGAGCATCTGAGACTGGATTTGAACTCAGGTGTTGCTGGCTCCAGGCCTGGTATTCTATACACTGTGCCACCTAGCTGTGCAGATTTAGACAAGAACACTTCACATCAAAAGAAATTGTATGAGCAATAGCAAGGCAAAAGCCATTTTTGAGTGGGTTAGTAAGCTTTTGGGATTTGCAACTAAACATCTTAATCTAGAACATATGTATTGTAAAACCACAATTTAAAAAAATATTTAAACTCCCTGGTTTTGTGTCTGGAACCCTGGGTTGTTATCGTGTGATACAGCTCTAATACCTATAATATAAACAAGTTATTTGGGAATTTTAAACATTTTATTTCATGTAATTTTGTGCTTTTGGGGTGTCATTTCACCAAATAATATTTCCAAATTCCTGTAGCAATAAATTCCATGATAATAGGGTTTCATATTTTTTTTGTTTAAGTCACCTACTTTCTTGATTAAACAGTCCTAGAGCTGGTAAAAATATATTACTTAATACTATCAGAAAGAAAAAAAAATGATCTTTTATGCAGAGAGGTGAAGAATGAGATATGCATTTAAAGACATGACCAATTTATGGGGTTTGTTGTGTTTGACTATACCTAAGGGAACGCTGGGAGTCTGGGGGTTGGAAATTATAAAGGAGGGAAAGTTAGAACAATAGTAATGCCAAGGGGAAAAAAAGAAGAAAAGAAAGGTGTCAGTGAAGCATTTAAAAAATAAACAGAAGAGAGCAGAAAGAATTTCAGAAGGGCATATAACCAAATGTTGGAACTACAGTGTTAAATTTAATATATACTTTTTTAAAAAGCTGTATGGTTTCATATATAATCATCTTGTTCTGTTCTTGTATGTGGAAATGTTCATATTTGACAGTTCTGCATTGATAAAAAAGCAAGTTGAAAAATCATCTCATCAAAAATAGACTAGCAATATTCTAAGGAGTAAGGTTTTGTAATATTTAGCTTTTTAAAACAGTATTTATTATTGTTATACTCATAAGTAACTTTTCCTAGTTGGTTTATAAACACCATTATACCCAAGAAATATCCAAAATAATTCCCAAACTCCCATTTATGGCTTCTTAGAATTTCAGTATATAGTGCTTTATGGTGAATAGCCATGCTTATTTCTTATTGCCTTGATTATGGTAGCCTCATTTATTATTCAGTAAATTTGTATTCTCTGATCATGCTTATAATGGTTCTATATTTTTAAAAGGAATTTGGAATTAATAAACTTCTTCATAATAATCTTTAACCTAACTGAAAAATGAGAGTGAAAATAGGTTTATATTGTCAACAAAAGTGCTGATTCAGGAGCACGAAATGGATAAGAGGAACATATTGAAAAATCCATTTTGAGCTTTTTGGTAAATGGGATATAATGCTTAGTCATTTTTTTAAACCTGCAAATCATTTTGAAATGCCTAAGATATTAAGTATAATTAGGATTAAATTTAAAATGTCATTGCTCTCAGAATTGAAATGTATTTTTGCCTGGAGTTTCAATAATATTTTGAAATAATGTTAGAAGTTAGTTTCTAAATTAGTTTGGTATAAATTAAACCAGTCTTTCTCAGAGTAGGTAGATATATCTTTGATATCAATTGTCTATACTTTGATATATAATTAATAATTGGTTCTTACTGGCATAGTCTATCAATAAGTGTTTATTAAGCACCTACTGTGTGCGAAGCACTATTACTAAGCACTGGAGATGCAAAGAAAGGCAAAAGACTGTCTGCTTTCTAGGAGCTTACAATCTAATGGAAGAGACCATGTGACAACAACTACAAAGGAACAAGATATTTACTGGATAAGTTGGAGATAATCAAAAGAGGGAAGTTACTAGTATTAAGGGGGATTAGGAGAGGCTTTTCATAGAAGACAGGATTTTAGCTGGGCTTTGAAGGAAGGTAGGGAGGACAGAAGGGAGAGTACCCTAGGCATAGGGGATAACCAGTGAAAATGCCCAGAGTCTGGTGATGAGGTTTGATTCCTCCAGTCTCAGGAAAACTGTTTTTCCATGTAACATTTTTAGCTCTATATACCTTGATCATATTTTATTTAAGTTTTTTATCCTACATAATTCCATCCTGTTAAAACCAGTATGTTGGAAATCTTTCAAAAATTAATTTGGTAATTAAGGCACTAATTTTCTTTTGAAACTTTATTCAGTTATTATCTGGGGATTTTAGTGCAAGAGTTAACTACAAATCTAAATCATAAAATTTGCTTAGCATATGGCATAATTCAGCATACTTAAAAAAAAAACAAACTAGGCCTAGGATATAAATCGTGTCTAGGATTAGACTGCCAGTGATAAAATAGGTGGTCTTATTAATGAATTTACTGCCCTGTTTCACTCTTCATTACTTATATATCAGGCATATGAAATATTTTTAAAAAAAAAATCTGTTAAAGGATTTTTGCATTGTTGGAAACCTTCACTTTAGAACTTTAACAATTCCATAAAAATTGGGGTGTCTAAGACAGATATACAGTGTTGGGTAAATTATTCACTTAGTCCTTGATTGTTCAGTTTCTTTATGTTATTCCCCTAAACAATCAACAATTATTTTGGTACCACCTTTTAACAATTTAATTATTGGAGGACAGCACTGTGTTACCATAGGAGACTCAAAAGTATATAGTTGAATTTGACAGCTATTTATTAAATAGCCATTATGCATAGTGCACTATGTAGGTGCCAGGCATATGAAGACAAAACCAAAAATAATCCCTGCCCTTGAGGAGTTTGATTTTACCAAAGATAAAGAGATATAGCAATACACAAGTGAGGGAGGAAGCACCAGTACTAGGAAGATCAAGGAGGTCTTCATGGAGGAAGTGGCACTTGAACTAACTAACCCTTGTAGGAAGATAAGGATTCCAAGAGGCCAAGATGAAGAGGGAGTACTTTTTAGGCATGGAGGATGGCCTGACTAAATGCAAGGAAGGGGGAAAAAATGTCAGGTTTGGCAAACAGATTGTGGTCCAATTTGGCTGGAAACAAGTTCATGAAGGGCGGGGGGGGGAGGTGGTAAATGAAATAATGCTAGAGTCTGATTGTTAAGGGCCCCAAAATATCAGCTCTAGAGGCAGTGGGAAGCTAGTGAAGGTTTTTGAGCTGTGATATGGTCAGATCTGTGCCTATCTGGCTGCTTTATGGAGGATGGATTGGAGGAAGAAGAGAGAGACTAGGAGCTCCAGGCAGAATGGCACAGTGGATAGATATAGCTAGCATCAGAGCCAAGAACACCTGGTTCCAATTCCACCTCTGTTATACTGGCTGTATGTTCCTAGCCAGGTAGTTTAATTTCTTAGTGCTCTAGATATCTCTCTAACTTGAGTGGCTGAGGGAGTTCCCTCATCTGGGAGTTCTATGATTTTATGATGCAGCTAGGGGGATAGGGCCTCCAGCTGCCATTTACCAAAGCAAATTGGCACATTCTCTATAATTTAAGAGTCTTAGAGGAGTGATGTCTGGCTTAAATAGAAACAGGGGCCACATAATCATATTTATGAATCCCTACAGGTTACATATTAACTCAAAACTGCATATTGATATTATCTATAGTCTATTCTATTTGTATTTATTTTGTTAATATTTCCCAATTACATTTTAGACTGGTTCAGGGTTCTCGGGAGTATTGCCCATTTGATACCTCTGGTCTAGAATACAGAGAGGTTAAGTGGTTTTCCGGAAGTCACGCAATATGCAATATGTGTCAAAAGAGAGACTTGAACCCAGATAATCTTGGCTTTAAGGTAGCTTTCTATCAACTGTACCCCAATGTCACTCACTATGCAGATAAGTATGCCATATTTCCTTCCATGTTTTAGAATTAAAACATCATGGGGGGAAAAATCTTCAAATAAATGGGGTGTTGTTTTATACAAACTTAAGGATTTTAAGTCTTTTTTTACTTTATGCCTGTTAAGTTTTTGCGTGAGAATGTGGCAAACTGATTACAGACTTGACTGGATTTAACAGAATTTTGTAAAGAAAGTAGCTGAGATGGATGGATGAAATTATTCATATTATCTGAATTTGGCAAATGTCAGCACATATTAATAGTGATTTTATGGTTAGAAAATGCTAATGATCAATTCTTTCTCCCTCAAGGAAGGTAAATGTTGTAATGCACTGTGTAGTTGATTGGATAGTTAGTAATAAAACAGCCTTGCAAAGGGGTTTTTTGAATCTGACTTCCAAAATTTCATTAAGTCTTTCCACCTTAATGATATTTTCATGTTATCTCCCCTAATTAGACCTTAAGCTTCTGGATAGGCTTTCTTTGTACACCCAGTGCTTAGCACATCACTAAGCTGACTGATAGAGCAGTAGTCCACATGCCTATGTGCTGTTGGGTATATATTTCATTTTTTTTAGTGATTTTTTGGGGGTATAGCCAATAACTTGGGTCTTTATTGCTGACTCATACTAATTAACATGTTGGAAGTCAAATCAACAAGCATTTATTAAACACCTACTCTGTGTCAGCAGAGAACTGACATAAGGCAAATACTCACAGGCAGGTCTGAAGAAGCAACACAAGGGCACTCTCAAGGCCTCTCTGAACAACTTTGGAATCATTTGTGAGACATGGGAGACACTGGCACAGGACTGTCCAGCATGGTGTGCCTGCATCAAAGAAGGCACTGTGCTCTATGAGCAAAGCAGAATTGCAATAGCTCCAAAGAAACTTGAGATGTGCAAATTTAGAGACATCTCCACTCCAAATGTCATATGGGCTATTTGTGCCCAACCTGAGGTAGAGCCTTCTGAGCTTACATTGGTCTGATCAGCCATAGTTGGACACACTATACCTTGACCCTAGCATAGTGGTATCATATTGGTCCTCTTTGAGAATGAAGGACAACAACCAACTTTATGCCAGGCACTGTGCTAAGTGCTGAAGCAACTAGGGAATGCAATCAATTTTATAAATATATTCTCAAACTTGCTATTTGCTGGAGAAGCTCTTAGAAGAAAATGTTTTCTATTTGGCAATAATAATGATTGCTAGCATCCATATAGCACTTTACAAATACCTCATTTTATCTGTTATTCATATGGATTTTTACTAAGTTGGAAAGGTTTAGAATATAGTCGGTAGTAACAGACACTTCCTAGCTGTGGGAACTTGGATAAGTCACTTAACAGCTATTTACCTTAGTTTCCTCAGCTGTAAAATGGGGATAATAGCACCTATGTTCCAGAATTGTTGTGAAGGTCAAATGAAATAATATTTGTCAAGCACTTAGTATAGTGCCTGCCTGTCACATAGCAGATGCTATGTAAATGTTAGCTACTATCATCATTTTATCCTTTGTTTCTAGCCAAGCTGTGCCACAAAGTTACCTTCAAGGTAGGTACTATCATCTCTATTTTATGGATGAAGAAACTGAGGCAAAAAGGTTAAGTGACTTGCCCAGAGTCACACTACTGGGTGGCTGGGGCCAGATTTAAACTTAAGTATTCCTGACATTAGGTCCAGCTTTCTATCCACCGTGTCATCTAGCTGCATCTCATGTTTACAAGAGAAATTTCTAAAAATTGTGTCCTATAACAACTCTATTCTATATGCAAATAAATCAGCAGTTCACATTTTTGTAATGGGTCAAACATCTAGGAAATAAAAATACCTTCGCAAGGTTGTTGTGAGAAGCATGTGTGTGTGTATAAAGATAACTTTGCAAACCTTCAGCTATGTAAATATTAGCTTATGGATATTATTACTGCCATCTTTTGGTTGCTTAAGTTATACTTGTTTCATGTAAAAATATTAGTATTTAAGATAATTTTTTTTACTAGAAAAATAAATTGAAAAAACATGGATAGATAAACTCTCCATAGAGACTTGGACAATGTTGAAGAATTGGTAGGGACTTTAGAAATCTAATCTAATTCCCTTATTTTATAGATGAAGAATCTGACTCTGAATCAGCTTGTTAGTCTCATAGCTCTTCTTTTTTCTAAGATTTGGAAATAGCTTCCTAATAAAGCTGCTTTACATCTTTTCTAAGAATCCAATACATTTTCTTCCTAATGAAGCTAGTTATTATTTTTATTATATTCGAATGAAATTAGATTTTTTAAGGTAGTCCAAACACATAACAGTTATTTATTTATTTATTTACTTATTTATTTACTTATTTATCTATCTATTTATTTTGTCCAGGCATCCGTCTCTAGAAGGCTTTTTAAAATTTACCTGCATCTTGATGTTCCCTTGCCATCTTTCCCTTCATTGATTATGTAGTGCTTTTAGTAGGCATGATGATAAATGTGTCTACCATCTTTCTCCCCCTATTCCCAAGCTCTTTTAGGTTCTCAGCCTTATTGGTTGCATTAAGATTTTTGGAACACCTTATATATCTTGAGAGTCATCTGCATGGAGATGATAATTGAAACCTTAAGAGCCGATAAGATTACCAAAAAAGACAATGTAAGGAGAAAATAAGAACCTAGAATAGATCCTTGGGTTATACCTGTGCATAGGAGTGTGCAAGGATGATGATCCAGCTTATATTGATTGCCTATAGTCAGTCAGTAGACATTTTTAAAGTGCCTACTGTGTGCCAGGCACTCTAAGTGCTAGGTATGGTGTTCATTTCTGGTTGGAAAGCATTAGCACCTTAATTGCTGTAAATTTGTTTCCAATTGCGAAGTTGGTCTGAGGGCAAGATTTTGTTTGTGGCTGGGCTTGGTAATTTTTTGTTATATCTCTCTTTATGTGAGAGGCATTTAAAAGGTTTCTATGTCTCTACAAAAGTCCTACCCCAATGACTAAATATTAGTTGAGGATGACTCTGGAAACTCAAAGTCTAAGGCATAAACTTTCATAGGTTTTTGCCAAGTTGGAAAGGTTTAGAATACAGTTAGTAGTAGTGACGTACACTTAGTAGCTGTGTGAACTTGAATAACTTCTGTTTGCTTTAGTGTCCTCAGTTGTAAAATGGGGATAAAAGTAGCACTTACCTCCAAGAATTGTTGTGAAGGTCGAGTGAAATAACTTTTGTAAAGCACTTGGTACAGTGACTGGCACATAGTAGATGCTACACAAATGCTAGCTCATCATTGTCATCATCCTTGACTTCCCACTCTCTTACCTCCCATATCCAATCAGTTGCCAAGTCTCTTGGATTTTACCTTCATAACATCTTTCATGCACTTCTGCCTGCTCTCTGGCACTGCCACCTTCCTAGGGGAAGCCCTCATCATCTCACACTCCTGGATTATGACCATAGCCTTCTGGTTGGTCTCCCTTCCTCAAGTCTCTCCCTACCTCTTTCCATCTTCTATTCAACTGTCAAATTGATCTTTTTAAAATGTAGGTCTGACCATTTCACCTCACTATTCAGTACACTCCAGTGGTTCCCTATTACGTCTAGAATCAAATGTCAAATCTCATTTGTCCTTTACAACCATTCATAACCTGGTTCCTTCCTACTTTTTCAGGATTCTCATATCTTACTTCCCTCCATGTACTCTGCAATCTAGTGACACTTTATCTCCTTGTTGTTCTTTAGATATGACCTTGACTCTACCCCTTGACTCTGCATTTTGACTGGAACTTTCACTCTCCCCCAAGTCTTCCTCCTGGGTTTCTTCAAGTATCAGCTAAAGACTCCCTTCTGCAAGAAACCTTTCCCAGTTCTCCTTAATCTTAGTGTCTTCCCTCTGAGATGGTTCCAATTTATCCTGTATATAGCTTATTAGCACATCATTGTTTTGCATGTAAAGTTTTGTATCAATTTGTAAGTCACTTCTTTGTTTGGAGGAGAGCATTCTTCATTATTGCTTCTCTGGAGTCATGGTTGATCATTGCATTGATCAGAATTCTTAAGTCTATTTTATTTCTATTTTATGTTTTGGTTCTAAGATATCTGGGCAGTTTTCCTTTATAATTTCTTAAAACTTGATGTCTAAGCTCTTTTTTTAAAAAAATCATGACTTTCAGGTAGCTTAATAATTCTTATAATATCTCTCCCAGATCTGTTCTCCAGGTCAGTTATTTTTCCAATGAGATATTTCTCATTTTCTTCAATTTTTTGTTCTTTTGACTTTGTTTTGTTTCTTGATGTCTCGTGGAGTCCTTAGCTTCCACCTGACATTCTAATTTTTAAGGAGTTATTTTCTTTGGTGAGATATTTTACCTTTTCCTATTTGTCCAATTCTGTTTTATAACGAATTATTTTCCTCAGTATTTTTGTGCCTCTTTTACCAAGCTATTCTCTTTTCATAATCTTCTTGCATTGTTCTCATTTCTTTTCCAATTTTTTCTCTACCATGCTTATTTGATTTTTAAAATCATTTTGTTCTTTTTTTTTTAAATCTCTTTTTTAAGGTCTTCTAGGAATTCTTGTTGGGTTTGTGTCCAATCTGAATTTTTCTTTGAGGCTTTGCTTGTAAATATTTTCCACATCATTTGAGTTTGTATCTTGATTTTCCATGTTCACTGTAGTAGCTTTTTGAGGTCAGGTTCCTTTTTTTTGGTTGTTGTTGTTTCATCATTTTTCCAGTCTATGTCTTAATTTGGACTTTTATGTTAGAATTGGGTTCTGCTTACCTCTGGGGCAAGGGAGAGGGTTGTTTTCCCAAGTTGCAGGCTTTTTCACTCTGTTGTTTTCTCAGCTAGTTCTGGAAACCATAGGTTTTCAATGCTTCCAAGGTGTTAGGATCCGGAGAGAGGTGTGGTCACTTCCCCCCTGGTCTGTACTCTTGTGCTTACCTAGGTGGGGCCACTATTCCCTCTCAACCACAACTCCTCTCCTTCCTGGAACTGCAACCTCTACTCAGGTAGGGGCTCTGCTCTCTTTTAACTATAAGTTCTTCTCTCTGCCCTGGAACTTGGACCCTGGAATTAGGACCCCTATTCCCTTACTATTCAAGCCCTCATTTCTGCCTTGGAACTGCAACTTGGAACTGGGTAATAGACAATGGAGTTATCAAATGGTGCCTGATACTATGCCTAGCTCCAGCACAGTGGTCTCTTGTTCTTTCTTTCTGACCATGTAGTCAATCCCTTTACCCTCCTGGTATAGCTGCTGCTGCCATTGCTGCCACCTCCACAGACCACAGCTGGTGTCACCATTGCATTACACACCTGGACAACTCCTACCCTAGTCCCACAGACCTCTCTTTTTCTCCTACTAAGTTGTTCTGATTATAACCTTTTCTTGGTTGTGCCCCTTTAGAATTTGATTTGATTTTGAAAATTATTTAAAGAAGAATGTTGAGAGAGCTGAGTTAGAATGTTCTCTTTACTCAACTGTCTTGGCTCTGCCTTCAGAATTCTTAAGTCTTTCAAAATTGTTTTTACAATGTTGTTGTCATAGTTTAAATTGTTCTCCTTTTTCTACTCATTTCACTTTGCATCAGTTCATGCATGTTTTCCAAGGTTTCCATGAAATTCTCATTTCTTATAGCACAATGGTGTTCCACTAAATTTATGTACTCTGATTTGTTCAGCCATGCTGCAGTTGATGAGCACCCTATTAGTTTCCATTTCCTTGAAAAAAGAGGTGCTACAAATATTTTTGTATATATAGGACCTTTTCATCTCTCTTTGATCTCTTTTGGGTAACAGACTAGCAATGGTATTGCTATCTCAAAAAGTATGCAGTAACTTTTGGAGCTTAGTTCCAAATAGTTATCCAAATCTGTTAGACCAATGTTTTCCTGCAGTCCCCCCCACCCACTCTCTCCCCTTGTCTTTCCGTCAACTTTGCCAATCTGATGAGTGTTGGGTTTCTTGGAAATCTCTTCTATCTATCCTTCTCTTTGCCATACTCCCTGCCACCAATTTAATCAAAGCCATAGTCATCTCTTACCCTCTTAAGTGGTCTTCCTACTCCAATTCTCCATTGCCTTAAGTTTATTCTGCACTTTACTATCATATAAACCTTCTTAAAATACTGCTTTAATCACGTCCTTTCCATTCTTAAAGCCTGAGCTGAAAGTACACTTCTGCCTCTGAGATCCCATCACACCTATTGTCTTTCTCTAATTCAGCACTTTTCAATTGCTTTGTGACATGTAACAGATATGTCATCTCCCCACTTTGGCGTAGACTTCTTGAGATTGTGGCTGAGTATTGTATTCCTCACATATTAGATGGCCAGTAAATACTTGCTAAAATAATAAAGAGGTATTTTTTGTTTTTGTTCTTGGCCCCAAGATTATTGTGCCTTCATTTTAAAAAATTTTGGCATTTTATTTTCATTTTCTCCAGTTATGTGTAAAAACAATTTTTAACATTTGTTTTTAAAACTTTGAGTTCCAAATTCTCTCCCTACCCCCTACCCCCACCATTGAGCCCTTCATTTTTTTTTAAAAAGGGCTTAATTTTATTGTTGCTTCGAAAATGTAAAACTGCCAACTTTTACGTGGGATTTATATATCCTGAATTTTTGTTTCATTTGTAGAAATACATGTTAATTTGTTTCATCTTTGCATGAGATAGTGCTTTAGTGTTAAGACACTTGTGACCTCGGAAATAACAGCTAAATTGTTTATATGTTTATTTTCTCACCTGGCACAGTGTTTGGCATATAGTAAGCACTTAACAAATACTTTGCTGTTTGATGTTTAACTGTTTGTTCGGCATTAAAAATTTGGGATTATTCATAATTCCAGGATAGTAGACATAGGGCAAGAATAATCTTAAACCTCATTCCTCTGCTTTATTACCTCTCTACGTGTTAAGAAATTGGAAGGCTTCATTTAAATGTTACTCCATTGTCCTGAATAAAATTTATACCATTCCTAAAGTGCCTCATACCAGGTGGTATCTTTTTCACCCATAGGATCCAACCCACTTTTACAGTTATTAGAGTAAATATGTGACAATTTGCATGTCTAGAAGGAAGACCAATCTGATACCTGTTAAGGTTCATCCTCATTTTGAATGAACTGAATCACTTCATATTGCTATATTTTTGAATATGGGAAGTTCACAACCTACTGAAGAATTTTGTGACAAAAGTTTGTAAGTCCATTATTTCTATGCGAAAATAGCAGAAGTATTATACATGTACAGTGGAATATATTATGAAAGCAGCATGTTAATATTTCACTAATTGATTTATGCATAATCCATAAAAACACTTCTTCACTGAGTCAACTAGCATTGTAACATAGCTTGCAACCCTTCCATGCCATAGTGGATGATATTCGTTAGATATTGTACTAAAGCATACCTATGTTCAATATTTAATCTTGAGGTTATATTTCTCCCAGAACTTAGCTAGACTGGTTCTCTGATGACAGATTCAGCCCATTCATTGTATGTGATTCTTAATGCATTTTCAGCTTCATGTAGGAATCAGCAAAACTTGTGCCTTTAAGATCCAGGGTTCCCAGAATGCCAAGATGAGGCATCAGAATAGGATTTCACTGGTGGATTAATCACTAATGCTGACAAATAGAGAAATAATAAAATTGAATATGAAATAGATTTCTTTAAAAATTTGTCTTCAGTGTTAGTGCTAGAAAAAAAGCAAGTTTAGAAGAGAAGCCTGGGACAGTACAAAAGAGTGCTGGGTTTGGATCTGTGCCCATGTCTTGACTATACTATTTATTATCTGTAGAGTATTTTACCTGTGTTTACCTGTGTGACCTTAGGGATGTTACTTAACCTCTGACTTTATGTGTAAAATAAGTAGGTTGGACAAAATGACCTCAGATCTCTTTCAACTCAAAAAACCTAAGAAACAAAATGGACCTAAAACTGTAGTGAATAAATATTCCTTTGAGTTTATTATTAGATTACAAAAAAAGGCATTTGATTACATATGGCAAAATATTGCTTTAAAGGTATCCTTTGCATGTGTCAAAATTATATATGATTCCTTGAAAAATGGCATGACAGAGATAACCTTGTTCAATAGCTCTCTGATCATTAATATCAAGTGAGGCTTGCCAAAGGTGATAATCATCCCAAGGGCAAAGGAGAGTTTGGTGGCAGTGCGGAGGCAATAACATGTTGCCAACAAAAAGTTAAAAAGAAGCAGGGTAAAGGATAACATTAAAGAACTGTAGCATTGAAAAGGATAATGGACTGGTCATCTGGTGAGAGCGAGGGAGAGTAGATGGACAGCCTTTGTGTTCTATTGGTATTCTTGTAATTTTAGGAGAACTGAAAGAAGGTCCTCGACAGATTCCTGGCCTTCAGTGGTAAACGTGGGAAAATATCAACAAGTGTTGCATAAGTTGGGCAGGCATGGATAGGTTGTAATCTTTATCCTCAAAGAGAATACCTACATTTTTGAAATCACAAGTCCCTTTAAGAAAAGTTAGGTGCATTAGAAAATTGCAAAATAAACAAAATAAACTCTGTGAGATCTGAGGGGAAATTTGTTACCAACCTGGACAATCAAGGGATGGGCTATCAAGGATGGGAGGAGGAGAAAGAGAACACATTCCATGAACAGTGAACACTATGAACAAAGGCATGGGAGTGGGAGGGAGAGCACAGGTCATTTTGAGGGGCTCAATTTGAAGTGGAGCATGGATTGGAAAGATATGAGTAATAAGAGAGAAGCCTGAAAAGATAGGGTGGCATCAGATTGTAGTAGACCCATTGGACAGAGCTAATGACTTTCTTTGCTTTGATAGGGACATCAGACTTGATTATAGAACCATTGGGGGAATGGGGTGGCATTTTAGGGAAGGTTTTGTGCTCACAAACAAAAGAGGGGGAGAGGTTTTCCTAGTATAATTGGGAAAGAGTTGGAAGAGAGGAGGGGAAGAAGGAAGATGGTTTGAAAGGATGTGCATACATGTGACCTGAGGATGGAGTTACCCGAGTTGTAAAGAACAGGGAAACACAGGAAAACACAGGAAAAGGTCAAAGGAATGGGGGAAGAATGGAAGAGATGCTGGGCTGTGTGTGTGATTTGCCTGAAAAGGCAAGAATCCTGGTATGTAGTGGGCAAGACTTTAGGTAAGACAGTTCTCAATTATAGCCACCAGTTAGTGTTATGGGTCTAGAATAGCTAAGACATCAGGACTGCTGAGTAGTGAGAAGGCAGTATGCGATCATCCCTTCATGTATACAGGAGGATTATGACATCCACCCGTGCTTTAATTGATTAAAATGGTTTGTCTAATCAATTACCTGCTAAGTACAAGGTACCATGTTAAGTACTGGGAATAAGGGGAGAAAACCAATTCCTGACTTTAGAAAGCACATCTACTCCCGGAACAGGTTTGTAATAAACATGATATGTCCAAAGTAACTTTGCAATGATCTGAGGTTATAAACTATCCTTGCTGCTAATATGTCTAGTTTTGGTTCTGCTGCTAACTAGCAGTATGACTTGAGGAAGTCATTAAACTTTTAACACTGCTTTCCTCAGGTATAAAAATGAGTAGATTGGATTGTTATCACTAGGGCCATTTCCAGCACTAAAATTCTCTATATTATATTTGTATTTTATACTTTTAATTCCATCAGCTTAACTGGATCTTTCGCTCAAGTATACTTACAATGTATAGAAGTATATTAGAAGGGTCAGGGCCTTAATCACGTTAAAATCCATAGTTGGACTGTCTGAGAGAGGGATGAGCTATTCTTCTTATGGATTTAATTTTTTGTCTTTATTTTCAGTGAGTAGAATTGGTAGAATAGAGTGGAATTGGAGTTTTTAAGACTTAAGAGAACTTGTCCTTTTGTTAATATGCAGATTTAAATAGTATTATATTAGTTTTCCTCATTATAATGTTGTTCTCATACCTCCTTGTTTCATGACCTTGTTTTCTTGAAGGCTTTGTTAATAGAATGTTATCTAAGGGTAGGCCTAATTAAAATAGGCTCATCACTTGATTGGCTAGAGGATGGTGAATTTTTTAGCCACAGTACTTTTTGAAAACCATCTAATAAATTGTAGAAGAGCTGCAATTTACCTTAGTGGAGGGAATATTAACGTTAATGAAATCACAGATCACTGATGTATTATTGAATTTGTCTAACCTCTTTCTCCTGAGAAAGAAGACAGACAGTTCCTTTACTCCATCCCCATTGCATAGATGGAGAATTTGAAGTTAAGAAACTTTCTTGTGGACAAAAAAGTACTAAAAATAGATTTCAGGTGTGTTGAAAGTGATCAGTCAGAATATGAGTGACTGTAGCTGTCTTTTAGACATGTTGTAGAGGGGAATCTCAGATGGAATTAAGAGGTTCATTTTAGGATTTCAATGTGAACTGGTAGAAAGGGAAAGTTTTCTACCTAAGTAGCATTTCTATTAGAATATATTTCAAAATAAAGATGTTCTTTTTAGTATGATTTTTCTATGTATTTCTGTTATTATAAGGAACTTGGGTTGTTGTGATGGTGATTTTTTTCAGTTTCTTGGTATTACTTCTGTTAACCTAGGAGAAAGAGGGAGAAATAGGTATTTGGAAGTTTTCTGGGAAAGATCAAATGTTGCCTGTGAAGCATATATTGGGTAATGTTGCAGTTGTCTATTTGGCAAGTTCAAAGTCTATTCTTTATAACATAGATTGTGACACATTGTAACAGTAGGTATAATTTAAATGGCTTTAATTATTAGAATCTTTGGAACATAGAATATGTTGGGGGGGTTCATCTTTAAAAGCAAAATTTGAGAATGGGTGTGTGTGTGTGTGTGTGTGTGTGTGCGTGCGTGCGCACACGCGCATGTGTGGTTGTATGTTTTAAGGTCAGTAGCAGTACAGATTGTAGTGCTAATTTGAGTAAATCCAACCATAGATCTTTGAGTAAATCCAACCATAGATCATTCCACAAATATCACTGACCTTAATTTTGTCTTTCCAAGCTATCATTATATGAAACTTTGTAGAAGTGTTTTTCATCTTTTGCATATTGGCAAACAGCTTTGATTATTGTTATAATTAGGGATGAGAAATAAGAATGTAGTTGATATTTAGAGGTCTTTCAAAGGTTATCCATTTGTTTCAACTTTTTTCCCTCTCTGAAATTTTTCCCCATAGCCTCTTGATAAGATTCACTGATTTGAGATTACTTATTCTGTGTCCAGGATATGAAGGGTTAAGAATAATGAAATGATCATGAGGTAGAGAGAAGCAAAGGCCCTGAATTGTAGGCACACTGTATTCAGCTTCTTTAAAACTAAGGATTATTTAGTGATATTAGAATAGGTCTTAATCATGAATTGTGTAGATTCTTAAAATATTTTCAGAAACTAAATGTCTGAAACTTCAGTGCTTCAGTTTAAATCTGGAGCAAATATAAGTTGTGAGAAAAGACATTGCTCTGGTGATAAATTCTTCCCCTCCAGAAAATTTTTCTTTAGTACTAATTCACAAAAGACATAAACTTATTCAAGTTTATAGTATAGTTACAGTAGGTCACACAGTATAATAGAATTTAGAGCTAGAAAGAACCTTTGCAATCATCTAGTTCAACCTCATTTTATGATGCACCTACTGTGCGTGTGTGTGTGTGTGTGTGTGTGTGTGTGTGTGTGTTATTTGTGTCTAGCTATTTTATGTGCTATCTCCCAGGTAGAATGTGATCTCTTTGAGGGCAGGGACTGCTTTTGCCTTTGTAGTCATGGCTCCTTTTTTTTTCATAGTAACTTAACTTCATAAATTTTTCAAAGTTGTTTGCCTTTACAATGTTATTATTTCAAGCCTTCCTAGGTCTCTCTGAAATGTCCATTTCATCGTTTCTTAAGGCATCATAGTATTTCCTTACATTCATACACCATAATTTGTTTAGCTATTCAGACCTTTTTTTTTTCACAAAAACTACTCTCTAGCCATGCTTTGTCTATCCTATACTTATGAAGCTCTTTTTTAAAAACCTAAATGAAAAACTTTACATTTATTCCCAATACACCTTTATCTTCACTTGGCCCATCTAAGGTTTTTTGTTTTTGGATTCTGACTTTGTTATACAAAGTGTTATTTATCTTTCCATCTACCCCAGCTTTAGTTCAGCTACAAATTTGACAAATAAGTCACCTGTACCTTCATCCAAAGCATTGATAAAAATTTCGAACAAAGAACAGATGCCTGGACATGCCACTAGAGTCTTCCCTTCAATTTTACATTGACATAGTAATGACTGATTTTGCGATCTGATTATTCACCCAATTTCAAATCAACTGTATTATGTAGTCATATCATTTCCATTTTGTCTTTAAAATAGATTATCATCTTCTACCTTGTTGTTTATATATATTTTTATTGAAATTTTTTTAATGTTAAATATCTCCTGAATGTTAGATATCTTGGCATTTATCTCTAGGTCTTTATTTCTGTGGAAAATTGCTTTTTAGACATAGTTATAAAATTCCTGTGTGTATATGGATAATCTAGCTTTGGTATTTAATGCATTTTATTTTTATTTTAAATTATATTTATCTTCCTGTCTGTTAATGGTTTTTATTCCTAGTAATCAGAAATATCGATAATTTTATTGAATTGCTTTATATCTTGCTACTTCACTGAAAACATATTGACTGTCTTGAAAATTTTTGGTTGGTTTTCTAAGTAAGTATCATATTATTGGTTTTAAAAAGGGATATTTTTGCCATCTTTTTCTTTTTTTTCTTTTTTTTTTTGCCATCTTTTTCAATACCGATTCCCTTGGTTTCTTATGGCTGTATATAATCAATGCTATGTCAAATCATCATTTTGACAGTAGGCATCTTTCTGTTGTTACTCTGCTCTCTCCTGGTTCTCCTCCTACCTGTCAGACTACTCCTTCTCAGCCTCCTTTGATGTCAGGCACTCATCCAAGCCATGCCTGCTAACCAAGACTGTTCTGTTGTCTCTTCTCTTTTTTTTTCTTTGTGATCTCATTGACTTCAATGGAATCAATTATCTTTATGCAAATGATTCTCAGATCATTCTCAGATTCATCCCTAACCCCTCTCCTAACCTCTAGTCTTTCATCTCCTACTGCCTAGTGGACATTTCAAACTGTATGTCTGTCAATATCTTAAATTCCACATAGAAAAAACTAAATTTGTTTTCTTTCCCCCAAAGCTTTTCCCTCTTCCTAATAGCTCTATTACTGTTTTAAATATTAAAATATATAAATTTGATTTATTAGCCAAAATCCACCTTCTTATGCCCCCACCCCAACCTCCTCTCTCCCAACTGAAAATGCACACACACATACACACACACACACACAAACCAAAAGCCACTACAAGTATGTATAGTTCATCAAAACACCTTTCCACACTGGCTTTGTTCATAAAAAGATTTCTCATTCTGCATTCAGATTTCTATCAGGAGGTGAGTAGTGTGCTTCATCATTAGGCCTCTGAAGTCCTGCTTAGTCATTTACACTGATAAGAGTTAGGCATAATAGTATTCTATCACATTTATGTACCAGAACTTGTTCATCCATTTCCCATTTTATGGATACTATCTCAGATTCCCATTCCTTGCCACCTCAAAAAGAAATATAATTTTTTTTATACATCTTTAGTTTATTTTGTTTAAGACTAATCTCTTGACTTAATCTATCATCCCTCTTATTTCCCCTTCTCCACCCCACCCCCTGCATTTCCCTGTTGAGTAAAGTATATTTTTGAACCCAATTCTCTGTGTATCTTCTTTCTTCTTTTGACCAGTTCAGAGGAAAGTGCAGTTAAAGTGTCAGTCCCTCCTCCCACTCCTTGTTCCTTGTTTATATAGATATCTACTTGTGCACCATAATTATGTGAGATAATTTTCCTTAACTTTCCTTTCCCTCTTCTCCTGTGTATTCATCTCCCCCTCTCTTTCCATTCTTTTCTTAAGATCATCAAGAACCACTTCTAGACCTTGTCTAATTAGACTCCCTGTATGACCCTTGGTACTGATAAGAGTTCTGAAAGGACACATGTATCATCTCCCATATTTGAATATAAGCAATTTTTCCTTGTTCAATCCTTTTATCATTGTTCACTCATATTTACTTTTTTTTACTTTTCTATTCATGCTTGTGTTTGAATATAGAGTTTCTACATAGCTCTCATCTTTTATCAGTAATGCTTGGAAGTCCTCTCTTTCATTAATGTTACATTTTTTCCCCTTCCAGCAATATACTCACTTTTTGCTGAGTAAGTTATTCTTGGCTATAAGTCCAGGTCCTTTGCAATTGTATTCCAAGTTCTCTGCTCCTTCAGAGTGGCGGCTGCTAAATCCTGTGTGATCCTGACTTTAGTTCTTCAGTACAGTTATTTTTTCCACATCACAACTTATCCCATTGTGGTTTCAATATATTGTGGGTGGCATAAGAAATTAAATGGGAATTTTTGGGGAAGTTTTGCAGAAGCCACAGATCACACACAAAGGCTAGCAGACATCATGGAAAAAGTTTAGAAACTCAGAAATGCATAAAGTATATGTATAGTATTGTATAATATCAACATATTTTATCTTTTAATACCATAATACTTCAGACTTCTCTGCTATGAAGAGAGGGCCAAAAAGTTTTACATGGATTTTCCAGGTTGTGGGAGCTCTGTGTCCCTAACCCCAGTGATATGGAAGGGATAATGATAATTGAATTCTTTCTGGTTGCTTGCAGCATTTTTTTCTTTGACCTGGAAAGTCTGGATTTTGGTTAAAACGTTCTTGGGACTTTTCATTTGGGGGCTCCATTTAGGAGGGAAGAAGTAGATTCTTTCTAATACCATTTTGCCTTCTGGTTCTAAGAGATCTGGACAGTTTTAAAATTTCTTGAAATAAGCTGTCTAGGCTCGGTTTTTTTGGTCATGGCATTCAGTTAGTCCAATGATTCTTAAATTTTTGCTCCTCAATCTGTTTTTCAGATCAGCTTCTTTTGCTATGAGATACTCTTACATATACATCTTTTTTTTCTCAGTCTTTTGACTTGGCTTTAATATTTCTCATTGCCTCATGAAATCATTGGTTTCTCTTTGGTCCATTCTAATTTTCAGGGAGCTTGTTGATTGGGCAAATTTTTATATCTCTTGTGCTAAGTTGTTAATTCTCTTTCTGATTCTTTCTTCCATAATTCTCATTTCTTTTCCATTTTCATCAAATACTTTCATTAATGCATTTTTTAAACTTTAAAAAAAACTCATACTTTGTCTTATTGGAGAAGTTAGAGTTGAATTTTTACCCAAGATGGGTTTTCCTCCCAGAGTTTGCTTATAAGATATTTTGGAGTCTTTATCTTCTGAGTTTGTGTTTCAGCCTTTCCTGCCACCATGATTTAACCTCTGTCTTCCTCAGTTCCCTCAATAGTAAAATGGAAATAATAATAGCATCTTCGTAACAGGGCTGTTGTGAGGATCAAACGTGATAATATTTGTCCAGTGCTAGCATAGTTCCTGGCATGAAATAGGGGCTTAATAAATGCTTGTTCGTTTCTCTTCTTTCCCTTCCCTTAATAGCTCTCCTTGGTGGTATTCTTTCTTTTGTTTGTTTACTCATTCCTCCACCCAATTTTCTTACTTTTTTTAAGTTAGGGCTGGGCTCTGTGTCACCTCTACAGGGAGGGCCTGGGGTCCTGTGGCTGCTTTCTTGGGATTTTGAGTGTTGTGTTATTCTAGGAACTCAGGGGCAGGCTGGGGACCTGCAACTTTTTAGTGCTCTCAGAGTTGTCTGATACAGGGCAGTCTGATTACTGCCATTCTAGTCTGAGTTCTGCGGCTTCCTGATCTGAGTTTGGTAAACTGCTCTGGGATGCTATCAGCCAGCTGCAAAGTTCTGTTAGTTCGGAGTACAAGAATTGGAAGCCCTTATTTGGTCTGGAAATCCTATCCTGGTTATTCCTCTGTAGGCTAGTCTAGATGTTGGAAATGAGACCCTGCTCTGGGCCTGAGGTCTGTGTCACATCATGGCTACTGCTGCTGCATCTGGCTTCTGAACTTCCTCCTTTCTTGGTACTTCACCCAGGACCTCTACCTGGGTGGCAACAGCTTTTCCCCTGCCTTAGGTCCTCTTCTCAGTCTGCTCTGGATCTGGCTTCCAGTTCATATTTTCCTCCATTTTACCCCAGTTTGGATCTGATGGAGTCCTGCAACCTCCTTTCACCTGGTCCACAGTCTCTTTGTGAATGCAAGAGGGCTCATGTTTCTGGCATAACCTTGTGCTCTCCCTGACATCCTTGTATGTCTCTCTGTGCCAAGCTGGGTTGGACAAAAGTCTTAGACTTTTTTTTTTTGGAGGGGGGAAGGCAGGGTAATTGGGGTTAAGCCACTTGCCCAAGGGCACACAGCTAGTACATGTGTCAAGTGTCTGCGGCCAGATTTGAACTCAGGTCCTCCTGACTCTAGGGCCGGTGCTCTACTCACTACACCACCTAGCTGCCCCCTCACAGACTTTTTCTGAAATTTTCCATGAGGATTTGATCTGGTACATTTTCTAGATCTGTTTGGAGGAGTTTTGTGGAAGGAAGCAGCTGTACTGCTTCCTACCACTCCACCATCTTGGCTCCACCTCTAGTAAGTCACATCTAATCCCAATGTCCTATGTTTTGGTTCTTCTTTCCCTTTTACTCTTTAGGGTATGATCATCTTCGAAATCACTCAGGGTCACAATCTCAACCTTCAGATCCAAAATGCTGCCAAGTTTTCTAGATTTTACATCTCTTATATGTGCCTCATTCTCTCTTCCAACATTTTCATCACCTTGCTATTGACCTTCAGCTTGGACATTGTAATAGATTTCTAGTTGACCTCCTCACCTCAACCTTTTTCTTATTCCATTCCATCCTTTACTTGGCCATCTCAGTGATCTTCCTATAGTGCAAGTCTGACCATGGTACTCCCCGCTCAGCAAACTTCAGCATCTCCTTGTCACTTCTAGAATCAAATAGAAAAATCTTTGTTTCTCTTTTAGCCTTCTTTATAATTGTAACAACAATGCTGGTAGCAGCTGCTGTGGAGGTGTAAAGCCAATAACACCAGCACACAGGAGGACTGCTAGCATAGGTTCTTTAATCTGGTTTGTTTTTTTTTAAGGAAAGCAACTTTAAGGCATTTACAATCTCACTTCAATTAAACATACATATATGATTCACTTAGTTCAAGGGGAAAAGTCAGCACCCTGAACTTCAGAGAAAACACAAACAGAAATTATGAGCAGAAATTATATAAACAGAGCAAATAACACAAATCAGCAGAACTTCTGACCATCTGTCCATAGCCATACATACATAGTTACCAGAGAGAGCAGCACCAACATCTGGGTTTTCAAAGCCGGGGGGCTCCTTAATGGCTACCCAGAGTCTCATCTGGCCCAAATCACATGAATACTCTTCCAGTGAGTGAACCCCAAAGCAAAATGCTAACCTCAGAGTTACTGTTTCCAATCATGTTAGTACCTATTCAGACACAAGTTGCCTATGTAATGGAATGTGAAAGATCTTGGGGCTGAATGTGATGCCAATCAATGATTAAAGATCTCTCCTGCCCATTCAATAGGCCTCAAGTGGGGCCAGTTAAGGGAGGTTTGATTAGAGGCAGGCCTACACACTTTACTTACTTACTAAGTGCTAAGCCCCAGACCCACACCCTTTTGCTGACTAGGTGTGAGGCCTTCAGGCCCTAAGAAGAGTGTATATACTCGAAGGGAGCAATTAAGGTCAGAATTCAGCCCAAGCAGAAGTAAGAACTCTGAGGTGACAGAGCTGAGAATATGTAGACTAGTGAGCTGCAGAACTCAGAGAGCTGTGGAGAGATGAGAGAGAGCTGCAGAGAGAGTACAGAGTAGAGAATGGGGACCAGAGAGCTGTGGAGACCAGAAAACTGTGGGGAGAGAGAACACAGGCAAGCAGACAGTTGGGATTCATGAATCTCTTATACTTTGTGATTCTGAACTATACAGGCATGTTCATGGTCATCTTTGAGGTCATGAATCTTGCCTTACTGATACAATAACCTGGCCCTTTCCTTCCTTTCCAATCTTTGTACACTTTACTCCCTTCCACATACTTTGTGATCCAGTGACTTCTTTGTTATTTCTTGACTATGACACTCCATTTCTTTACTTTGCTGCATTTTCATTGATTGACTTCTATGCCTAGAATTCTCTTCCTCCTCATCTCCACCTCCTGGCTTCCTTTAAGTCTCAGTTAAAATTTTGCTTTATGCAAGAACTCTTTCTTGGTCCTTCCATAGTGTTAGTAACTTCCCTCTGAAATTGTCTGCATGTATCTTGTTTGTACAGAGTTTTATTCATGTCCTCTCTTGCGTTAGATTGGGAGCTTCTTAAGGGCAGAGACAATTTTTGCCTTTCCTTGTATCCCCAGTCCTTAGCACAGTGACTGGAACATAGAAGGTGCTTAATAAATTCTTGTTGACTTGACCTAAAATCATATTTTCTAATAGTTTTTACCATCCTTCCCTATGCTCACCTTGACATTGACATTATTGAGTATTAAAGTATGTGTTGATTTATTCTAGAGGGTATTGAATTCTTTGTAGGACTTCTTTTCCTCTTCATCTTCTACAATAGATGTTGGTGCATAAGCTACAATTATTTTCAAAGTGGTCTTTTTACAACTATCTGTCAGTCAGGGAAGGATGGAAAATTCTTAAGGTTTTAGACACACAGGGAAATAATTCTAGTGAGAAGAGAAAAGAGAGTGATGTGGATTCCTAGGGAATTAAAAACCAACTTGGTTTTTTAAAAGACATGTAAGGAAAAAAGAAGGGTAAGCACATTGCCTTTGGGTTCATGATTAAATCAACTCTTCTTTCTCCAAGGGGAACATATAAGTCATCCTTCCATTTAGTGGCGACTTACTTCTGTTGCCTAGGTTCAATTATTGGGTGAATTGCAAGATTGATATAATTAATTTCCTAGCATAGTAGATCTTTGGGAAAGGATTTCACATTTAGAGTATTAACAACTAGGTTAATGTTTATGGATGTTTTATAACTTCATGGATTTGTGAGGTTATCTAGTTCTTCCCCCTTATTTTAGAGATAAGGAAACCAAGACCCTAAAAACTTGGTTGTTAACACCCTCTGCCCCTTTTCTGACACTATCACCATCACTGCAGATGACATTGCAGAAATGGAAGAGGGGAGGCAGTATACACACACACACACACACACACACGCACGCACGCAGAGTTTTGTATCTATATCTATCTGTCTAGTTATATGTATAGTTTATATGGGTTTTCAGGGGCTGTCACAAAGTATCTTTTTAAAAATTGTTACTTTATTTTTTAACATTCTTTTTTTTTTTAAAAATTTAAGTTCAAAATTCCTTCCCTCCCTCCTGCTCCTTCCTCACTCATTGAGAAGGCAAGCAATATGATATCAATTATTTATGTGAAATCATTCAAATCATATTTCCATATTAACCATGTTGAACAAAAAAAGCAAAAATAGTGAAGGGAAAGGGTGGCCAAGCCAAGATGGCAATGTGAAAACAGGGACTCACTTGAGCTCTCCCCCAAATCTCTCCAAATGCCTGTAAAAAATGACTCTAAATGAATTGTAGAGCTCCAGACAGAGTGAAACAAGTCTGTAGTCCAAGACAGCCTGAATGGTTTCTGGGAAGGGTCTTTTGCACCATGCTGGGAGTGGAGCACAGGCCAGGACAGACCAGGCTGGTGCAGACCTGGCAGAGCAGGCCTCAGGGCCCTGAATCACTGAACTTTGGCAGTTTCCAGACTTCAACCCACAAATGCCAAAGACAACGTAGCAGGTTAGTGGGAAAAACTGTTGGACCTGAGTGAGAGAAGGGTGCAGTCTGGCCCTAGCCCAAGGGCAGTGGAGGTGGCTGCAGCAGAGGCAGCAACAGGGTGACTGCTTGCAGAGCTCCAGGCCCACAGATGGTGGGGGGAATCAAGTGGCAGATCAGAGCAGGAGTGCAGGGATCACTTTTGCTGGCACTGAGACATTCTCTTGCTTTGCTCTGCTTGGATCTGGGTTGTGGTCCTCTGGGAGGAAGAACGCTGGTGTGGAAGAGCTTGTGATGGCTGTGGAGAGGGATTCCTCCTGGTAGTTACACAGCAGAAAGGAGTGCTTGCACTCACAGCCCAGAGCACAGGAGAGGAGTATCATACCACCTCACTATAGAAGTAGCTCTGAAAATAGCAGCGCAAACCCCCTGAAGCCTGGGACAGAGCACTCTCCACACTGGAAGCAGTCACACCCTGACAAAGAACTCAAAAGTCCAGTAATTGGCTGGGAAAATGAGCAGACAGTGTAAAAGGACTCAGACTATAAAATCTTACTTTGGTGACAAAGAGGTCAAAACATACAGCCAGAAGAAATCAACAAAGTCAAATCCTTAAAAGCCTCTAAGAAAAATATGAATTGGTCTCAGGCCATGGAAGAGCTAAAAAAGGATTTGGAAAATCAAATAAGAGAAGTAGAGGAAAAATTGGTGAAAGAAATGAGAGTGATGCAAGAAAATCATGAAAAATGAGTCAACAGCTTGCTAAAGGAGACCCAGAAAAATACTGAAAAAAAACCCCTTAAAAATGGACTAACCCAAATGGCAAAAGAGGTTCAAAAAGCCAATGAGGAGAAGAATGCCTTCAAAGGCAGAATTAGCCAAATGGAAAAGGAGGTCCAAAAGACTACTGAAGAAAATAATGCCTTAAAAATTAGAATGCAGCAAGTGGAAGCTACTGACTTTATGAGAAATCAAGAAATTATCAAACAGAACCAAAAGAATGAAAAAATGGAAGACAATGTAAAATATCTTATTGGAAAAACCACTGACCTGGAGAATAGATCCAGGAGAGATAATTTAAAAATTATTGGACTACCTGAAAGCCATCATCAAAAAAAGAGCCTAGACATCATCTTTCAAGAAATTATCAAGGAAAAGCTGCCCTGATATTCTAGAACCAGAAGGTAAAAAGGAAATTGAAAGAATCCACCGATAGCCTCCTAGAAAAGATCCCAAAGAGAAAACTCCTAAGAATATTGTAGCCAAATTCCAGACTTCCCATGTCAAGGAGAAAATATTGCAAGCAGCCAGAAAGAAACAATTTGAATACTGTGGAAACACAATCAGGATAATGCAAGATCTAGCAGCTTCTACATTAAGGGATTGAAGGGCTTGGAATATAATATTCTGGAGGTCAAAGGAGCTAGGGTTAAAACCAAGAATCACCTACCCAGCAAAACTGAGTGTAATACTTCAGGTCAAAATATAGATTTTCAATGAAATAGAGGACTTTCAAGCATTCTTGATGAAAAGACCAGAGCTGAATAGAGAATTTGACTTTCAAATACAAGAATCAAGAGAAACATGAAAAGGTAAACAAAAAAGAGAAATCATAAGGGACTTACTAAAGTTGAACTGTTTACATTCCTACATGGAAAGATGATATTTGGAACTCATGAGACCTTTCTCAGTATTAGGGTAGTTGAAGGGAATATACATACATACATACATATATACGTGTGTGTGTGTATATATATATGTATATATGACAGAGGGTTGAATGTGAAGGGATGATGTCTAAAAAAATAAAATTAAGGGGTGAAAGAGGAATATATTGGGAGAAGGAGAAAGGGAGAGATAGAATGGGGTAAATTATCTCACATAAAAGTGGCAAGAAAAAGCTGTTATGGAAGGGAAGGAGGGGGTAGGTGAAAGGGAATGAGTGAACCTTGCTCTCATCAGATTTCTCTTAAAGAGGGAATAATATACACACTAAATTGGGTATCTTACCCAACAGGAAAGTAGGGGGAAGGAGATAAGGATTGGAGGAGATAGAAGGGAGGGCAGGCTGGGGGAGGAGATAGTCAAAAGCAAACATTTTGAAAAAGGATAGGGTCAAAGGGAAAAAGCGAATAAAGGGGGAACAGGACAGGATGGAGGGAAATATAGTTAGTCTTTCACAACATGACTATTATGGAAATATTTTGCATAATGATACAGGTGTAACCTATGTTGAATTGCTTGCCTTCTCAAGGAGGGTGGGTGGGGAGGGAAGAAGGGAGAGAATTTAGAACTCAAAGTTCCAAAAAAAGTTTTAAAAAATGTTTTTACATGCAACATGCATACAGGCAATGGGGTATAGAAATCTATCTTGCCCTACAAGAAAGTAAGAGGAAAGAGGATGGGGTGGGGGGAGTGGGGTGATAGAAGGGAAGGCAGACTGGGGAAATGCTTAATCAGAATATATGCCATCTTGGGGCGGAGGGGAGGATAGAGATGGGGAGAAAATTTGTAACTCAAAATCTGGTGGAAATGAATGTTGAAAACTAAAAATAAATTTAAAAATTTTTTAAAATAAATAAAGGGAAAAAACAGTACTTCAATTTTCACTCAGAGTTCATCAGTCCTCATTCTGGACGTGGGTAGCATTTTTGTCATGGCATTTTTCATCCTGATTCTTTGGAATTGTCATGGATTATTGTATTTATCAGAGTAGCTAAGTCTTTCACAGTTGGTCATCATTACAATATTGCTGATACTGTGTATAATGAACTCCTGGTTCTACTCACTTCACATATCAATTCATATAGATCTTCCTAGGTTTTTTCAGAAACCATCCCCTTTGTCATTTCTTATAGCATACTAGTATTCCATCCCATTCACATACCACAACTTGTTCAGCCATTCCCCAATTGATAAATGTCTCCTCAATCTTCAGTTCTTTGCCACCACAAAAAGAGCTGCCATAAATATTTTTGTATATATAGGTCCTTTTCCTTTCTCTTAGTGTTTCTGGGTTAAAGGATATGTGCAATTTTTATAGCCTGTTGGGCACAGTTCCAAATTGTTCTCTAAAATGATTGGTCCTGTACCAAGTGTCTTAGCATACTATTAATAAGCCTTTTCATACTTAAGCTAGTCCTTGGTAAAATCTGTTATTGGAATGGTACTCTATACTACTTTTTACAGAAAGTATTTTAATTTTAAAATCCAAATTTGTTTATTAAAATGTCATTTAAAACAAAAGATTGATTTTATTAATACTTTTTGCATATATTAGAAACTTTTTTTGAATTATGAGATAAAAATGAAGCCTAGGACATTAAAGGAGAAATTTAATTTTAAAAGTTCTAATAATGTCAATAATTAAATACTTTTTGTTCAAATCTACATAGTCTATTTCTGATGGTTTCCTCTTTAAGGTTTAATTTAAAAATTTGCATGGTGTGGAGTTTTTTCAGAAGTACCTACTGTGAAAAGACTATTTTTGGTGTCAGTTTAGGCATTTTAAAGTGGATTTAGAATTTTGTCTTGCCTTTCATTTTTAAAAAAATTGGTTTTAAACAGTTCTCAAAAGAACTGTGGACTATTAACCAAATGAAAAATTGCTGTAAATAACTAGTAAGAGAAACACAAATGAAAACAACTTTGAAGTTTTATCTCATACCAAGCAAATTGGCAAAAGATGTCAAAAGATGGGAATAGTCATTGCTAGAGGAACTGTGGAGAGACAGACACACTAATACACTGGTGGAGCCTGTGAATTATTCCAACCATTGCGGAAAGCAATTTAGAATTACACTAAGAACATGACTAAAATGTCTATAGCCTTTGACCTAGAGATCTATTCATAGCAAGACTTTTTGTAGTAGTAAAGAATTGGAACCAAAGTAGATGCCCATTGATTTGTGAATGACCAAACAAATTAATGGTACATGAATATGGTCATATGTTTTGCACCATAAAAAGTGATGAATGTGAAGAATAGAGCATGGGAAGACTTAGGAACTGATGTGAAGTAAAGAAAGCAGGACCAGGAAAACAGCTTGCCCAATGATTACAATAGCATAATGGAAAGAATAAGAAAAGCAAAATAAAATCGAGACTCTACTCTGTGTAATTATAATGACCAAGCTTGACTCTTAAGATTTAAGAATTGGGGCACTATAGTCCTACTATATTTTGTTGAACTTGTTTAAGATGTTGATTAGTTTTGCTGAACCACTTTTTTCTCTTTCTTTTTTATTATTCATTGTAAAGGATGGCAGTAGGTAGAGGAAATGAAGGGGATGCATTGAGAAATGAATGTGATAGAAAAACAATATATTAATAAAACTTTAAAAAATAAGTTTTGTTGATGCTTTTTGTTTTAACATAAGTTGCTTCTGCAAATACTCTGTGCTCCAAACCCCAAGGAATACTGGTTGCAGTGATTGAGTCTGACAACATATACAATATTCTACCTAGTAGCCCCTCTCTGCCAAGGGATGGGGGTAAGAGGTGAGGGAAAATATGGTTTATCTTCTATTCTATAAAACCATTGTGGTTTTTTTTTCTGTTTCTGAGTTAGGCTTTCTTTTAGTGATCTTATCATTTATGTAGTTGTATTGTGTAGTCATGTGTGTATGGGTGTGTGTGTGTGTGTGTGTGTGTGGCATTTTTTGATTCTGCTTATATCACTTTGCATAAAATTTTCCACATTTTCCTGAATTCATAGCCTTGTCTTTTAAAATTTTTAAATCTGATTCTAAAGGAGTAATTTCTGAGCTTCTCCCGCTTCCATCATTATTTTTAGCATCTGATAAAATGCTGAAGAGAGGGAAATATTTGGAATAGATGGAAAGATTTGCCTTAAAATTGTTCCCTAAGCACTTACTAGCTATGTGACCTTGGGAAATTTACATAATCTCTAATTCTTTCAAAATCTGTGTCCTGGTGCAATGAAAAGGATGTGAGATTAGGAGTTTGAAGACCTGAGTTCACATCTCAGCTGCTACTTTAATACTGGTCATTTTATGTTTCTGGGTCTCAGTTACCTCACTTGTAAAATGAGGGGCTTGGATATGATATCTATGGTCCCTTTAGCTTCAGTACCTGCCTTTCAGGATTGTTATGAAAATCAAATGAGATACGGATGGAAAGGGAAGGAAACAAGGATTTATTAAGTACCTAGTATGTTCCAGGCATTGTTAAGTACATTTAAAAAATCTACACAAAAACCCTGCAAGGTATGTATATAATGTATATAAAGCAGTATATATAAGTATGTGTGCATACACATATACACACACAGCGCTCAAGGTGTGCGGGTTAGTGTATACGCACACACATACACATAACACACACATACACACACATACCTCTTAAGCTATTTGTATTGCTATCAAACAGGGAGATTAGCAAAGGCCTTGTAGAATAGGTGGCATTTGACTTGGGCTTTGAATAATTGGTTGAATAGGGAAAGAGGGAGAAGAGAAATTTCCAGGAAATACAAAGCTTCTTTAGGTGGCCCCCCAAAAAAATCCTTGTGAGCAGAACATAGAGGGAAACAATATGTATTAAGTCTGGAAAGGTAGTTTGACGCCAAATTGTGGAGCTTCTTTAATTTCAGGCAACAGAGTTAGAACTTTACTTAATAATTGGGAGCCACTGAAAATTTTTGAGCAATAAATACCATGGCCAGTTTTATACAAAAATATTGTTCCAGCAGCTGTTGGAATAAAGCATTGAGAAGAGGTAATCTATTGAACATAAGAAGAGAGGAAGCATTAAAGAAGTTATAGATGACTACAAGGTTTGGAACAATAATAACTGGCACTTACATGACATTTATATACTGCTCTAAAGTTTACAAAGCAGAAGGTGAATGATGATGCCATAGATAGTAGAGACATCAGGAAGATCAGCAGGCTTATTTTATGGAGATTTTATTGACAGTGTAGCAGCACCTGAGGCATAATTTGTGTATTTTTATTGTTTTTAATGTCACATGTTTATTTTAAAATATTTTGAAATATAATTTGAAAATAAAATTATCTTACAGGATTATTGTGAAAAAAGCACTTTGTAAACAGTTAAATGGTATATAAACATCAACTATTATTAAAAATAATAGTACAGTCATTAAAAATATATGTTAATGTTTATAGTACTCTATTAACAATGGGTTTTGCATCTTACCTTAAAATAAAAATAATTCAAAAGGTTTTATCAGAATGCTTACAAAAATAGAAACAGTCCATTTAAGAAACCTATCTGATTAAAAGGTTTTTTTTAAAGACTTGATTTAAATAGGGATGGACTTTTTAAAGGATTAGTAAATGATTTCTCTCTTCCTTTCAGCAATAAACTTAAAAAAAACTCAACTTTCTTGAAAGCGTTGTGCTGTTCTGGGGAGAAAAACAAAACCCAATATTAAGACTCAGGAGATCTGGGTTCTAGCTTCAGTTCTGTAACTTAGGTAGTATTTTAGAAATATCAGGCAATAGGTCAAGAGGCATTTATTAAGCACTCACTATGTATCAGACTCTGTGCTAAGCACTGTGAGTAAAACAAAAAGGAAGGAAAAAAACTAGTCCTTGTTTTCATGAAGCATGTAAATAATTAAGTATATACAAGACATATACAAGTAAACAGATGGGAAGTTATTGAAAAGGTAGGAGGGCTGCTGGGAAATGCCTTCTGCACAAAGTAGTAGTAGTAGAGTTGAGTCTTGGAGGAAGCCAAAACCAGGGCCACACTCTTGCTGTGCACACACAAGGTCCCTAGGGAAAGTAGGCATATTCTGCCAAAGGTTAAATTAGTAGTTGTGAATTATTGGAAGTTTTGTGCTCCCTTCATGAAATCCTTAAAAAGTTCCCTATAGAAGAATCTTCAAGAAGTTCCCTGCTGGGCTCTAAGAGTTGGTGACATTGCAGAGTCCCGAAGCTGCCTTTTGTGCTTTTGACACAGATGTTGCTGTCAGCACTGCCAGTGCTAAGACACTGCTACCTGTTCCCAAGATCCTCAGACTTTTTGAAGTTCACAGAGTTGTCACCTGGTTACTTGTGGGGAAGGAAGGGAAGAGAAGAGGAAAGAGGAAGGGGAAGGAGAGACTATTGACCAGCCTCCCTCAATTCCTTCTCAACTTGCCCACTGCAGGAATGTACATTTCACACTGCCTTGCTTTATTATAGAGCCAGAGGTGTGTCTGATTCTTTCAGCTTTCTTAGTATCATCTGCTTTTATCTAATGATTAAAGTACCTTTTTATTCTCAAATTGATTAAAGGCTGTTTGCATTTACTTTACACTTTTAATTACATTGATTGAACTGAGAAGTTTAGGTCTTCTCTGATTAGTTGAGGTGGACGTTTAAAGAAACTAAGCACCAAAAATGTTCTATGGTTCTCTGTTGTGTCTAAGGGTGTGCCAAAAGTCAGATAAGATTGGAACTAGAAGGCTGGTCTGATGACTCATTGTATTCTGTTCTTTTAAGTGTACCAGGCTGCTTCTTGATGATTTCAAATTAGTTTTATATTTAGATAAAATCCTAGTTCAGTTGTCAGTTAGAATATCATTAATAACCACATTCAGAGCCTTTCTACCTTAGTAGAATCTACCAGAACTTAGCCAAATCTAATTTTTGAGAACCCAGTTTTATCTCCATATCTCAATGAGATATCCAGTAAGGATTGTGTTGAGGATTTTTGTGGAGTTTAATTATGGACTCAGCAAATGACTATGTCCATTGTCTCAAGACCAGGCTTCCTGTGTAGATAGTGTCCTTCAGCAGAAGGACAGTCATTGGGTGATGTAATGGACAAAATGTAGTGAACAAAATGCAACCTTTAATGTACAAAAATATAAAATGTCTTTTAGTTCACTGCAGCCTCATTTTGTTTTCACAGCAGTAAAGTGACAGAGGGATGGGAAAGGGAACAATAGCAGGTACTAAGAATTAAATGATCAGAGTCTCTCGAACTACCCTTAAGACAAGAATTTACAATTAGTAATCTTAATATTTGATCTTTGTCTAACAATAAATTAGTTGACAATTTGAATCAAATTCATATTAATATTCTTGTTACAAATAAAACCTGAATTCATAAAAAACATTGCAAGTAAATGCAAGAACAACTCACAGGTTCATGGTCAAAGAAAATAATTGCTTTCCTTGTGTCCTTAAAGGTAACAAGAAACATCATTTCATGTGTCACTTGGTCATCTCTCCTTGTGGTGCTCACAATGAACATAAGCAAACAAACCACCTTGAAGATAATTTTGGCTTCTGGGCCAGCACAGATTGCAGAGAATGACAAAATAGATAAATTTCTTGAAGAATTGGCAACATATACCCAACTAAGTTAGTATAAACCTTGATAGTAGGTTTACTACATTGTAAAGATGAATAAAAGGTTGGCAAAAACTCTGTAGTAACGTATAACTTTCAGCACAATGCGATGGAAGAGATTCATAATATTTCAATATTCTCATACCTGTACATAATTTGTTGAGGAAAATGTTGACTTGGCAAGTAACCTGACTACTTCATAAAAAATGAAAGTATTGGGAAATGACTGATTTTAGGTATAGCAGTCATTTCAGAACCACCTGTCAACATGCAGATCATCTACCAGTTAGAGCAAATATTTAGGCAGAGGAAAGGATAAAGATGAAAAGATGATGTGTATGACTATAGCAACCCCACCCAAGCCTATTTAGGCTATATACTCTTTTTATAAAAACTACAAAAAAGTAGAGACTTTCTTTGAAATGTTTAGCAATTTCAAGGCAATTGACCTACAAAAGGCTGAAAAGCCTTTTACAAACCTTCTTAGCCATCAGCGGCTTTCATTTCCTTGTCAAACGAGAATGTGAAAGCCAAGGATATTTGTATTGGTTTATAGTATTAACTCATTTGCAAAATACTGTGCAGGATGATGGTGGAAATCAATGAATAACTTCACAGAAGAGGTTAGGAGAAAGTGAACCTGCAGAAAGTATAGTGTGAGATCTAGCTAAGCTAGACAATCCAAGAGAATTTATAAATAAAACTCCAAGGACAGTAAGAAACAATGCTATCTTCTCATATTGGCTTATTAGTGGAGTGACATTTGTATTCTACTGCATGAGTATCCTATATACTGAGTGATGGAATGGAATGAATGGTATTTAAGAAGATCGAGTTTCAACAGTTGGATCCCCCAAAATACATGCAGAGGAAATCTGTGCGGGAAGTGATATCAGTATTTAGTGTTAACACTGAAATTGATTTTCAAAGTACTTCAAAGAAGACAAGATTCCCAAAGAATGGAAAAGATCATGTAAAGTGCTTTACTCCAAAATAAAAAGTAAACCAAGAAGATGCTAGTGTCTGCTGACCCATATGTACACCTCCTTAAATCTTTAGCCCCTTGAAAATAGGGATTGTCTTATCCTTTGTATTTGCGTCCCCAATACCAGGAACGTTGTAGGTTCTGAGTAAATACATGCTGTTTGATTTGTACAGTCATGAGAATGGTTTGTGTATTCATCCAAGGGTATCCTTAATAAAAGAACAATAGGTGATTTTCAGAAGCCTATTATGTTGTTTCAGTCTGAGAGATGTAAAGCCTTTTGCTAAGTGTGTTATTTTGATTTTTTAAAAAACAAAGCATTTGATTTGTCAGAACAAATGCAGCATTACAGGCTCTCTTCAATCACGTCTCCTATGTATACTTTAGTGTTAGGTAAGATGGTATCACAGTTGGAACTACAGAAATAACTGCTCAGTACTCGCAAAGCATTAACATTAAACATGGCATAAGCAGAGTTTTGGCTGAGCTATGCTTACCACTTTCATAGAGTATGTCCTGTGCAGTGTCTCAAAAGAAGAATTATCAGTACATGTCGAGGTTATCCAAACTTTATTAGTAGGGATTATTGCACAAAGTTTAGTAGAGTCCCAGTGAAATCCATAATTATTCAAAAGATATTTTACTTTCCATTCTGGAAAAATAAGAGAGATGGAAAATGAATATTGCCTAGATCATATACATACATATATATATATATATATACACACACATACACATTATATATGTGTGTGTGTATTAGAGAGAGAGAGAGGGAGAGACTACAGCTAGACAGATAGTTAATCAGTTTAATCTATCAATATATATACTGCAAGAGGCAACTTCTCCAATGCTATTGCTATATCTATATATACCCCAAGGAGCCTAAAAACAATAAGAAAGGCCATATACATATATATATAAAACATAATATATATATGTAAAAAGCCCCCCCAAAATCTTTTTTTGTGTCCACAAAGAGCTAGAAAAACAAACTGGGTGCCCATCAATTAAGAAGTGGATGAATAAATTGTTGCATGTTAATATAATAGAATATTTTTATATAGGGAGAAACGTATGTAAAGAATTTAGAAATATAAGGAGATTTATATGAACCTATACAGATGAAGTAAGCAGAATCAGCATTTAGCACAGTGCCTGGCACAGAATAGGTGCTTAATAAATGTTTATAGATTTATTGACTGAATCAGGAAAACAATATAAATGGTGGCCACAAGAATGTAAATGAAAAGAACAATAGTGACTAAGTTTGGTCCTGGAGAGAGTATGAGAAATTACACCTCCTTCACTGCATTGAAGAGGTAAGAACATGCTTGTAGAATGCGTCATATGCTGTCAGATGCAGTTGATGAACCCAATCTTGTCTGCTTTCTTTAAAAATATACCTTTGCTAGTAGGAAAGACTCTTTGGAGTGAGGAGGGTGGTATTTGGAAATGAATGTGATGTAAAAGCAAGATGACATCAGTAAAACAAAAAAACCTATTAAAAACAAGACAATCTCCAACCTTAGTATTTTGCTGTTAATGCTTTATAACTAAATCCTGCCATGGTCTAGAATAATCAAAATTACATCTAACCCATAAAGCAATAGAAAGACAAATGCTCAATGTAAATACACTGCACTTAGGCACTGAAAAGTGTTCTGAAAAGTCATCAAGAAGCATTTTTTGACTGGGAAAGGAGGTTGTCTATGGTCATGTGAGAATGAATAACAAGCAGTGGACAGCCCAAGTGCTAAAATAACATAAGAATAGATAACATTTATATAATGCTTTAAGGCTTTCAAAGTCTTTTTACTACATATTATCTCATTTGGTCCCAACAACAACCCTGTGAAATAGGTGTCATTAAAAGAACCAGCATGTTGGCTTGGTCCTCTTTGATAAATGGATCAGAATTTCAAAGCATGATAAGGCATGGTGAAGCTGCAGTCTGCCTTGATGGGAAAAGGTGAGTGATCTCATCCACACAGATGAGAACACGGATTCCTCTGTATAGTCATATCTGCATCTATCCAATAAAACTTTTTTCATGTTCTCATAAGTAGTCCATACTAAAATTGCTTGTGTTGATGAGAAAACAATGAATTTTGTTGAATAATAAATTCTAACAGATTGATTCTCAAAGCCCAGTCTGTTTTATGTTTACTTTGATGAAAATGTTTATGGTAAAATATTTAAGTACAGCACTATATTCGAATAGCTATACAATGCTAAATAAATATCAAAGAGTTTAGTGAAAAGATAGATAGATTATATTTTTCAGGGGAAGTCAGCCAGTGAGAGGCTGGGAAGATTTGAAGAATAAAATTCTTAAAACATGGAGACATTTGAAGAAGAAAAGAACAATTGAATAAGGGAATGACTATGAATTCATAAGTTAACCCACCAGCTTCTTAATTTGTCAATTTGTAGCAGCTACTACAGTGTCTGACACATAGGAGACCCTTAATAAATGCTGCTTGATTGATTTCCTTCTTCTCAACTTTTCTAGTTCTGTCAAGGTTACCACCATTCTTCCAGTAATGTGGTTTCATAACCTTATCCTTATTTCTTCATTCTTACATATTTTGTCACTTGTCAAGCTTTGTTGATTCTACCTCCATGAGCATCTCACATTCAGCTCCTCCACTCACATGACTGTCACTCTGATTCAAGCCTTCATTACTTCTCACATAGACAGTAACCTCCTAACTGATCTTCTTGCCTCTAATCTCTCCCTTTTCCAATCCATCCACCACATAGCTTCCAAATGACATTTGTAAAAAAAAAAAAAACCTGATTACATCACTTTCTTGCTTAAGAAGCTTCAGTGGTTTCCCTCTAGAATAAAATACAAACTCCTCTACTTGGTATTTAAATTTCTTCATAGTCTATCTTCAGTGTGTCTTTCCAGGCAGATTTCAAATTAACCTCATAGGAGTCTGTATTGGAGCCATGTTATCCTTCTTGATGTTCACTTAATCAAGCACTCCATTTTCCTTTCTTGTACCCTTAAGCAGACTAACCCATTGCCTGGAAGTCTTTCCTTCCTCACTTTCACTTAGAATTCCTTGACTTGTTTTATGTTTAGTTCAAACTCTCCTCCTATAAAAGTCCTTTCCAGGTCTCCCCAGTTATTACTGTTCTACGCGTACACTCCCAAAATTTCTTTGTATTTACTTTTTATATATTTCATTGCAGTAGCATGGAGTAATGAATGGATAGGGAGGCTACCTTAGAGTCAGGAAGCCCTGGGTTAAAGTCTATCCTTTGTTTTTGTGACTCCAGGGCAAGTTTCTTAATTTCTTAGTGTTCTAGTTTGTTAATTTCCTGAAGAGTTGCTGATCTGTATTGTTAGAGGGGGTATCTTGTTGGGCATTCCCCATACCAAAGAAAACACAGGTCCAGAACAACAAAAAGAAACAAGAAAAAAATTAATTTATTTCTCTATATTCATGTTACACACACACACACACACACACACACAGATTTCAGGCCTTGGAAAGGAGCATACTGTTCTCAGCATCCACAAAATTATGTGAATTACATCCTAAACTGTCATATAAAAGCTTAGTTTTCTTTATATATGGTAATTCAGAGACCACTTAGAACACTTCATATTTTCAGTTTGGCTAAAACATCAAGTACATCTCTACCAACCATACAGACAAACTGCCACTGATGGGTAGGTCAGTCCCAAATCCTCAGGAACAGTGTTGCTCTCTTCCTCCCTCTCTCCCTTACTCCAGCTTTGCTTCCAGCTCAACCTTGATGTCATTGTCCAAGAGAGTTAACTCTGTGAAGAAGAGGAACCACTGTCCTTGTTACCATCAGTACCACCTTTTGACTAACTGCCAGTTCAAAAGCAAGCAAACCAGCCCAGCCAAAACAGCAAGACACTCTGAAAGAGACGTGAGTGGAAGCATATGGCAAGCAGGCACCATCTTGACTACTAAACTCTGGTGGAAACAACCTAAGAGCTCTGTACCAGAGGGCCCAGTCATCATGCCTTCCTCCCACTGGCTCTGCTTCCAGCTTACCTTCCTCACCCTCTGCAGCCATCATCCCAGGGAGAAGCCCCTGTCAAGAAGGAATGTCACCATCATCCCCATCACCACCAAATTTAACTTTGATGGGCAGATAAGCCCTAGGAACAGAATTGCCCACCATATCACTGGTTCCCAATACAACTCTACAGCCGTAATCTAGATGGCAATTTCCCCTCCAAGTGCCTCAGTCCTTGCTTCCTCAGCAGCCACAGCTACTAAAAACTTAGAAAAGAAAGTCCTCACCATCAGATTCATTGGTATCATCAAATGGCTAAACATCAGAAATGGATATGGTTTTATTAATGGGAATTGCACTTAAAAATGCATTATCATCTGCCTAGTTGTTGCTGTACCTTAAGTACCGGCGGACCTTTCCATTTGACTTGGAGCTGAAACTATCTCCTATGTTTTGTTTCCCCCATTAGAATGTGAGATCTTGAAAGCAAGGACTATCTTGCTTCTCTCTTTATACCCCCAGAGTTTAGTTATTCTTTCATTCATCTGTTCATTTTGTCTCTACCCTGATAAATCAGAACTCTTTTCCTAATTATGTAGTATACTATTTTGATTAAGTTGTAAAATATTTGTTATGGAATACTCCTTAGAGATCATCTCAATACTTCATCTTTGCTTTCTGGTCTCTCATCTCCAACACCAGTGAACTAAAAAAAATTTATAAAATCCCAAAATAGCAGTATACCATTTAAAAATTGGAAGGGACCATAGAGATTGTCTATACTAACCCTTCCATTTTATAGATGAGATGATTGGGGCTCAGAGTAATTAACTGACTTTACCAAGGTCAGTGAGTTATTGGCATAGGTGGTTCTAGAACCCAGAGCTTCTAACTCCCACTTTCTGAATTTCTTTAGGCTTTCTCCCTTTTCTTTCCTCTTCCTTTCTTCTTAACTCTACTGTCTGGCTTGCAGCCTCATCATTCAACTGAAACAGCTTTCTTCACAGTTACCTTTCATCTTTAATTCTTCATCTTTTAATTGCCAAATCTAAAGACTTCTCAGTTGTCATCCTTCTCTGTAGACCTTGACACTGTTGATCACCTTCCCTTTGATACTGTCTTCTCTCTAAATTTTCATGACATTGTTCTCTCTTGGTTACCCTCCTACTTGTGTGGCTGATCCTTCTCAGTCTCCTTTGCTGGATCACTGTGAGTCTGGACAAATCACTTAACTTCTGGCTTCCACAGTTTCCTCAGTTGTAAACCTTGGATCCTCTTCTCTTTCTATGCTATTTTTGAATAGAGTGGAATTGGTTCTGTGAGTAGTTACTGTACTTCCAGCCTGAGTGAGATAGGAAGACCCAGTCCTTTTAAAAAGGGGAGAGTTGTATCTGTTAATATAATCATGTAATTTGGTTTGTTTTTGTTTTTGATTTGATTATAGTTGTCATTTTTCTACTCTTGAACCATTTTTGAAACCCTGGTAACTTGATCATAGTTAACAATTATTTTCATATATTACTGCAATGTTAGTCAAATTTTACTTAAAATTTCTATAGTTCTTTACTTTTTCTTTCACTGATGTAGACATTAGGAGTATTTCAGGAATTTGGTAGAATCTTTGCTTTTTAAATTTTAATCAATTTGTGTAGTATTGATATTTTTCTTTAAACATTTGATACAATCCACCTACAAATTTATCTGGACTAGAAGTAATTCTTTTACACTTCAGTTTCTTTTTCTGATGTTGTGTTAAGATTGCTATATCATTTTCTACCACTGGAGCAGTTTATTTTGCTTTTTAAAATTAGACAATCCTATTTCATTTAAATTCTCAGTTTTGTTGTCAGGTTGCTCATAGTAAACTAATAATTCTTTGCATTCCTTCCTGAATATTGTGATTTCATCTTGTTAATTTTGTTGATGTAATTTCCTCTCTATTTTTAATTGGATTAGCTGGCTAAAGGTTTGTCAGTTTTATTAGTCTTTTCATTGTTATAGCTTTTAGTTTTAGTCATTCTATATTTTTTTTTCTTTTTCAATTGATCTATTTTTTTCTTTGACTTGTTAGGTTTCCTCTTCTTTGCTTATTTGTCAGTTTTTCTAATTTTTTTAAGTTATATATTCAATTCATCCATTGTTTTTCTATAATTTTTCCTGTAAGGGCTGCTGTAGCTACATCCTACACATTTTTTTGTTGCCTCATCATTATTCTCTTTCATATAATGTTTCTATAATTTGTTGTTTGACCCATTCATTCATTATTCAAGATGTCATTATTAAGTTTCCATTTAGGTCTCTACCTTTTGTTTGTGTTCCATGTATCAATTACTATTTTTATTGCATTAAGGTCTGTAAAAGAAGTTAGTATTTCTGCTTTTTTACATTGATCTATAATTTCTCTGTGCCCTACAATATGACTTATTTCTATATATGTAATATGTGGTATTGAAAAATATGTATTTTATGTTCCCACAAATCCATGAGGTCTAAATTCTCCAAAAGTTTGGTCAGTTTTATATTTTCCTTTTTGTTCATCTTGCTACTAGATATGTGGGGCTCAGAGGGAGGAATATGGAAATTTCCTAGAAGTTTGTTGCTATCTGTCTTTTCAGAATTGGTTAACTTTTCCATATTGAATTCTTTGCCCAACTCTGCCTCACTTAAATCCAGTTCACATGCAAGTCAAGACATCATCCTCCTGATGTCATTGGTTCTCTTCAAGAACAAAGGATGAATGAAAAACTACAAGATGCTATACTAGTTGGTGTTCAATACTGATAATAATTCATTGTCTAATTTTTGAGCATAATTTAATTACCCTATTTATTGCAGTGCCATGATTTAAAAAATTTTTTTGCATTAATGATTGCAACTCCTGCTTTTTTCCTGATTTACCTGAAGTATAGTAAATCTCATTCTAGCTTCTCATCTTCATTCCGTATTCTTAGCTTGTTTCTCATATATTGAATGTTCTTTATCTAGTTGGTTATTTTATTTTGTTTTCTTATTTAATCCATTCACATTTCAGGATATGATTATGAGTTTGTATATTCCTTTATTTATTTCCTTTGTACTGCTTTTTAAAAAATTCCTGTCCTTCTCTTAGGTCAGTACTTTGTCTCTGCAATTAATTTTCCTTATACTATTTTGCTTTGAGTCTATTGTTCCAGGGTTCTCTCTCACCCTCCCTTTTGCCTACACTATCACAAGTTTTTTGAATTTAAATTCAAATTTATCTTCCTTTTTATTTATTTATCCATTTTTTCTCCCTCTTTGGGCTTTCCCCACCCTGTTAAGCAAGTAATACATAATAGTTGCTCTATTTCGCCTCTGTTTTAGGAACTTTCTTTTATGGTTCCCTTTTCTAGGAAGTTTTCCTTAACTTTGTCCTCATTATTTATCTTCTTTTTTAGTGTAGATGGAAATTTAATTTTTTTAACTCATGGGCTGTACCCTAACTTGTTCCTTTATTATACCCTACGTGTCCCTCATGGAGTTAAGGCTTCTGATGTGCCAGTTTTAAACTCCCTCTTCTTTCCAGTTTCTACATTGCTTACTTCATAGATCTTACTCCATCTTCCTTTCACATTTAAAAATAGCTCTTTCAGTGTTGGAAGGCAGCAGTAACATGTCATAGGAACCACCCCATGTCCCAAATAGTAAGGCCTAGTCCTACCCACTTTTTCTAACATGTTCATTCTTTATCCCACAGAGAAAGTATCTTTTCTCTGGCTCTGTGACCCTTCATCACTCTGGATGCCAGCTGCCTTACTAAATCATACTTCCCCTCTCCTCAGACAGTATGTGGTTCAGGGAAGCATAATAATATATTCTCAGAAAACGTGCAAACGTACCCGATACTAAGTATACCATGAGGTCTTCATATCTTCCCTTGTAGGGAATGCTTTTCAGCAGTACCCTTTCTCCCCAGTACCTAAGGGGAGACCTCTCTTTTCAGGCCTTTTCCTCTTCTGCCTTCATCCCATTCTCCTTCAGCCTTTTGTTGAGAAATTACAGGAATCACCATCCCTTTACTGTTCATGCATAAACTTAATAATATCACCCATATCACACTCTGTAATCCTACACCCTCTCCCCATTTGTGCAACCATTAAATCTACTATTTCCTGCCATAGAAGACATTGATTCACCTCTAGGGATTAGGTGATTTAGCCTGTGATACATCAAGTGAATTCTTCCATTTTTGTTTCTTCTGATTCTTTCAAGTTTTCCTTAAAATTTTGGACCTTTTGGTCCTTTTTATTCTTTGATGGTCTATGCTTTTCTCTCTTTTACACCATAAATCAATCATTTAAAAACTCATCTATAAACACAAGATAATTAATATCATTTTTTTCTAGATAATGATACTTGTTTACCTTTTTCATGCTTCCTTTTGGGGTGTTTTCAAAATAAATAATCTGGGGACCTCCGTTTAAGGGATTCTTTAAATGCCGCTCTTTTGTTGAATGTCCTCATGTTCCTTGTTGTTTAATTAGACTCAGATTTGCAGGATATGTCAATTTGGACTACAGCTTGAATTTCTTTGCTTTTTTGGAATATACCATTCCATTCTTTCCAGCAATTTCATGTGAATATTTCTGTATTTTCTGAAGTTTTCCCTCCAGATTTAAAGGGTTTTTAAAATGTTTATTTCATAGTTCTTATTCAGCTCCTATTTTTTTTTTTCGTTAGGAATACTTGGAAGTCCTCTATACTACTAACAGTCAATTTTTTCCTAATAGTAAGGTTATACTCAGTTTTGCAGGTAAGCTATTCTTGGATATAAACTTAGTTCTTTTGCCTTTTTGAATATTGTATTGCATGATCTCCTCATTTATAGTAGAAACTGCCAGGTTTCATGTGATCATAACTGTAGTTCCTTGGTACTTGAACTACTTTCTGAATGCTTGCAGTATTTTTCCTTTGATGTGGAACCTCTGGATTTGGGCTGTGACATTTTGGGGGACTTGTCATTTCAGAGTTCCTTTCAGAAGGTGTTTGGTGGCTTCTTTCTATCTTCACCTTGCCCTCTGGCTCTAACAAATCTGGGCAGTTTTCAGTAATAATTTCTTGAAACATAATGTCCAGACTTTTTTTTTAAATCAGGGAGTCCAGTATTCTTAAATTATATTTTGATCTGTTTTCTAGGTAAGTTGTTTTGAATAGGATACATCTGGACATTTTCTTCTATTTTTTTCAAACTTTTGATTATGTTCTATCTCATGGAGCCACTGATTTCTGTTGGTCTCTTGTTTACAAAGAGAATGTTACTTGGGTAAGGTTTACCTCTTTTCTCTTCAGAGCTATTTATTCACCTGCTAATTTTTTCCTCCAGAGTTTTTAATTTCATTTTAAAAATACCTTCCTTTATTTCTTGTAGATAATTATATAATCTTCCCCCCCCCCCGCCTTTGATTCACTGTGCCTTTTACAATTTTTTTAAGTGTCACCAGATTTAAAATAATTGTTGATACTTGTCAATGTTTGTTTTTTTTTTAATGCACCTTTCCAATTTTCATTTCCCCAAATTGTGGCTATATGTCAAAGCCAAGCTGTATCCCCTGCTGCAGTATTGAGTGGAGTGGTCAGCCCTGCTTAGGCTTGCTCTGGGCCTCCCGTATTCTTTTGCTGACTTCTGGCCTCTACAGTGAGGCCCCTCCATATTATTGAGGTTTAAAATGCTGGATCCTCAGGGCCTTTTGGCATCTCAAGACAAAGTTCTAGAGACCTTAAAGCCCTTTCTCATGGGCTACCTCAGTCCTATACTTGTGCAGTTTACTTTTTGAACTCATGTGGAGGACTTTTAAATTAAATTGGGATACATATATCATGTTAGATTTGGCTTGTTGAGATCTTTTTACATTTTGACTGTCATCCAACATTTTAGCTGTCCCTCCTGGCTTATATGTGAACTGGATAAGTATGTAATTTATTTTTTCATCCAAGTGTTTCATTGATAGATTGAATAGCACAAAACCAAAGTCAGAATCCTGTATTTCTAGACATTCCATCTATCTTAATAGCTACATTTTTTAATGAGTACTTTTTGGGTCTGGTCATTTTTACTCATAATGTAGTTTCTCATTTACTGATAATGTATTAGATAATATATATGAAATGTTGCACAAACTTTGAAGTATCATTTAATGTTAGCTGCTATTATTATTACCAATAACAATGATGATGATGATGATGTTCTGAATTCACTGTTATGTGGCTGGCATCTCTTCTTTTCCACAAGGATCACATGAGTGGCTTTTTCAAAAGTTTTCTTGAAATTTAGGTAATATATCTATAGCATTCCTGTGATCTACTATTTCTAATAACTTCCAAAAGAAAAAAAAAGAGAATGAGATTAGTCACTATGTAGGATTCAACTTTGTGGCATTTAACCTCTCCAAATTTAACTAGAATTGGTGATAGGATTATAACATCATAGATGTAGAACTGAAAAAGAACCCAAGAAGTTATCTAGTCCATCCTTTTCATTTTACAAATAAGGAAACTGAGGCTGAGATAAGAGACTTGTATAAGATAACACAAGATTCAAATCTAGATCTGAGGTCCCTTCTGGCTTAAATCTATAATTCTATGATCCACTGACTCCTAAACTAAACACTTTCCAATTATACCAATTAAACTTTCCTTGGAAGCCCTTGTTGTGACCTGATAGACCTTGTGCCCCACCTCTGCTGAATACTAAGGTTACCTCCTGTCCATGATGAAGCAGCAGAATAGATCATTTAGTAGGATTTGTACTTAAGTTCTTAGAAATGAGACTGGTTGTAAATATACTTGAATACTTACTACATACTTATTTCTAGAACAACAGTATTTTGTTCCTTAGTAAGTTCCCTAGATAACTTCTAAGTCTTTGAGGTCTCTTTTTTTCCCCTGGTTGTAAGAGACCTTTGGGAATTATTTAAAACAGTTTCATAGCAAACCCTAGATGAAATTTTGAAATGTGAAGGTCAAATTAAAAATAAGCATTATTTATTAAATTGAGAAGCAGCATGGCAGTAGAGAGTTAGGCTTGGAGTTAGGAAGACCTGGGTTCAAGTTTTGCCACTTAACCTTTAAGTGCCCCAGACAATTCCTCATGACTATTAAGTTGGAGAAGATATGCTAATCTGCATTGATAGAGGCAGTTTCCACATACATATTCCACACATTTGGAATCTAGATCCCTCAGTCAGTCTCCCATCCTAGAAAAAGTATTTGTACATTAAAGGTATTTCTTCTTTTACTATCCAGAAATGAGCATTCCCAGAAATGAGGAGGAAGCTACTTTGCTCATCTACTAAATTCATTGAATGTCCTCTAATCTCTCCCTTCTCCTCCCCTTCACCCATCCCCCCACCAACACCATTGCTCTGTTTCTCTCTCCCCCTTTTTTCTCTCTCCCTTCCTCTTTCTATCCTTCCCTTTCTCTCCTTTTTTCCTTCCCTCTCTCCTCCTCCTCCAGAAGAGGTGACTTAGACTGTCCATAACCTGCTGAGTTACCCTTGGTGGCGATGACAGATGAGTTGATGAACTTACATTAATTTTTTATTGTGAAAACATCACAAATAGGAACCAGACCTGGTGATTCTGATGGCCATTTTAGCCCTCTAAGCAATAGCACAAACCTGTATCTGAATTACCTCTTATGCACTCAAAACTGCCTTCTACAGAAGGTTTGAAACTTCAAAGAGGGAACATGGAGGAAAATATGCTGGAAATTTTATAAATAGTCAGCTATCTGTGCCAGCTCATCACAGATGGATGATTTTTACCACCTTTGAAGGCCTTCTAAGCTGTAAACATTGAGGGGTTGCTTGAAAGAAAAATTTTAAATCATCAAAGATTCTTGAATTAATGTAGCTTTTGTTTCTCAGTGAGAACTAAACAATCACAAAAATTGTAATTAAAAAAGGGTTTTGGCAGTCTTATTTTATAAGGAAGGCAGTATACTTATCTTTGGTTTTAAAGCAAAACAAATGAAAGATGATATGAACTTGGCACTTGAAACATGCTTGGAATCTGATGTGTGTAGTGGTTTTCTGTGGGAAAGAACTTTGAATATTGTCTTTCCCATGGATGAATTACGTATAGGAAAAAAGCAAGTCTACCAATGAAAGATTTGAAATATGCAGTGGTTGAAAAGGAGGTTCTTAATTGTTGAAACACAAACCTGATTAAATTATCACAGTATAGGGCAGTTCCAAAATACAAATGGGCTGTTAAAAAGTTTTTTGTTTTGTTTCTTAGTAAGTACAGACATAACTTGCCTAATGCCATTAATTCTTTCATGAAAAGATAACTTAAAGCAAAACAAAAATTTTGTAGTCCTTCCTGCCTGCCTTTATTCTATCCTTTAAATGTCCCTCAGCTACTAATGACATCTGCAGAGGTGGTCACTTTGGCTTGGAGGGTACTGCCAACAACCATTCTCTGATTAGCCAGGCTTATTATCCAGAAGAGTGTCCTGTGTAATTGTAATTCACCAGATTCATTCTTTTCTACCAGTCAAAGTGAAGGGCGTTCTCCTCATTCTCCCCTTCTCCTAGCTCCTGCACAGAAGTATATCCCCTAGCTTAAGGTTATGTTTTGATTAAATCCATTAACAATGCTAATTGGGAAGTCTTACTGTTTGCCCTAAGCCCATCTTGTACACTGTAGACTAGAATTCAGAACATTTATCTCCCCTCTCTGACCTTGTATGGCCCTTCCATAATCTACAGAAATAATGCTATAAAAATGATTAGTTTGGCTCTAAAAGATACTTTACTCAAAATGGATTGAAGAATTCCCAAGCACCTTTTGTGACCCTATTCCATGGTAATATGGATTTTGAGTTCTAATTTATTAGCCATGGACACTTCTTCCCCTACCATCATTTAGGCCTGTGAGCTCCCAAACTTCCCAGTATGAGGACACCTACAAGATGAAGGACCTACTATGAAATAATGCATAACAAAAATTATTGTGAATTAACTAATGTTTTAAAATAAAATTGGTTTTTATTAGTCTTAATAGTATCTACTTTGAATAGTATCTATTTGAACAATAACTATGAGATGATGACATTTATACTATAGGAGATATAGTTGCTTGTTCATTATTTTGAGTCATTTAATGAAAATCAGATTCTTTATAACATGATGAGCACAGTGCCTATTATTATTCATGCTGACTATTTTATTGCAGCTAAATAAAAGATTAAAATGGCAATACTTTTCTCAAATACCAATTCCTAGACTGCTAGAAATAAATTCAGGTCCACTCCTCTTGAGTCAGTAAGAGTCTATATCCTACGTGCTGGGAACCACTGGGCCATTTAAAATGGAATAATATAGATAATGACTTTAAAAAGCTATATAAATGTGAGCTACTACATATAGGTAGAAGGAATTAGTTCTTTTGGCCATGGGTTTTATTTTAGGGGGTAAACAAGAGTGGGGGAAGAAACCTTAAGAAAGTGGTAGGTATATAGCTAAGGATTGGTGTTGAAGTTAGAAGATTGAGATTCTAGGCTACAGGTTTCCTGGCAGTAGGGACTAGAGGACTGGGAATAATGTCCATTTTGTAGGTAGAAATGGTTCACAAATAGAAGGGAGGGAATAAGCATTTATTAAGCACCTGTGCCAGGCACTATCCTAAGAATTTTACAAATGCACAAACAACACAAACAAAAACACAACAACCCTGGAAGATTGGTGCTATTATCACCATTTTGCTGTTAAGAAAACTGAGGCAAAAAGGTTAAGTGACTTCAAAAAAGTAGGGAAGTAACTAAAGGCACAGTTTAAATTTAGACAAAGAAAGGCAATATTGCTTTTTGGTATTGATAGTAAGAGCCAGTGCAAAAAATAAGCACACAATAGGAAATAAAACTAGACCAAATTTTCCTTCTATTTTTGAAACACCTATTTTTAGTATTTACCACTGATTGCCTGCTACTTAAAAATATTAGAATCTATGGAAAAAATGAATCTTATTAAAACTTTGCTCAACAAAATCATCAGAATTCTTTGAAATTAATACTAAACACAAGGTAATGACAATGTTCAGATTTCTTCCTTTCTCCCTGGTTCCCTTGTGAGCTGCTGCTGCAGTGGCAATAAGATTGATTGTGTTCTTTATCCAAGAGGCATGTTGCTTTGTAAAGCTGCTTCTTTTTCTAGAAGGTCTGATCTCCTAACTCTTAAGCTTGGAAGTACTCTTGACTATTCCCCTAAATATCAATAATGGACTTATACCAGTTTCTTCTCTAGATGTCCCTACCTTCTACATGGTATCTTTGTCCTACCACTTTTCTGGAGCACCTCGGTATCTGGAAATATCCATGAATATCCATGAATCAATCAACAAGCATTTTTTTTTGGAGGGGAGAAAGGAAGGCAATTGGGGTTAAGTGACGTGCCTAAGGTCACACAGCTAGTAAGTGTGTCAAGTGTCTGAGGCTGGATTTGAACTTGGGTCCTCTTGACTCCGGGGCTTGTGCTCTACTCACTACGCCACCTAGCTGCCGCCTCAACAAACATTTGGTAAGCCCTTATAAGCAATTGTCAGGCACTGTGCTAGGTACCGGGAAGACAAAGACAAAAGTGAAATAGTGACTGCCCTCCAGGAGTTTATGTTCTAACTGGAGAGACAACCCACACATAAATAGATGTGCAACAAATCCAGAAAGAATTGAAAATATCAAAATGGATGCAAGATAAGGGGCAAATGGGAGCAACTAGCAGCTGGGGAGCTTGATGTGAAGGTCGCACTTAAATTGCCTCCAGAGAAAATGGATTCCAAGAAGCAAAAGAGGGAATTAATTCCAGTGCATTTTCCATGCAGCCGCAGTAATTAATAACATTCCACCATTGACAACAAAAGAAATGGGAAGTTGATCAGATGTACCTAAGTGAAGACTCTGGCCCTCTTTCTTATCTCTGCTATAGCCCAGTTGGGTGGGACCTTCACTAATACTACCCAAAAGTCAGCAGAGTGACAAGAGCTTTGCTTAACTTGTACACTGGGTCACAATGGCTCCATCTGACTGTATCATTGATCTTTACTCCTTCCATAGCCTGAAGATCATCTGACCTAGCCAGACCCAGTCATGCTCCCACTTCCACACCAGTCTGGGCTATATCCTGCCTCATCAGATGTCAGTCTATACGGTCTTGTCTCTCCAATGACACTGATTCACATGTAATTTGGCTCTCTTCCTCATGTTCCTCTTTGTCTCTAGTTAAGTGCCTTCCCTTGTGTGAGTTAAAACATGCCTGTTAAAGGCCTGTTGCTTTCATCATACATTGGCCAATCCACTGCTTATGTGGAAGTCTGTATACCAAAAGAGTTAAAATGGAATTGGGATGGGACAGTTTTTTAAACTTAATTGAATAACAGTCATTTTCCAAATTTTTGGACTAAATCCATACGCAAGTTTTGTTAAGCATTTCATCACAAAATATTTAAAATCTTCCTATCTTCAAAATCTTTTAACACATTAAGGAATAAGAGTTAAAGTATTTCAAATAGACAAAGTCACTAACAAGTACTAGAGTATTTATTGAGCCCCCAGCATATGAAGCACATTAAATCATTCATTTTGCATAATTCCATGTTATATATAGTAAAGGTAGTGTTAGTCTTGCTACTATAACAGCCTGTAGAAGTCTGTGCAACAGTTTTTTAATAATAGCATTGCTTTCACATGAAATCTGACTAGGGATTTGGATTGGGGTGCCTTAGATTTTGATTAGACTCAAAGCTGTATAGTGGTAGGAGCCATGTTTTACCTAAACTTTGTGTCTTCTCCAAGTCTAATAAAATGTTCTGCACTTTATTGTAAATTCAGCTTTGTTAACTTAAATAGAATAAATTATGTTTTAATATTTATCAAATCTCTTTGCCATCCCTATAATTCCAGTGCTGTGAAAAGGAATGGAGATGTTAAGCAGGAAAGTTCCACATGTTTACGTAAACACTGGTGAGGACTAAGTTTGTAAAGTGACTTAGGCAATGAAATAAAAACCATCAAAGAATCGAGGTTAAGACCTCGTTAGGGGGAAATTTCTACTTAATTCTAAACTAAAATTATATTACAGGAAATAATTCCTTATTGAGTGTTATAAGTACATGTTGAAGTTCATATCAATCTTTAAGATTTTTCCTGTATTTTTTATAAGTATTTTTTACTTTACTAGCCAATTCCATTAAAGTGATAAAGAAAAAAATTTTAACTCAGTTATCACTACAAGACAGTTAAAAGTGAAAGTATTGAATGATCAATTTTTACTGTGTTAGATTTGGAAATACATTTATTAATATACACTGGTTAAACTTTCTTCGGAAATGTTAAAAGCATGTGTTGATGTCTGTTTTTTAAAAATATATTTCCCATTTAAGGAAATTATTAGGTCAGGTTGAAGGTGCTCTAATTTTGATTTTAAATTATTTTCTCTAATTTTATTTTGATTCCTGTTCTAAATAACTAATAGTCTGACTATACAGAGACAGCTGATTCAGAAATGACTCTCATATTGTATAGTAAATTTCATCTTTTGTGATGATGCTTGATTTTTTACCATGTTCAGCACCTGCCAACCCTCTTATTAAGACACAATTCATGACTTCTGTATGTGTGGTTCCTCTATGGTAGGGCTGTCCAACCTTGGGTTTTTATTGAAACAATAGACAATATATTTTGATTTTCCGTTTTAGTGAAAGCTCTGCGGTGGCTCAGCTTCATTTACTAAAGCATTTATGTAAGTTTCCATGCACTGCAGGCTGCATTTTGGATAGCCCTGCTCTATGGGCAACTAGCCTTTGATCTCATTCATTGTATCTGAACCATACTTCTTTCCAACAGATTTATAAATAATGTAAGTAAAATTATGGACTCACTCAATGGGAAGAAAAACTCTTTTCTTTAGATATAATTTAAATGTAACTTTGGGGCCCTTCTTCTTGAAGCCTATGTGCTTTGCTTCATGCTATCCACTACAATTCACATTCTCCACATACCCTTACAAGGCAAAATTTCTTTTTCATCCACTGAATGTATGAAATTGCCCTTCACAATATAGGGCCCAAACCATATAAGGCCTTTGGGGCAGTTTTGAAAGGATGTATTTTAGCTTGAGGATAAGTACAGTCTGACTTTGCCCTCAAGCATGTGAAGAAGAGAATTTTAGAGAGTCAACCGTAAGGGACTGTAGGAGTCAACTAGTTCAAACATTTCGATTTAAAGATAAAGAATTTAAATTGAAGATTACCCAAAGCATAGTAGAGAAGGTATATGGAGAACGTAGTAAATGTGAAATCAGTTTAAAAAAAGTAGTTTAGATCCATATTGTGAGAGGACTTTAAACAGAGGAGTTTATATTTTACCCTAAAGAAAGTGGAGAGCCATTGAAGCTTTTGAGCAGGGAAGTGAAATGGCCGGATATGTGTGTTACTAATGTCAGTCAGCTGTGTGAAGTATGGGCTAGAGAGGAGAGAGACTGAAAGCCAGGAGGCTTTCAGTTAGGAAGCTATTGAGTATACTTGGCAAAAGGTGATAAAGAAGTGGGATAGCATGAATGGAGAGGGTCATTGCAAATTTTGTAGAATCAGCAATATTTCTCAACTAACTGGATATATATTTTGAAGGAGAATGGAGAGTTGAAGATGTCTCCAAAGTGGGGAACCCAGGTGACTGGAAGGATGGTGGTACTCTTAACAGAAATAGGGAAGTTAAGAAGAAGCAGTTAATACTGTCTGCCTTGGACAAGTCCCTTAACCTCTCTGTGCCTGAGTTGCCTCATTTACAAAATGAGATGATCTCTGAGGTACATTCTAGTTCTAAATATATGATATTGTGGTCCAATTCACGGCATAGTTATGAGGCAGACAACATTATAAACTATAAAATGTCATATAAATGGAACTATTTAGTGCAACGTGTTACTTAAGAACAACTTCCCTCCTTCCTCACTGTTGCTGCTTGGTTGTCCTCTTTCTTTCCTTCCCAGGAGGAAGGAAACAAAGAAGTTGTCACTTGAAATAACTCTTTTCCCCATCACTTCCCTTCTAGGATGGGTTTCTTCCATGGTAGAAATAGAAGTGGCAAAGGTGAAAGAATGTAAACTCCTCACTTGCTTTTGCCATAAATTCCCACCCTATTACTACTGTTCTTCCAGGATCTTCCCTCTACATATTCTCAGTCCTCATTTTACCTCCTCAATGCTAGCTGCTTCCTATACTTCCATCCCCAGCCTATTATTATTCTTTAGCCCAGAGCCCTCTTTTATTCCTCTTTCACTTCAACTCTTAGGACCACTTAGTGTTGGTCCTTAGAAATGTGTGCAACGATGCATAAAGAGTTTGGAGTCTGAGCCTGAAATCAGAAAAGGTATTTATTATTGTTTCTCATGAGAAAGGACGCCACCCAAGTGGTAGAAGTTGGGGGCGTTTTAATTATATTTTACATTTATTTAGTCTGAATAAATGGGTACAACCCCTGAACAGAGTACAGGAGAGTACAAAGGACTCAGATGGATGTCAGTCCTTTTATAGACTCACCCTTCGACTCTCCCGCCAGGCTCTTCATTAGCCAGATGCAAACCCCTGCCTGCCTATGTCATGTGCTCCTCAAATGGCTTGTTTAAGCATGTGTACAAGCCTCTGACCTTTCACCCAACCGACCTGGGGCCTGGTTTCTGCTAGATCAGAGTTCTGAGTAGAATTAGTTCCAATCAGTCACCTGACTTACATTCTGCTAAAGCTGGGAGGGGAGGCATGAAGAGGGGTACACCTTCAACTCTGTGGAAACAAAACTGCTCCCCCCCATTTCTTACAGAAATATTAATGAATCTTACTTAAATCCTTTGTTGTTCATATTTATCATATCTGCTTTTATTTTTCTATACTGCAACCTGTTTCTAAGTGAAAAAAAATAAAAGCAAAGAGAGCATAGGCTTTTTCTTCCCTGCTACTCTCTTTTTTTCCCTCTGAATATTTTTCTTTAATAACAAATGTATATCATTTTAATACATATTTTTAAAATATTCACTACTTCCATCATAAATGTGAAATGTTTGTCTTTATTTAAGCCAATGTGAAAAACTTAAAATTCAACATCCTATTTTTTTGTAGACCAAAAAAGAAAAAGATGGTTTTCTTTATTGTTTCCAAATGATTTCACTATGAAGAGAGGCATCACAAGCTAAAGGATAGAGCACTTGACTTGTAATTAGGAAGAACTTTATTCAAATCCCACTTGAGATACGTGTTCGCTGTGTGACCATGGGCAATCCACTTCAACTCTAGACCTCAGCTTCCTCACCCGTAAAGGTTCCTTCTAACTCCGAATTTTTGAGCCTATAGATGAATCAAAAGTATACAGACACATTCTTTCTATATCTGGAGCATAAGGCAGTTTTGTGCCTAATGCAGGATTATCACTCTGGTCATCTCAGAATTCCAGGTGCTCAAACACTTTGTTTACAGGATAAATTTTGATTTCTTTTTGCTACATGCTAAAATCTATTTTTAAGCTTTTTCTTTTCCCATATAAAGGATTCCTCTTTCTTAATATTGTAGGTTCTGGTACTTGGTATCAGAATGTCCATAAGAAAATTGAGGGGGTTTATGACTATCAGTGATGGAACGGCTTGGCACAGTGTTGCATTTCTCCTTAAAGCAGGTGAATGGGAGCTGAAAAATAAATGGACATCATTGTAGACAGTTAAACTTAAATGGGGAGTTGGAGAATGAAATCTGATTCTCTTTAGTGGGAATACTTTTATGAAATGAAAGATCTCTGCCTCAGTGAGTATTTACCTTTATTCAGCAAGAATTTATTAAGTGCCTACTATTTGCCAGGCACAGATGTATGCAAGGTTAAGAACAGAACAGTGCTTTCCCTCATGGAGCTTATATTTTCCTGGAAAGAGATGACATGTACACAGGTCAGTAAATGCAAAATATATACAAAATAAGGTAAATTTTGGGGGAGGGAGCACCAACAGGTAGAATTAGAAAAGGCTTTTTGTGGGAGGTGGCACTTGAGCTGAACCTCTAAGAGATAGAGGTAATAAGGAGTTCATTTTAGGTATGGAGGACAGCCTGTGCATATGTATGGGAGTGATAGGTGGAATATCATTTATTAAGATCAATAAGTAGGCTAATTTGGCTGGAATATACAGTGTAGGATAACTAGGTGGCAAAGTAGATAATATGTTAGACTTGGAGTCAGGATCATCTGAATTCTATTTTTACCCCAGACACTTACTGTATGACTTTGGGTAAGTCAATAAACTTTTCTATGTCTCAGATTATCATCTATAAAATAAAGGGTGGAGGAAGCTTTGGTGGCTTCTAAGGTCCTTTCTAGCTCTAAAATGATAAGCCTATGATGAACCCCAGAAGAGTAGATTATACTATATTATACTATGAACTCCTTGGTGTCAAGGTCAGGGTCTTCTTCAGCTTTGTACTCTCCCCCACTGCCTTCTCAAATCCACACATACACAATGCTTAGGCCAGTGCCTTAACACCTAATAAATAGGTCCTCAGGATATGTTTATTGGTCTATAAAACATATGTATTGGCTTTCTGCCTTTTTTTCATTTTTTGCAATATTTCTGTGCCCTAATAGATGACCAATTTTTATAAAATTCTCATGTGGTCAGAGAAATAGGTATTCTTTTGCTGTCCCATTTAAAAGACACCATAAGACTTTTAATTCTAGTTTCTCCAGAAATCTGTTCAGGTCTGTGTTTTCCCTTTGTTTGTCTTTCTGTTAAACTCCTGCAAAACTGATAGAGGCAGATTGAAGTCTCTTGCAACCATTCTTTTACTGTTGTGTGGGGTGGCAAGACCACCCGAGTACCCTAATAATTCACAGAGGCTTCTCAGGTAGGGACGGAAAAGGAATTAATTTTTATTTTACAAATCTCGCGAGATTTGGGCATCACCTCCACTAGAACAGACTAGTGAAAGGAGGTGAATTATGAAAGGCAAGAGACCAATTTATATCCTAATGCAAAAAGATTCCCACCCACCAATATCCCTCCTCTCCATTGGCTGGGAGGTGGGCTTGCAATCTAGGTGCGAAAAGCTAGACAAAGAACCAGGAAATCAAGCACAGCCAATCTAAGGTAAGGAGGAGGAATGAGGTAGGGTGGGGGTGGGGGTTGCGGGGGAGAGTCTTCCTGGATTTGGTAACAACTCTGTGCTAGGAGGTGGGGTGGGGGGGGAGAGGCACTTATTGCCTCAGGCCCTGAATTACTGAGAGTTAGGTAATCACATTCCTACAAGGTTAAATCCCAAGGTCTATTCCATCCTCTCACTGCCCCTGCTTATTTCAGAAATAATTCTTATACTTTCTCTCTCTGTAAAGTCTTCACAAGAATTATTTCCCACTCACTGTCTATTTCTTGAATCTCAGATAATGTTTCCTTTATGAATTTGTATGCTAAGGCATCTGGAGCATGTTCGTTACTGATATTATTTGTTGTCTGTGGTTCCTTTCAGCATAATATAGTTTCCTTGTTTATTCCTTTTTTATTTTTTGAATGTTTGTTTTTGTTTTGTCTGATAGTATGAAAGCAATTCCTACTTTTTTGGATTTACTTGATGCATAGTAAATCTTTTTAAATTCCTTCAGTTTTATTTTGTATATGTCTTTGTTTTTTAAGTGGTTTTCTTATAGTGTGTTTAAGTGTGTTTCTCATAAGCAATACAGTATAGGGATTTTTTAATCTAATCTGTCACTTTTTCATTTTATTGGATTGTTTACCCCATTCACATTTAAAGTTATAAGATTATTAGCCCTAGGTGATATATTGTTATATATGTTATATTCTCCATCTGTTTTTAATTTTTTCAATATTATTTAGTATTATTCTGTTCCTTCATTTACTTTAATCTTTTTTTGAGCTGACTCTATTCCTGTCAGCTTTCTTCCCCTCACCCTTGATCCCTTCTTCTTAGTTACCCCTTTCCCTTTTGGGTTTTTTAAGTTCCACTCTCCTGTTTTTATCTGGTTATATGTTTCTTCCCCACCTTTTCCTCCCAGTTAGCCAAATAGATTCTCCTATCTTATCCTCCCCTTCAGCTAATCCTATTCATCAGTTTTTAAAATTTTATTTTTTTACCCCTTTCCAAAATGGATTTCTCTCACTCTCTTCATTATCCATATTCTCTTTCTGTTTACTATAGAGCCTTGCTCTCTGATTCATAACCCCCTATAATCAGTCTGGTCTGTCGCTTTCATCATATTCTTCATACAGTCAAAGCTTCCAAGGTATCCATTCTTGGCTCTCCCTTCTAGGTACTTTCTGCCACTGCCTTGTAGAGTTTATCCAATGGAGACTCCTTTCCTACTATGCCTCACTCTCAGAACGATGCCAATTATTGTAGGTATCAAAGAGGACACTCCCCTGTGATGGGGCCCTCACCCATCACTGATGTCTAATCTCTTGTTAACCTTTTTTTTTTTTTTAAAAAAAAAAACGTTTGCTTGAAAATCTCCCTTTGTCCATGCTTTCTTATACCTCCTGGTGATTTGTCCCTAAGGGTTCTAACTGGAGGAGTAGTGGGGAGAGAGGGCAGAATCATAAGTAGACTTTTTAAGCCTCAAATCCTTCAGATCTCATCCAGTATAAGGCCTTTATCTCCCTTCATCCATAGGAGTATTCATCAGTGGAACTCCCACCTTTAAAGTCTCCTTCCTCCCCCCACACCCTTTCAATCTTTCCTCCCTCCTCACTCACTCCCCATAGAGGTCACCTTTCATTTTACCCAAGTGCATCACTTCCTCTTCTCTGTCTCCCTGCTTACTCCCCCCCCCCCCTCCTTCTTGTGCTATCTTATGTTGTAGGGTAGTCCCACAAAAGAAGCATTGACCTTTAGTCAGGGTGTTGCCAATTTCTGTCCACAATGCCTTCTGTCTGCCTTTTCATTGTTAATTCTACCAAATTTCTGCCTTCACCCCCATCTCCTTGTGTACATTTAAAAAAGAAGTCTCTTATTGGTCTCAGTTGTCACTCTGTTGCTGTCCTTGCCAGCTGCATTTATTCACTCCTCCCACATTTCTGTTGTTTTGGGTCTTAGAGAAGAAAATAATTTCTTCTACTCTGTTTTTCTTTTTAAAAAGTGTTTCAGACTTTTTATTTTTGAATGTCCATCTTTTGTCGTGTGTGGTTAAGCTCAGATTTGCAGGATAGATCACTCTGACATGCATCCTCAGCTCCAGAGCTCTTCAGAACACATATTCCATTACTTCCTCACTTTTCTAGTGGGTGTGGAATAGTCTTGCCTTATTTGAATGTCTTTTCCTTTGCATTTGAAGGTCTTTCTCCTAATGACTTGAAGAACTTGCTGTTTCTGAACCGAATTGTTAAATTTAACTATTATGTATCTTGGAATTTGTAGCCCTGGGCTTTTTTTCTGGAGGTCAACTGTGAAGTTTTTCCATTGGAATTTCATTTTCTCTGTTCAGAAATTCTGGGCAGTTTTCTTTTGTTATTGTCTTCACTGTGGTGTTAAAGTTTTTTATCCTATTATGTTCTTCTGGGAAACCTATGATCCTTAAGTTATCTTTATACATCCTGTCTTCAAGATCAATATGCTTTACTATAGGGAACATATTTTTTCCTAATGCTGTTTTTTTGTTTTGCTTCTTCTGGGCTGTTCTTCACTTCTGTATATTTACCCTCCCAGTCTATTGTTCTCTCTTTTCTTTATTGAGGTTTCCCATTGAAGATTCCAGTTTTTCTCTTTTATTCATTATTTTTGCTGTGTAGGACATAAATTTTGCTGTCATAATTCTCACTTCTCTTTTAAACTACTCAAGAACAGTGTGTTTTGGTTCTGTGTTCCCTTCAAATTCCATAGGATCCTCTATCTCATTCCAGGCTGGATCATTTTCCAGTTTTTATTCAGATGCCTAAACTTGTTTACTAGATTTGTAGGCCATATTTCCTTCTATTGTTACTGGTTTTCCTACAGAATTATCTGTTCATGTGCAAGATCTTTGAGATTTATTCTTCCTGAAATCTTTGGTACATTTAGTCTTTTTCCCCCCTTATTTTCCTTATCACTCATTTCCTGACTCACTCCCCTCTGACTATGGTTTCCTTGAGGAGTGGATCTCAAAGCATCCCAGCTTCTTCTCACACCAGGCATTTCACCATTCACCAGCCTAGATCTCTGCCCCAACTGACTTGGGTGATCAGGACTTGTCTCAGCTGGATGTTGTGCTCTTCCCTCAGGCTTTGAGAAATTCCACATAGCCTCCCATAAGCACAATGTCCTGTCCTGGTGACCAGTCTCACTCCCTCTGTTCCTTGGTTCTTTGGCCCAGCACCAACAGTTTAAGAGCCTATTTTCCATGGCACTGGTAGTTCTGCTTCAGCCCTTGGCAAGCTTTTTCTCCTGAAGGCCTGTGGTCAAGGTGACTGTTGAGGACTGAGCAAACTTTAGCAGCCCTGAGCCAGAGTCTCCATAGGTCAGTAAATATCAAGTTCTTGGCTTGGTTTTTTTTTTTTTTACTTTATTTTGGATTCTGGGTGTCCTATACCATGGAAATGGTTAAAATTGTTTTATCTTTGGTGCATAATTTCTGTTTTGGAGAGGTTTAAGAGGTCTGGACATCAGAGAAAATGTCTATTCCACCATCTTGTTGCTCACCTGATCTGGAAATCCTTCCTGCCACTTTTTTTTCGATCAGAAAAACAAAAGAGTAACAATAACAAAAGCATTTTTAAAAGCCTCTAAAAATCGGTAAGGAAGGTCGATGTTCTATGCTTTAGTAGTCCAGGAAAGAAAGAATCTTAGATTAGAAATGACAGGTGGTGGAAGTGGGAAAGAAAGTGGTGGGGCTTACAAAGAAAAGGAATGAACAGAGAGAGGCTAGCAAAATCCAAGAGTCCTAAGAGTATAGAGCATTGGGAGAATCTGTCCCTCCAAAGTTCTTCATCGCCCTCCCTGTCAGTCCCCAGCTATGGTATATCCCCTGCCTCATGCTGTAGTAGCTCAGTAGCACTTCGAGTATTCTATCTCGTTACAAACAAGGGGGTATTTTTTTATTTGGGACATTGGTATGACAGGAGGGGATATGTACTGTCAGCATCACAAATTGTAATTTAGGAAGTTTTTCCTTTTTTAATATTTATTTTTACAAGCATTTATTATCTCTCCTACTGCCCATCCTTCAGTTGATCAATAAGAACCACCCCCCCATACACATGCAAATAAAACCTTCATAATAAATAAGCATAGTTCAGCAAAAGAAATTCCCACATTGACAATTATGCATTTTAAGTCCATCACCTCTCTGGAAGGAGGCAAGTAGTATGCTTCATTTTCACTCTTGATTCATGATTTACCATTGCATTAATCAGAGTTCTAAAGTCTTAAATTGTTTTTCTCTATAGTGTTTTTGTAATTGTTCACTTGATCATTTCTTATGGTACAATAATATTCTGTTTCATTTATATTTCATAATTTGTTCAGCCATTCCCCAATAGGTGAGCTCCCCCTAGTTTCCAGTTCTTGGCTACTAAGGAAAGAACTACTATAAATATTTTGTACATATAGGCCATTTTCCTCATTCTTTGATCTTTTTGGGGTATAGACCTAGTAGCTCTCTCAAAAGTTGTACAAACTTTAATAACTTTTTTGCGTATGGTTCCAAATGGTTCTCCAGAATGGCAGAATCAATTCACAGCTCCACCCAGAGTACACAAATGTACTAGTTTTCTCACAACCTCTCCTTTCGTTATCTTTGCCAATATGACAGGCATGAGATGGAACTTCAGAATTGGTTTAATTTTCAATTTCCTATTAGTGATTTAAAATACTTTTCCATGCGATTTCTTTCTTTGAAAACTGCCTGTTCTTATTCTTTAACCATTTATTTGTTGGAGAGTGGCTCTTAGTCTTAAAAATTTCAATCAGTTTCTTATATATCTAGACTATGAGACTTTTATCTGAGAAATTTGCTTCAAGGATTTTTTTTCTATTTGCCTATTTTCAATCTAATTTTAATTACATTAGTTTTTTTTTTTGTACAAAAACTATTAAATTTTGTGTAATCTGTTGTCCATTTTATTTTCTGTGATCTTCCCTATCATTTATTTGTATAGTCCTGAACTCTTCCCCTATCTGTAGATCTGAAAGGTAATTTCTTCCTTGCCATTTTTGATATGTTTATTGTGTCATCTTTTGTGTCAAAGTTGTGTAGCATTTAGGGTTTGATTTGGTGTATGGTTTTGGGTGTTGGTGTGTATCTAATTTCTGCCTAACAGCTTTCCAGTTTTCCCAGCACTCTTTGTCAAATTGTGGGAGTCCTTTCCCCGGTAATTTGGGTCTTTCTGTTTATTGAACACTATGTTTTTATGTGCATTTGCTTTTGTATGTTATATACCTAACCTATACCATTGATTAATCTATTTCTAAACAATTCATTTTATTGATTAGTGCTTTGTAGCACAATTTTATATCTGGTGCTGATAAACTGTGCCCCCTCACCCCTTTCTACTTTTTTTAAAATGTTATTGAGATTCTTAAGGTTTTGGAATACATTTTTTTTCCCATAGAAACATTGTCACAAGTGATTGTTAGGATCTATAATAGTATAATTCAGGTTCATTCTGAGTTAAATACCTTTTTGTGGCTAGCCAAGAGGACTCTATTTCTCCTTATTTGCATTTGCATGTTCTGCAGTCCTACTAAATTGGAACTAGCTGTTCCTTGCTCTTCTCCTAACCCCTTCTGCATCAGTGCATTTGCAGTCTGCCCCAGAATCAGAATGTGTTCTTTCCATACCTCTACCTTCTGAAATGCTTCTCTTCCAAGAATAGTTAATATTATAAGAGAAAACAGGCACACTAATAAACTGCTATTGGAACTTAATTTTATCCAACCAATCTAGAAAATAATTTAGATTCATTTGAGAAAAGTTACCAAACCGTTCATATCCTCAAACCAGTAACCCCACTGCTGGACCTCCCAAGAATCTCAAAGATAGAAAAAAAAATCTTATGTATACTTAATAAACTAAAATATTCATAGTAGCATTTTTTCTGGTAGCAAAAATCTAGAAACAAAGTAAGTATCTATTGAGGTTGAACAAATTATATGAACGGAGTTGAATATTATTATGCCACAAGAATCTATGAATATAAAAATACAGAGAAATATGCAAAGACTTTAATGAACTGATACAGACTGAAGAACACAGAACAAGGAGAACAATGTGGAAATGACTAAAACATTATAAATAAAACAACATCGAAAGGCATCTGAAATCTCATGAACCATGATGATTTGTCTTGATCCTGGAGAACAGAGGATGAAACATAATTTTATCTTCATTATAGTGTAAGCTCCTTGAGGGCAGAGACTTGTCTTAATGATTTTTTTCCATGACCATCAACTATTATAATAAATGTTTGAATTGATGAACCATATTTTATGCTACAGTGCAATTAATCAGTCAGAAACATTTATTAAGTTAGAAGTCAGTTATTGTGCCAGGTGCCTGACATGCAAAGACAAAAATGAAAGAATCTCTGACCTATAAGACACTTATGTTCTACAAAGGGAGATAACACTTACACAGATGGAAATATTCAAAATATCTGTAAATAAATCTTGGTAATTAGAGGTGGGAGACAGCAATGGGGATTGGGGGGTAGAAGGCATGATGGAAAGTGATGTTTGAGCTGAGCTTTGAAGGAAATTAGAGATTTAAGAGGTAGACATGAAGTGGGAAGTCAATCCATCTGGAAATATTTTTAAAGCACCTATTATGTGTCAGGCGCTGTGTAAGCAATGGGGGTACAAAAAGAGGCAAAAGACATTTCCTGCCCTCAAGGAACTTGTAAACCAGTGGGAAAGACAATGCACAAACAAATACAAACAAGCTATATACAGAATAAATAGGAAGTAGTACCAGAATTAAGATAGCTTGGGGAAGTCTCCCTGTAAAAGATAAAATTTTAGTTGGGCCTTAAAGGAAGTCAAGAAAGCTAATAGGTGGAAATGAGGAAGGAGAGCATTTCCAGGCATTGGGGATAGCTAGAGAAAATGCCTGGAACTGCGATGTAGTATCTTATTTGTGGAAAAGCCAGGAATCCAGTGTCACTGAATCAAACAGCGCATGTCAGGGAATAATATGTAAGAAGACTGGAAAGGTAGGAGTGGCCTAGGTTATGAAGGGCTTTGAATGTCAAGTAGAGGATTTTAATTTTGTGTCTGCTTCTGGAACCAATAGTAAGCCACTGGAGTTTATACTAAGCAATGGGATGGGGTTGAGGGGATGGGGGAAGAATGGTATGGCCAGACCTGTGCTTTAGGAAAATTACTTTGGTGACTGAATGGAGGATAGAGGGACTGTTAGCCAGCAGACCCTCCACCAGGGTATTACAATAGTCCAGGCATGAGGTGATGAGAGCAATATTAGAGGAGAGAAGGGGGCATGTTGAAGAGATGTTGCAAAGGTGAAATTGATGGACCTTAGCAACAGATTGGATATGGAGGGGTGGGGTGTAGATAACAAGGAATCAATTATAATTCCTAGGTTGTCAGCCTGAGGGACTAGAAGAAAGGTGTTACCCTCTATAGTAATAGGGAAGGTAGGGATAGGGGAAGACTTAGGGGAGAGATAATGAACTCTGCTTTGGACATGTTTAGTTTAAGATGCCTACATCCAGTTCAAGAAGTTTGAAAGCCAGTTCGAGATGCAAGATGTGAGGTCAGCAGAGAGGTTGGGACAGCCAATTAAATCAATGGAAGCTGAAGAGATCACTAAGGAAGTAGTAGAGAGGGAGAAGAGATGATGGCCCAGGATAGAACCCTGAGGGACACCTATGGTAAAAAGCATGATCTGAACGAAGATCCAACAGAGGAGTTTGAGGAGTGCTCAGATGGTAGGAGGAGAATGAGGAGAGAGTGGTGTCCCAAAAACCTAGAGATAAGAGGGTATCAAGGAGGAGTGATAAACAGTGTCAGAGGCTGCAGGAGATCAAGGAGGAATACATTCCAGGTGTCAGGGTACAACCCATGCAAAGGCACAGAGATGGGAAATAAAATGTTATATGTGAGAATAGAAGGAATACAACTTGGCTAGATTGTAGCATGCAGGAGGAAAGCAAGGAACCAGGCCTAGCTTGGTTCTAAGTTATGAAGGGCTAATGCCTGTTTGATAATGCTGAACAAGAGTTTTTAGTTTCTAGAGGTAATAAGAAACCATTGATGGCTTTCTTTTTTGTTTTTGTTTTTTGAGCAGTATGATATGGTCAGAGCTGTGCCTTAGGATTATCACTTTTGTTAGTTATGTGGCAAGATGGATTAGATAGAATGGAGGCAGGAGACAGAGAGATCAATTAGAAGCCTGTTAAAATATATTTCCGGCAAGAGGTAATGATCCGAACTCAGGTGGTGTTTGTATAAGTGGAAAGAAGGAAACAGATTCAAGAAATGTTGTGGAGGTCAACTCAGTAAGGCTTGACAGCCACTTAGATATGTGAAGAAGATAGAGTGTGAACAGGTGAAGATGACTCTGAGGTTGTGAAACCTGGATGACTAGAAGGATGAATGATGCCTTTGATGGAAATAGGGAAGTTTGGAGGAGGGGAGAACTGGAGGTAGGGAGAGAAAATTGCTTTGGTTTCATTTCCATATATTAAAAAGGTATAAACCAACCTTGCCTCATCAGTAAGGATGACCACCATAACCTTCAGTCCACCATTTCCCTACTCTTTCTCATCTCAAACCCAGGAATCTCTCCATCACTACCCTCTATTGGTCTCAGTAATGCAGGAAAGTTAAGTTGTTTCTTTCCTTAAAAAGTTGAGAATTCCTTGTGGTTGTCATAGAGAGGATTCTTGTCTGAGTATAGGCTGTACTAAATGATCTGTGGTCCTATGACCTGAAGTTCCTTTCATTTCTGACATTGTATGATTTTATAATATTGTAAGTCTTCCCCCTCCAATTATTGAGTAATTTTCTTGATTATTGAATAACTATAGTGTTCTTGGGCCATACTACTGTATTCAGTCAAAAATTTATGTCCTTAGTTATCCAGATGTCTAACTTTCAGAAGATGTTTCTACTGAGTAATTTTTTTAAAGGTGTTATGTGGAGTCTGATATTGTGATATCAGCCTTATTTTTAATCCAGCACAAATCCCCCACTGACCTCCCACACTCTATAAAATACTTGGCCCAGTATTATCCTAAATTCATTTCTAACATTACAACATAGGAAACTACATAATACTCGTAAGGATACTTAAGATTATGGTCAGAGCATATGTAGCCTCTGAGTTATTTGGTGAATTTTATTCCCCAAAAAGTCAGTGAATCAGTTTTTTTGGAATGTATTTTCTTATAGTAACAATGCCATAAATGATGATTGGATTCCCAAGCTAGTCTACAAAAGCCTACATAAACTACAATTGAACTGAACTGCTAATAGCTGTCCTGAACCACTCTGAGCACTAAACTAGCTAAGTTTAACACTAGCAGTCCAGGAAAGTTTGACTTAGATTATAACAACTGAACAGTTCCCTTGGGCAACATTAGGGGGAAGTTGTGGTAGAAGCAACCTCTTCAGCAATGGCCTTGGGAGGTGGGGTAGGGGTTTTAGCAGCTAAGCAGCTTCCACAGCCATGGGAGATTTGGAGGTGGGCTCTAGCCACATCCCTTCATCTGCATGTGTATTTAATTTGAGCATTTGTAAATTGCAAACTGCGCAAGTTCCTAGGACTTCTTTCAGTCATGAGATTATCAACTTGTGATAGAAAATGCCCAGACTATTATCATTCGTTCGTTGTTTGACCTTCATTCCAGCACTTGCACAGAACCATACACATAGGAAGTGCTGTTGTTGTTTGTCCTTTGTTCTCGAAGAGGATCATGACATCAGGAAGGTGATGTCATGACTTGCAAGTGAATTGGATTCAGTGAGCAAAATTTATATTCCTTTGGGCAGAGCACCCCCAGGTAAGGGTATGATTCCCTATGGGGACATAGCGGAGGGAGGGAAGGAAGGAAGGAAGGAAGGAAGGAAGGAAGGAAGGAAGGAAGGAAGGAAGGAAGGAAGGAAGGAAGGAAGGAAGGAACAGAGGAGCGAGCTGCATTGCCTAAATGGAACTGACTAGTTGGGTCCTCAGTGGCCGGGCCGCTACTACTACTCACAAGTCATTTGTCCTTTGTTCTTGAAGAAGACCATAACATCAGGAAGGTGATATCATGACTTGCAAGTGAAGACCTGGGAAAGAGCTTAAAAAAGGCCAATGTCCCCCACTACATCTAGGGCCATCTCCAGTCATCTTGATCTATATCTTGCCACTGGACCCAGATGGCCCCGGAGGAGAGAGTGAGGCTGGTGACTATGCACAGCCCTCCCTCACTTAAATCAAAGCTATTATGAGATGTAAACAGAAGTACTAGGGTGAGCTTTGATACTGGTTTTTACGTTAAATTTTCATCTTTAAAAAATGAGGGGGAATTATCTTTTAGTATTTTTATATCACCTTGGTTTCCCCCAGTATTCCAGACAACCATCCCATGTAACCAATGGTATTTTTTAAAGAAATAAAAAAGGAATGCAAGGAGAATAGCACCTACTATGTGCCAAGGCTTTGTGTTAAACTCTTTACAATTCTTATTTCCTTTGATTCTCATGACAACCTTGGGAGGGTAGGTGCTGTTATTATCCCCATTTGGGGGGTTAGGAAAATTTAGGCAAGCAGAGGTTAAATAACTTGCCCAAGGTCTGAGGCTGGATTTGAATTGGGATCTTCCCAACTAAAACCCCTTCTTTTACTGGAAGACTTCCCTAACCCATCTTAATTCTAATGCCTTTCCTCTATTAAACATTTCCTATTTATCCTGTATATAGCATGCTTTGTAAATATTTGTTTGGATATTGTCTCCCCCATTAGATTGTAAGCTCTTTGAGGATAAGTACTGTGTTTTGCATCTCCCAGCACTCACCACAATGCCTGGCATATAGCAGGTGCTCAATAAATTTTATTGATTAACATAAAAAGAAAAAGAAGAGGAAAAAATCAATATAACTGATCGATACAGCAAAAAAAAAATCTGAAAATATATATACAATGTACAACACTTGTGTACCTCTCCCACCTGTGGAAAGAAGGGGGTTGAAAGTATATTTTCACATCTTTTCTTTCAAGCCATACTTGTTCTTTGTACTTTGGCAACATTTGCTTTTGGTTTGCGTCTATGTGCACGAGGGCATATTTGTGATTGTTTTTTCAATTTACGTTAGTGTTATCTTTGTGTGTGTTGTTTTCTGGCTCTGTTTATTTCACTTTGCATTGGTTCTTATAGATCTTCCCATGCTTCTCTGTATTTGCTACATTCATTATGTAATACTCTGTTACATGTACGTACTACAGTTTGTTTAGCTATTCCCTGATCAGTGGGCATCTACTGTTTTCAATTCTTTGCTATCTATCACAAAGAGTGCTGCTATAAATATTTTGTTGTGTGTGGAGACTTTTTTCTTATCAATGGCCTCCTTGGAATATAAACCTAGTAGTTATTTCTCAGGTCAAGCAGTCAGCCAATAAATGTTTATTGTGCCTACTATGTGCCAGGCACCGTGCCAAGCACTGAAGATCCAGAAAAAGACTAAGGATAGTCCCTGACCTCAAGGATTTATGATCTAATGGTTAAAGGGTATGAACATTTTAGTCACTTGCATAACCAAATTGCTTTCCAAAATAGTTTTACTCATTCATAGCTCTACCAGCAATGCACAAGAGTACTTATTGCTATTTTTTGTGGTCTTTTTCAATTTGCAGGCTGTAAGGTTAAACCTTAGGGTTGTTTTTGGAACATTCTTTCATGTTTGGAATTATTCTTTTAAGAACTTTTTGTTCATCTCCTTTGATCACTTGTCTCTTGGGGAATGTCTTTTGCTCTTATGTATATTTGTTAATTGTTTACATATCTTTGATGCCAAACCCTTATCTGAGACATTTGATACAAAATTTTTTTCCTCATGTGACCAATACCCTTCTTATCCTACCGGCATTAATTTTGTCTTTGCCAAGGCTTTTCAGTTTCTCTAATCAGTTATCAATTTCATCTTCTGTAATTGTCTCCATCTCTTGTTTGGTTAAGAATATATCTCCTAGCTGTGAGAGACATGTCATCTGCTTCTCTTATATTATTTGTCTTATTAATATTATTATATTTTAATAATGTGATACATTTAAAACGTATAATGTAATAAGATGTAACTTGTTGGTCCAAGCCTAATTTCTGCCAGACTGATTTCCAATTTGCCCAGCAATTTTTATTAAATAGAGAGACCTTTCTTCAGTAATTTTTGTTTTTTGCTTTATTGAATTGCTATAGTCTGACAGGATTTTATTTTAATTTTTTGAATTGCTATTCATTTGTGATATTGATAATATTGGTCTGTTGTTCTCCTGTGCTTTATCTGTACCTGGTTTAGGTATCAGGACTATTATTTGTCTCATTAAAAAAATCTAGTAAGCTGCTTTCTCCATTTTTGAGAATAATTTGTATAACGTCAATAAGCCTTTATTATGTGCTTCTCTGTGACAGGTACTTTGCTGAGGGCTGGGAATACAAACACAAGCAGAAAGAAAGGAAATCTCTACTCTCAAGGATCTTACATTCTAATGGGAGAAGACAGCATGTGTGTGTGTGTGTGTGTGTGTGTGTGTGTGTGTGTGTGTGTGTGTGTGTGTAATATACTGAAAAAACATTGGGGAAGGGGCCCACTGGATGTTTCCTGGTTCTGGGCATGGTAGAGGAAGTCTTGTGGAGATGGGTCTGTAGTGCAGACTGGAGAGCATTGAAGACCTGGATATCCTGGTCCTCCCCTTTAAATTAGAGGGTCTAGGTAGGAGGAACTAGCCACTCAGAGAGAGAGGCTGTCAGGCAAAGGTACTTCCAATGGGAGAAGTCTAGGGATGGAATGAGATTCCAGGATGTAGAAGTTTCTATGACGTGGTAGAAGAAGTTCTATGGAGTAGGTTGCAGCAATACAACCTGGAGAGTGTCTGTACTGTTTGTCACTTAAAATTTTGATAGAATTAAAGTAAGGGGATTAATTTCACCATTTTTGATAGTGATATTTGTGTTAATTTTGTGAATAAATATTTTGGTATTTTAATGTTAAGTTTTAAATAAAATATAGTTTTTTTCTTTTATTATTTCATGTTAGTGGATGTCATGAATGACCAGATACTTTGTAGTTAAGGGCTGGGGATGCCAAGAAATGCAAAAGACAGGCCTTACCCTCAAGGAACTCACAATTTAATGATTACTATGTACCAAGCACCTACTATGTGCTTAGTTAGCTAAGGATAAAAATATGGAAGTGAAGCTTACATTCTAATTGAAGTAATAGCCAGGAGAGTGCTGGTAAATGTTTAGCAACAGCTTTTCCAAAAACAATATAAGCAGGACACATTTTCAGGTCTAATATACATTATTAACATTTTCTTCATCATTCTTGAGGCAGCTAGGTGGTATAGTGGATAGGGAGCTGGGCCTGGAATCAGGAGAACCAGAATTCTAATTAGGTTCCTGATACTGTGTAATCCTGGGCAAATCACTTAATCACTGATTGTCTCAGTTTGCTCAACTATAAAGTAGATATAAAAACAGCACCTACTTTGAAGGGTTGTTGCTGGGACTAAATGGGATAATATTTGTAAAGTCATTAACACAGTGCCTCACACATGGTACGATCCATATAAGTGCTTGTTCCTCTCTTTCCTTCCCTTCCCTTAAGGGCTCTTCAGGGCTACTCCCAAGTACTAACTGGACCAGATTAAAATTTAGTTGGGAAATGTTTAACAAAATAAATAAAAATACCACAAAACATAGATAATGTCAATTTGTGGTTTCAGGAATCAATTCTATTTGAGTTTGACACTTGATCTAGACAATTAACAGAACAAAACAAAAATTTAAAGCCATGATTTGAAGTGTTTACTGATTTCTGAGGTATAAATGCTCCAACTGAAAATTTAACAATCAGCTCTGGGCATGAGCTTGCACAGCATATCCCCTGAAAATAGCATATATGGAGGGTTGGTGGCTGGGATATTTTGGTTAGAGAAATCACTGTAATGGTTGGTGCATGGACCCTTAGTTGAATTGATTGACGTTACCTTTCTGGTACCAATGACACAGTACTGATTTGCTTCCCTTCCCCACTCCCAATTACAGGATGTCCCTAAAGTCTGGACACATAGGCAAAAATACATATTTTGAAATATTTAGAATATTAACAGACCTTAGCCCCCTTGACTTCTTTTTCTGGGGTATGCTAAAAGAGAAGGTGTTCTCAATCAAAATCACAGACAACACACTTGATTGAATGCATAAAAATGAATGTGCTAAAATTATCAGCAATGTGGAGTTATTGCATCGAGTTCACATGAATCTTGCAAAGCGAATCAACCTTCACATCACAAATGATGGAAATCATATTGAAGATATTAAGATATTATTTGTTAATATTCCAATTAAATAAAATGTCGAAAATTTCATTCAGTTCATTTCTTGAAAATATGAATTTTTACCTATGTGTCCAGACTTTAGGAACACCCTGTAGAATGTAAGCTCTTGAGGATAAGAAACTGTGAGATTTCTTTTTTCTTTTTATCTTTATATCTCCAGGGCTTAGCAAAGTACCTGGTACAGAGGTGCTTAATAAAATGTTTATTGATTGACCATAGTTCTGGTGCTTGGTTGAATGGGGAAGAGTATCAAATAGAGAATGCAAAGTATGTCTGCAGCTGCCTGGATATATTGAGGACAGTGTGTAGGTTGGTGGTGGGCATTGCCATTCTCAATGAACAATTAAGAATCTGCTAAAAGTAGTATAAAATTTAATCAAATTTGTATTTCTTTGGTTAATGAGTTTATTTCCTAGAATTTAATGTTCATTTTTGTATGTCACCTACATCCCTTGGTTTAAACAGTGAAAGTGAAATAGTGAATAGTGACAGCCTTTAAAAAATAAATTAAGGTTGACAACTCATTGGTACTCCCAGAAGTAGTTCCATTGCTTTTCAGCAGGTACAAATCTTTTTTTAAAATGTGCATAAGCCCTCAACAGTATGCTTTCTAAAATGATCCCTGATAAATGCTAAATTGTACTTTAAAACATAATACAGTGATGGAATTTCTGTAGATTTGGCAAATGGTAGATAGTGTTTTCCAAATTATGGTTCCTAGAACCCTGGTGTCCTATGCAATATTTACTGGGTCCTTGAGTAAATATTCTAGAAGTATTTTCTTCTTAAGATTAGTAATTTTAAAAATCTACATAATAAGAAATACTTGTGACACTTGCTTGATATAAAAATATGCTTAATTTCCTCTGGTCAATTACAAATTTGTCAAGTTTTCATTTTTCTTCCATTTTTCGTGGAGGAAATGTCCCCAGACTCCTGATCCATATTTATTTGTTCTGTTGTTATTCCTTAAACCACAAAGTGGTCAAAAAGTTTAAGAAAAACTGATATAAAGGGTAACGGACTTGGGAATACAAAAACCTGGATTGCTTCTTTTGCTTATTCCTGGCCCTGGGACTGTGGTCAAGTCACAAATCCTCTGAGTTTCAATTTTCTAATTCTTTAAATGGAGATGACACTTTATTCATTCTGCCTTGCTGAGTTGTTACAAGGCTCAAATAATGTGTGTAAAAACTTAACCATAAAGGGCAGTATCAAAAAGTTATTTATCATGGAATAAATATTGACCTTTTAAAAAAAATTTTTAAATCCCAAGTTGAAATTATTATATTCATGTATAGTTAGTTGAGCCTTCACTATCCCAGCTATAATTAATTTTAATTGCTAATAGGTTAAGTAACTTTCTTTTTGAAAGCTACTTTACTAATTAAAACTCGAATTGTTTTTGGTGACCATTTGAAGCTATATGTACTTTGGGGAAAAAACACTTTTTATCCAGGAAACAATAAAAATAGTTTCTTTTCCCCCCAGATCAAATGGCAAGTCAATAGACATTCCCAAAGTACCAAAATAGGGAAAAGGCAGAAAATTTCTACTCTGTTCTCAAAAGTTTGGGGAAACTTTGGCAAAGAAATTGGATCTAAGATGTTTGTTTTGTTTATTTAAAAAGAGTTAATTTGTCTCCTTGCTTATTTTTCAATGAGATAGAGAATAAGTTTATGAGAGCAAGTTGGAACATTTGGATATTTTTTTTTATTATGGTATATCGCTCTTAATCCTACCAGTTCAGTTCTAGATCTTCCTTTTATATTTGTGGCTTTATCAACTACTGATCTGGAGCCCACCCAGACAAAGTTGCATCTCGAAGCCTTTCAAATCATTCTTGAGAGAGCCATTAGATAGAAAAGACTATTAAAGTTTCATTAGAATTCAACATAGTGATTTCTTATCCTGTTTACCCAAGGGATTCCTAAGTACACTTAAAGGATTCATATGTCTCCAACAGCTTGGAGTTGACACATACACATTCAGTAATTTGTTTGATTTTTCAAATAATGCACAAAGGTCTAGCCAAATTAGCCTGCACCATACTTCACAACTCCTCCTTGAAATACTTCTAAGGAATAATTAACCTTTCTTGTGTCATGGACTCCTTTGGCAATTGGTTGAAGCCTTTGGAGCCTTTCTCAGAATGATGTTTTTAAATGCATAAAATAAAATACATAAGATTATAACAGAAACCAATAGTTTTTCATATATATATATATATATATATATATATATATTTAAGTTCATAGCCTGAAGGTTAAGAACCCCTGCTCTATTGCATAGATCACCATGGTAGGAGCAATAGGTTAACAGAAAGATGAAAATCACAAGTTATTTTTATCTCCTTTACCAACTGAGTTTTCTATAGTGTGCTTGTTTTTGCAAAAGAACTGTTGTCAGGTTACATTCTTTTTCAAAGATTTTTATTTTGTTCTATTTGGAAAGAACACTGGCTTTACATTCAGAGGATATGAGTTCAGATCCCACATCTGATATTTACTAGCTTGGTTATTTGGGCAATTCACTTAACCTTCTTGGGCTTCAGTTTCCCCATCTGTAAAATGATGGGGTTGGACTACCTGGCCTCTGAGTTACCTTAAAACTCTTAGAGTTTTGATGCTGTGATTTTATATATTTTTTTCAAAAATAAGGTTTTATTGATATCTTCTGTTTCTTAAATAATTATAGTTACACCAAGTATCCCTTTTCCATTCCCGGAGAATCATCCCATATAAAAAAATAATATTTTTTGAAAAAAGTAAAAAAAAAATCTTCACAACTGAGCAATAAATACACTGAAGAAGTCTGAAAACATGTGCAATGTGTAACTCCTGTGTACCTGCTACCTCCACAGAGGGTGTCCTCATAGCTCTTCATTTGAGTCCTGTTTGATCTTTAATTTTGTTATATTCATTTTTTATTTTTTTTTTGTTGTACAGTTCTTTCCATTTACATTATTGTAGTTATGTGTATATTGTTGGGGCAGTGCAGTGGAGAGTGTGCTGGTCCTAGAGTCAGAAAAATCTGAGTTCAAATCTGGCCTCAGATACTTCCTAGATGTATGACCTTAGGCAAGTCACTTAACCTCTGTTGCCTCAGTTTCCACATCTGTAAAATGGGGATAATTATAGCACCTTCCTCCCAAGGTTGTTGCGAGGATCAAATGAGATAATAATTGTAAAGCACATAGCACAGTGCTTGACACATAATAAGTGCAATATAAATGTTAACTGTTGTTATTTTTGTTGTTATTGTTAACTGTTTACTTTGCTCTGGATCAGTTCACGTAGATCTTTCCGTGCTTCTCTGTATTCATCACATGCGTTATTTCTTGCAGCATATATTCCTTTTCATTCCTTCTTATCCTAGGTATATTATTTTTCTCTGCGCAGAAGCTTTTCAGTTTCATGTAATCAAAGTTATAGATTTTATCTTTTGTAAGTGCCTCTATCTAGAGTGAAGAATACATCTCCTACCCTTAGCTGTGACAGCTATATAATCTGCTCTCTAGAGGTGTGGATGAGGAGAAGGGGGAAAGAAATGGAAAGGGAAGAGGGAAAAAGGAAGCCTTGTTTTGGTGGTGGGCAGGGGGTTCGTTCTACTGATGAATGGTCCTGTGAGTGAAGAGAGATGCTCTTTGAAGGGAGATGGGGACCTTGCTCTGCATGTTTTCTAGGAGATTTGGTGCTTGAAAGGACCACTTGTCCTACCTTGGGGGGTGGGGGGGTGGGAATTGGAACTCCTGGAGGTGACTGGTACTTGAGGGAGTAGGAAGGCATGAATGCACAAAGGAGAGGTTTTGAGGCAAATGTGGAAAAGAAGGTAACATGATTTTATTGCATATCAAAATACCATGGACTATTATAGTACTCGTGCTATATTTGTCTACTCGAATCCCTTCTCATCAAGGTAGTGCAGGGGGTAGACTGCTGTGCCTAGAGGCAAGAAGACCTAGGTTCAAATCTAGCCTTCTGATGCTGACTAGATGTGTAAACTTGGGCAAGTCACTTAGTCTCTGCCTCAGTTAACTCAATTGTAAAATAGGGTTAAATAACAGCATCTACCTAGTTGTTTTAAGGATCAAGTGAGATAGTATTTGTAAAGGGCCCAGCACCCAATAGGCGCTATATCAGCACTTCTTCCCTTCCTCAGACACTTAGCTAGCTGTATAATTATGGGCAAATCATTTAACCTTTTAGAGTTTCTGTTTCCTTATTTGTAAAATGGAGGTAATAATGGAGCACACGCCTCAATTAGTGTATTGTGAGGAAAGACCTTTGCACACCATAAAACATAATTTAAATGGGAGTCATTTCAGGAATTGTATGAAGTATTGCTCTATGCTGCTGTGTCAGGAACCAAATTTGAATATCATTTATGGAGAGCTTCACTCTGCCACTAGTGCCCAACGGCAGCAGCAACAACAACAGTAATATATTAATAGCTAACAGCTACCTAGCCCTTTAGAGTTTGCCAAGCATCTTATGAGTATTATTTTATCCTCATACCAACCCTGGGAGGGAAGGGCTTTCCTTTTCCCCACTTTAGAGAAGAGAAAACTGAGGTAGACAGACTTTTGGTCAGTAGAGTGCTCCTCATGGATTTCTAAAATGACCTGAGACTGAGTTTAGATGTAAATGGGGAGGGAAGGAAAGGAATTAGAACCTGTGATTTCATTGCTGTAGGAAACTCATCGAAACTCATAGAGAATTATTTGGGCACTGAAAGGTTAAATGACTTGCTCAAGGTCACAGAGCTAATGTGTGGCCAAGCCATGATGTGATTCTAGTCAGTCATTAAGTCCAAAAGTATGTTACTATGATAGGCACTGTGTTAAGTAATCACTGGAGATACAAAGAAAGCAAGACAGTTCTGCCCTCACGGAGCTCACAGTCCAATGGGACAAACAACATGCAAACAACTCTAAACAAACAAGATAAACTGGAGATAATCAACAGAGGGGAAGCCTAGAGAATAGCTTCTTGTAGAAGTCGGGTTTTTTTTTTTCCAGTGGGGAGGCAGAAACGAGGAGAAAGAGTTAATTCCAGGCATGGGGGACAGCCAGTGAAAATGACTCGAATCCAGAGGTAGAGTGTTCTATAAAAGGAAAAGCAAGGAGTTCAGTATCATTGGATACTGACCTTGGAGAGCTGGAAAGGTAGGAAAGGGCCCACTTATGAAGGGCTTTTAAGCCAAACGAAAGAATTATAAATTATTGACCACCATATTAAATCATTACTAATAAAGAGAAATGTAAAACAAACTAAAGCTAAGGTTTCACCTCACACATTGTACATCGGCAAAGTAACAAAAGATGAAATAGTGTTGGAAGGGTTGATTTTGAAAGACAATCAGAAAATATTTTTTAAGCACCTAGCAATTTTGAGGAATTGTGCTGGGCACTGGGGATATAAAGATGAAGACAAAAATATCCCCTAATCTCCAGGGGTTTATATTCTAGCAGTCATGTGTATATCATGAACACAAAATAAATTCAAGTCGACAATCGTGTACTCAAGAAAGCATGTATTTGCTTTAAATTATTTTTAATTTTAAAAATCTAATAATAAAAACTAACCAGCCAGTAATACCTTACTTTATATGTATGCAATTATGTTTTTCATTGGAAATTTTTTATGACATTTACCAAATTCATGAATACCACACTGTGAACAGTGACTAGCAAAAACTAAATTTAATTACATTTCTTTGTGGTTGTAGGTCCAGATGCAAGTCCATCCTACACTTGCATCAAATGAGGATGCTCTCCAGTATGTTGAAGAGTTAATTCTGCAGCTTTTAAGTATGCTGTGCCAAGCTCAACCCCGAAGCGTTTTAGATGTTGAGGTATGATAATTTTTCACGTATAAGTGTGTGTGATCTCTATGTGTGTGGTGTTACAATGCCGTTAGGGAATTAAATTGGCTCTTCATAAAAATGTACAATATTATAAAATAAAGAATGGATCTATTTAACCTTTATGTTAGGTAGGTTTTCCAGAAGACCAATGAAGTATGCTATCTACCTCGTGGTGGAGAAATGATAGACTCAGAGTCAAAATGAGGCATATATTTTTTGGACATGACCAATACAAGAATTTGTTTTGCTTGACTATGCAGAATTGCTAGGAGGGTTTATTCTTATTTATTTTTTCATTGGCCGGGAGTGGTTGTAAGGAGATAAAATTGATGCTTGTTCACTGAAAAAAGTAAGATTTTATTTTTTAAAAATGCTGGTTAAATTAAGCTTTTATTTGTCTGGTTTCATATTTTGTTTTTAAATAAGTTGGCTACCTAAATAGTAGCTTTGTGCTAATGTTATAATGTGCTAAGTCCTATTGAATTCCTAGCATTACAAAATATTTTTTTCTAGCCTTTTCTAGTGTTTTAAAAAAGTCTGTCTTCTTTGGGTTCTTGTGACATGGTTCTCTCCTGGTTTTCCTTATACCTAACAGACTGTTTCTTCTGTTTTCTATGCCCAAATATTATCTATATCATTTCCTTTTACTGAATGTTCCTCAATATTTTGCTCTGGACCCTATCTCTCCCAATTCTCTCAATGACCTTGATAGATTTTTATGGGCTTAATTGTCATTTCTGTGCAAATGATTGCTAGATATACCTTTCTAGATTTGTGAACTAAGCATCCTATTTGCCATGTTAGAAATTTGTTTTTGAAAAGCAAAATGATACAAAACAAAATGTACCCTTTAGAACTAGCTGAATTTTTAATGATATTATTTAATTTCAAAGTGGTTTTCTGTTTTTATGTTTCTATCTTTCCAATGAATTCCACTTTTATTGTTTAGTTGACTACTTTAGTTGGAAGATAGTTAGAATACATCTCAGCCATTCAGAATTAGAACTAAAATTTCCATAACCTGAATTCCCCCTATATTCAAGTTCTTCCTCATTTCTAACTGAACTCTTCAAATTTAATCCCTTTGTTTCTTATGTGAGCCTAATTGGAGCCAAGAGACAATTGGATCACTTAATCTTAAACAGTGTCTACAATTTTCCTCATATCTAATTCAGAAATTTTAGAACTTGAAGGGACCTTTGAGATAAATCATCTAGTCTAACCCCTTCATTTTTGATATGTGAGGAAACTAAACAGAACCTGGCTTCTCTCTCTCACAAATTCCAACTCCTTTGAACTTTCCATTATTGTTGAGGGTACTACCATCCTCTTGGTTACCCAGGCTTGCAACCCAAGTGTCATCCCTATTCTTCTCTTGAAGTCACCCCACGTTTCCTGGCTGTTACAGATTTTGTTACTTGTTTATTCCGAACATCTCTCATAAATGTCTCCTCCTCTCTATTTGCACATCTACCACCTCAGTACAGAACCCATCATGTCTCGTCTGAATTATCGCAATAGTCTTCTATTTGGTTTCCCTGACTAAAGTCTTTTCCTACTCCAATCCGTCCCCTACTTAACTGCCAAAGTGATTCTCTTAAAGCCTCCCCATTCCTCAAATCAACTCCAGCTCCAGTTCCAGCTCCATTCATGTAAGTCCACTGTCCCCCATGATTGGAACGCTCTCCTTCTCATACCTGCTTTGTAGTTTCCTTCAAGATTCTTTGAAGACTCAGCATGAATCCATCTTTAGCTGGAGGCTTTTCTTACCTTCCATTTACACTGTATGTATCTCATTTATACATAGTTATTTGCATGTTTTTTCCATCATCAGATTGTGAGTTCCTTGAGGTCAGGGATGATGAATTTGCCTTCCTTCATATCTCCAGTGCTTAGCACAGTGTCTAGCACTTACTAAGTAATTAATAAATACTTGTTGACTGACTGACCAATGAACCCTCTTAATTAACTGAAGTTTCTTTCTTCAAAGATGCCATTGACCTCTTAATTGCCACCCTACCTTATCTACATGCAGAGATGGTCAGACCCTTAATGCTACTGTCACCCATAAGTATTCTACTTCCAAGTTCATGAACTCTGTAATTCCTTTATGTGATTATAATCTCTTATCCATTCATATTTTCCTCTATTTTACAACTCACACCCATCCCTTCCAAACATTTGCTTTGTCTTTGCCATTACCTTAAATTCCTCTGCCTCTCAGTTTGTTCCTTGACCATCAATCTTGCACTAGTTAATCTGTCTTCTCTTCTTCATGTTGATCATTTGATAAACCAGTTCAAGTCTATACTATCATCTCTTTTTGGGTACTTTGCCCCCTTATCTTATAGCCAGTCTTGTCCTGCCAAGCATTATTCTCCCATCCCCTACTTTCACCTATGTTCATGTGCTGAGCTGAGTAGGTCCACTATAAACTGATCACATAACTTCACCTGGGCACTCACTGGAACAGGGAAGTCCTTTTATACTTTCCTACTGATTTACTGTCCAACTTACTACAACACCTTTACAAGATTTTTTCCTAGCTCATCAAACCTCCCTCCCATGGCTCCCAAACACTTTCAGCTGAGATCTTGCCTCATATTTTTTACATGAGACCATTCACCCTCTCTTCTACATCTCAAATCACCCAAATGCCTTCAGTTATTATCTCTTCCTTCCCTCCTATCTCACATGAAGAGGTGGCCTTTCTCATTGCCAAAGCAAGCCCCTCTACTTGTACAAGTGATCCCATTATGTTCCATTTTCTCCATCAGATGGCCCCTTCTATTATCCCCACTGTTTTACTAATCTTCAGTTTCTCCCTGTCTACTGTGTATTTCCCCATCTTCGAAAAGAAGCCATTATTTTATCCATAAATCCCACTATCTATCTTCTTATAGCTTTCCTGGATAAACATCTTGAAAAAGCCAGCTACAATAGTTTCTTCCACTTCTTTCCTCTCACTCTCTTCCTAACTACCCTTTGGCTTCCAATATCATATTTCAACTGAAATTGCTCTCTCCAAAGTTGTTAATGATCTCTTAATTGCTGAATCTAATGGCCTTTTTTCAGTCTTCTTTCTACTTGACTTGTGCAGCCTTTGAGACTGTTAATCACCTTCTTCCCCTTGATACTCTCTTTTCTAGATTTTTTTTTTTTTGCTTTTTTGGCAGGGCAGTTGGGGTTAAGTGACTTGCCCAAGGTCACACAGCTAGTACATGCATCAAGTGTCTGAGGCCAGATTTGAACTCAGGTCCTTCTGACTCCAGGGCCAGTGCTCTACTCAATGAGCCACCTAGCTGCCCCCACTTCTCTAGATTTTTGTGACGCTACTCTTTGCTGATTCTCTTCCTACCTATCTCACCTCTACTTCGTCTCCCTTGATGTATCTTCCTCCAGACAGAGCTCCCCCACCCCACCTCCACCCCCCAGGCTCTGTCCTAAGTCTTCTCTCTTTAGCTGTTTTGCTTGGTAATCTCTTCAGCTCCTTTGGATTCAGTTATCATCTGGATCCACCTGGCCAAACCCACCATATCCAAAACTAAACTCATTATCTCCCTTCTCTCTTACTAACTTCCGTATTACTGTCAAGGGCATCACCATCAGTCATCTAGGCATCATCCTCAACTCTCTGTCACCCCCTATAACCAATCGTTGCCAAGTCCCCTCAGTTCTACCTGATTTTACCTTTACAGCATCTTATATATTGCCGTTTCTCTCCTTTGACACTGCTACCACCCTGGTGCAGGCTCTTATCACCTCACATCTGGACTAATGCAAAAGCCTGCTGACTGATCTCTTTGCCTCAAGTCTCTCTCCATTCCAGTCCATCCTTCACTCAGTTATCAAAATGATCTTCCTAAAGAACCAGGAATATATCATGTCACTCTCCCCCTTTTCCCCAGCCCCCATGCAGTAAACTCCAGTGGCTCCCTGTCGCTTGCAGGATCAGATATAAAATCCTCTGTATGACTTTTAAAGCCATTCATAACCTGGCTCCCTCCTCACCCCCCTCCCAGCCCCCTCTTGCTATCTGGGTAGCATAGCAGATAGAGAATTGGGCCAGGAATCAGGAAGGCCTGAGTTCAAATCCAGCTTCAGACACTAACTGTGTGACCCTGAGCAAGTCACTTAACCTCTATGTGCCTCACTTGCCTCATCTGTAAAATGCAAATAACAATAATTATAATACCTACTTCCCAGGTTTGTTGAGAGGATCAAATGAGATAATACTTGTAAAGCTCTTAGCACATACACATAGGTGTATTATGTAAATGCTTATCTCCTCCCCTTCCCCTTCTCTTTCCAGTTTTCTCACAACTTACGCCTCTCCACATACTCTGTGATCCATTGACACTGGGCTCAGTGCTATTCCTTGAACAAGACATTTCATCTCCCAACTGGAGAGTCCCAACAGGGTGACCCCCACGCTCAGAATGCTCTTGCCTTTTCTCCACCTTCTGTTGTTGTTCAGTCATTTTCTGTCATGCCTGACTCTTCATGACCCCATTTGGGGTTTTCTTGGCAAAGATGCTGGAATGGTTTGCCATTGCCTTCTTTAGCTCACTTTGCAGGTGAGGAACTGAAGTAAACAGGGTTAAATGACTGGCCCAGGTTACACAGCTGAAGCCAGATTTGAACTCATGAAGATGAATCTTCCTGGCTCTAAGCTCGGCCTTTTATCCACTATGCCACTTCAGTCTCAGCTCAAATCCTACCTGCGAGAAGTCTTTGCTGGTCTTCTTTAGGGCTAGTCCCTTCCCTCTGAGAATACCTCTCATTTACACTCTATATATCTTGTTTGTACATGGTTATTTGCATGTTGTCTCCCTCGTTAGATTGTAAACTGCTTGAGAGCAGGGCCTGTGTTTTTCCTTTCTTTGTGAGCTCAGAGAACAGCATAGTGCCTTGCACGTAGTCAGCACTTAATAAAGGTTTATTAACTATCTGTTGCAGGTAGCCATTCTTTTCCTCTGAGGTTGTCTCCAGTTTATCCTGGATATTTCTTGTTCATATATAGTTATTTGCACGTCATCCTCTCCTCCCTTTTCCCCCTCACCCATTGGACTGGTCTGGAGTGGGGCTAGTTGGCCTTTCTTTGCGTCCCTAGTGCTTACTTAGCACAATGCTTTGCTAATGCTTGGCTAATACGTGCTTGTTGACTTGTATTTATTTTGTGTTCATTTTATTTATTTATTTGTTTGTTCATTTGTTACCTTGCAAGTAAGACTATAAGCCACTTGAGAGTAGGGAATGTTCCTTTCTTTGTCTTTGTCTTCCTAGTGCCCAGAACAGTTCCTCCAAAATGTGTTGAGTCATTTCAGTCATGTCCAACTCTTTGTGAACCATATTTGGGGTTTTCTTGGCAAAGATGCTGGAGTGGTTTGTCATTTCCTTCTCCAGCTCATTTTACAGATGAGAAACAGAGGCAAACAGAGTTAAATGACTTGCCCGGGGTCAAACAGCTAGGAAGTATTTGAGGTCAGATCTGAATCCAGGAAGAGGAGTCTTCCCAACTCCAGGCATGGCACCCTATCCACTGACCCACCTAGCTGCCCCCTTGAAAATACTGGGTGCTTAGTAAATGCTTGGTTATTGATTGTGCTTCCGAATTATCTTGCCAACTTACTAAGTGTGAGATGAAACCTCAAATTTTGATTTGCATTTCTCTTAATTATGATTGGGAGCAGTCTTTCATACAGTTGTTAATAGTTTACAATTCTTTTGAATTTTGTTATTTCCATTGAAGAATAGTCATAGTTCTTTTCTAGGGAGAAACACTGGAAAACACAAACTACTCTTGTGTTTGGTGAGCATAGCAAATACTTCATCTGTATTTTGAGGTAAAAGAGAAATCATCAAATCAACATTCTCGTTACACTTTGCAACTGCTACACTGCCTGCTTTCGACTCCCTGAAATGAGGTGACTCTCTTAGGATTAAGCCCCTCATTTCTAAACATCATCACCATGCTGCCAACTCAAGCCTTGCTTGATACCCCCTCCTTCAGCCTCTTTTCCTCTTGAATTGGAGGGCTGGAGGGGAGAGTACCAAACTTCTTCCAATACTTTCCTTTATAGAAGGTAGAAACTGGACTCTCAACTCATCCCTCTTCTGCATCTGTTGCTCTGCCTGGCTTCAACTCTACAGAACAGGGTGCCTCCCACTCTTGGTAACCCCTGGTGTCTCCACCCCCAACCTTTCCTACATTCTTTTTGTGTGTTGTTCCCCCCTCCCCCCCAATTAGATTGTAAGTTCCTTAGGGACAGAAACTGTCTTTCTTTTAATTAATTGTATTCCCAGCACTTAGCACAGTGTCTGGCACATAGGAGGCACCTTAAAATGTTTTTTGGACTGGATTCTATGGATTTTAGGAAACTACAAGTGGAAAATAACATTTACAGGAAGAACTTGACCCAATTTAAAGAAATCTGGGGAAAAGCCAGCATAAATTATTAGGTCTGATTTTAATTTTTTTAAAAAAGCACTTTTACTATATAAATAAAATCACTTAGATTAACAAAATATTGCTTAATAGTGGTTCTGTGTTGATAAGTAAATAAGAATGCTTTCTGATTAGCATGCAGTTATGTATCATAGGTTCATAGATTTAGAATTGGAAAAGACCTTCCAGATTTAACCACCTAATTTTTACGAACAGGTATGAGTTGGAGAAGTCAAGTGGCTTGTCCAAGGTCACACAGAGCCAGGACAGCAAATGCATCACTCTTTCTCTTGCACCACATGGCCTCCCACGTACATTGGTGCTTCCTACAAGGACCAGACCCAGCATAACTAAGACATTGTTTGCGATTGACTTGAATTAAATCTAAGTGCTTAAAAACAGCTTAAGAATTGTGAACATTCTTCTTATAATCTTATGTACATGATTTGAGCTATGGAGAAAAGGGTGGATAAACAAAGAACAATCCTGTAGGGGTATCACAGGTTCCAAATTAATGAAGACCAAATTAACAGTATTCTACTTATTGTCAGCAGGAAATGTTTAATTGATTTGGTGTTCTTCTATTTTATTCAGTGTCTGGTAATATATCTTGTAGCTCAGCTGCATATTATCTGGGCCTTTCTGCTTTTTAATTTATCCTGTTTTTTTTTTAAATTGTGTGCTTTGAATCGTTTCATAATATAATTTGGTAAATATGTAAGTAGAATTTCTTTTGTTAACCTTTTTTATTAAAATGAATTAAACATATACAAAAGAGTAAAAAAAAAACACCTTGCTGCAGCACCTTGACGATTCCTTTTTGATGTATAGAGGTTGGAGTATATATAAAATTTTCTTTGATCCTCCTTTTTCATGTTGTATAATGAAGTTATATTTTGTCTCTAATTTCTCCTTTCTTTATTAGCCTATCAGATCTCCATTTATAATTGTAGTTTTTATTTCTATTCTTTAGCAATCTGAACTGATTTCTGCTTCTCATGACTTTTCCATTTGACTCTTCTGAGGGTTGTGTATTGCCTCCCTAAAGTCATTCTGGTACAACACCCTCATACCACCAGTCCTTCAACTCAAATTCAAATTCATCAGGCACCTCTTAAGTGGCTATTATTTAAATACCAGACACTGTGCTTCCTCTAATTTCTTTTGACAGACCTACCATAGAATATATCACAGTTGCATAGCTTCTCCCAGAGCACTATTTCTGGAGTCAAAGAACCTGGGTTCAAATCCTGCCTCAGGTGCTTACTTACCTATTTGGACACTCTATTTAACACCCATAGCCCCCAGTTTCTTAATCTGAAAAATGAAGGAATTGGACTAGGTGGCCTGTCAGATTTTTTCCACTTTTAGATCTTTAATTCCATGATTTTTTCCTGTGCCCAAATAACCACACAAACTCTTTTGGGGGTGTGGGGAAGGAAGAGAATTAGGGAAGGAGGGAGAAGTGGGGAGAGAGAAGGAAAGAGAAGCAGGTAGGGGATTGAAGAAGAGAAAAGAGAATAGAAAGAGAAGAAGAGAAAAAGATTATGCAACTGGGAGTTTCTATGTACTGCTTTTTTTTTTTTTAAATCACCATTAACAAAAATCAGCAAGCTTTCTTGCTTGTCTATATTTCTCCGTGAGCATCTTTCTATTCCCTTGAGTGCATTTTAAATAATGCTTCAATGACTCTCTTTTGTTTCTTTTTTCTCAACACTATTACTAGCTCTCTTTTGCTCCTAGTTGCTCCCCTCTCACAATTAAAAAAAGAGAAAAACTGCATTCTTTGTAACAAATCAATATAGTTATGTCCAAAAATATCTCCTCTCTCAAGAGCTGGATGTCATGCTTCATCGTCAGTCCTCTGGAGTCATGACTGGTCACCCCATTGATCAGCATTCATAAGTTTTTCTTTAACATATTGTTACATGGGTTGCTTTATTTACTTTGAATCACTTCATAAAAAGCTTTCCAGAGGTCTCTAAAACCATTCTTTTAATCATTTCCTATAGAACAATAATATCCTATTATAATCATATACCATAATTTCTTTAGCCATTGCCCAGTTGAAACTAAGGTTTCCAGATCTTATTACAACAAAAAGAGTTCCCACAAATATTTTTTCTATGGCATGGTTGTTTTTCTTCTTTTTCTGATTCATTTGTGGGGTATAGACTCAGGATCAGGATTGCTGAGTCAAAGGATGTCATCATCAAGCATACTGGCTAGATGGTGCCATAGATAGAATATTGGGCCTCAAGTCAGGAAGACTCATTTCTCTGAGTTCAGATCCAGTCTCAAACTAGCTGTCTGGGCAGGCCACTTAATCCTGTTTGCCTCAGTTTCCTCATATGTGAAATGAGCTGGAGAAAGAAATGACAAACCACTCCGGTATCTTTCCCAAGACCTCAAATGGGGTCACAGAGAGTCTGTCACAACTGAAACAAGTGTTCCAGGCAATATGCCAAGCACTGGGGATACAAAAAAAAAAAGGCAAAAACAAAACAAAACCAGTCCCTGCTCTCAAGGAACTCACAGTCTAATGGAGGAGATAATATGCAAACAAAATATATACAATACATATAAGGATAAACTGGAGATAATGTCAGAGGGAAATTAAATAAGTTGTGAAGGAACTACGAAAGAAAAAAAAAACTCCTGATCCTGATGGATTCACAGGAAATGCTATATGATTTTTAAAGGACAATTAGTACTAATACTACAAAAGTTATTCTCAAAATAGGGGGTAAACCACACCATCAAATTCCTTTTAAGAGGCAATATAGTCCTAATACCTAACCCAGAAATGAACATTTTCAAGTTGTTTTATTTTAGTGCTTTGTCCCTGCATTCTAATTTCTTTTATTTTCCTTAAATAGTACTAAAATTACTTTCTTCTTAGATTCAACAGTTTTCATCAGTTTCAGCAGACTTAGTATTAACCATAGATTAAAACAAATGTGCTTTGGTTTTTAAAACATTTTGGCAGAACTCAATCATTTATGTTGCAATCTTTTCCCTTTTCTTTTTGGTACGGTATCAGGTACATATTAAGATTTTGACAAATCAGAAAAGGAATTGTTATTTAGAGTAATAATCAAGAGTAATATTTGACTACTAGTTATATCCTAAAAGGAATACTTAACAATTAATTTTATGATCAAATTGTTGTATAGTAGCGCCCTCTAGTGGTCCTAATTGTGCTATACAGAAAATTGTTCAAATTACTGACTACTCTGACATCTTTGGGATGAGTGTGTAGAAATAAATTTACATCATAGCTTATCTAGTAAAATAATTTAACTCTTCAACCAATAACTAGTTTCTTCAATTTTTAAGTGGAATGTCTGTTGTAAGATAATTACAGTGTTCACCTTAATCATATTAACGTTCTATTCAGCCTGTACCTTGATCACAGTAATACAAATGAGGTTTTTCTGTCTTTTTTATGTAATGGGCATTGTAGCTTTTGATTGTATAATTAAGCAAATACAGTGACATTTAAAATTCTCATTTCCTCTCACAGGCTATTAAAGGTTGTTTTTTTGATGAGCTTAAATATATTTGGTATGTGCATTCAAACCTGAGAATCCAAACTGAGAAAACTATGTATAGTAGACCTTTATTCACATATTATCCCATTATTTCTAGCACTCTGAAGCAAATTGCCTCCAATTGATTTCATTTATTTGATATTTAATTCCTATTTTCCTCTTTCTAAGGATCGTGTACAAAAAAGTTTTCCTCATCCAATTGATAAGTGGGCAATAGCTGATGCTCAGTCTGCTAATGAAAAGAGGAAGCGAAGAAATCCATTATCTCTCCCAGTAGAAAAAATTCACCCTTTATTAAAGGTAAAGTTGGATTCTTCCTTTATTTTTCAAACAAAAAAACGTCACCGCTAAGACACTTTAAGATATTTTACTCCATGTTATAGTAACTTGATAAAATAAATTCCTCTTTTACAATTTCCTGAGATACAGAGGAATGTGTTAATTGGCCATTGTTACTTTTAGTACTTAATAACAACACTAATAATGAAACAGATTGAAAGCCCTAAGTATAACTGTCTGCATGGACTTCCCATATCTCAAGTCACCAATACAGTCTTCTCAAAGTGGGGGAGCCATAAAGCTTTATCCAAACACTAAAAGCATATCACAGAATCTTGGATAAAGACCTGTTCTCTGGAATTGTTTTCAAAGTACTATAAGCTTTTTTCAGACACAAGTTCCTATGGTCCACCTACTCCCATCTACTCTCTTTACAAGCAGAAAATATTTCACCAAAATTATTAGGAAAAATTGCACTGCTTTTGATGACACCATTGGTTTTTTAATATGAATAAATTGCTGATTCCTCCAAACAAAATTTATAAACTTTTAATAAAATTATGAGTGTTATTGCTTCAAGAGACCAGTCTAACTTACTAGACACCACTCAAGGCCGCACCTGAGAACCATTGATATAGGGGAGCTATGTGTCTATAAAGAAGGTACTAAGCCAGGGATTCTTACCTTGGAGGTTCATGGATATCTTTCCAGGGATCTCTGAACTTGGATGTGAGGAGAAAACTACATCTTTATTTTCATTAATCTCTAACTAAAATTTAATGTTTCCTTCAGTTATAAATTTTTTAGAAACATGTTAAGAAAGACAGATTTCACCAAACTGCCAAGGAGATCCATGACAAATAAAAAAGGTTAAGAACTCAGACAAGTAATATAGAAACTTCTATTTGCTCCTTATTGAACCTCTCTGATGAAATAGGTATAAACCAGAGATGGAGAACCTGTAGCCTCAAGGCCACATGTGGCCCTCTAGGTCCTCAAGTGTGGCCCTTTGACTGAATCCAAACATCACAGAACAAATCCCTTTAATTAAAGGGATTTGTTCTGTAAAACTTGGACTCAATTAAAAAGCTGTATCCAAGAACCTAAGAAGGCCACATGTGGCCTTGAGGCCGCAGGTTCCCCATCCCTGGTAAACCATGAAAAATTCCTAAATTAGCAATATGTAGAATACTTGATAGGTCTTTAGGAAGATGGGGAAAAAGTGGCATATGCTGTCTAGCACCATCATCTTCACAGTCCCTCAGGCTCACAGCCTAGGTGTCATCCTGGATTCTTCACTATCTCTTTTCCCCATATCCAACCTGTTTCTGTGGCCCATCAATTTCACCTTTGCAGCATCTTTTAAATATGTCCCCTTCTCTTTTCTTATACTGCTACTATCCTGGTATATGCTGTTGTCACCTCATGTCTGCTGGTTGGTCTGCCTACCTCAAATCTCTCACCACTTCATTCAAGTGATTTTCCTAAAGTGCGGGTCTGACTGTAGCACCCCTATACTCAATAAATTCCAGTGACGCCCTCTCACCTCCAGAATCAAATACAAAATCTTGTTTGGTATTCTGAGGCCTCCATAACCTATTCTCCTACTGCCTTCCAGTCTTCTTAGACCTTACACTTCCACTGCACGCAAGTGACACCGCTAATTATTTCCTAATTATCCTGTACATCGCTTGTTTGTACATATGTGTTTGCATGTCGTCTCCCTCTAGACTATGAGCTCCTTGAAGACAGGGACTGTCTTTTGCCTTTCTTTGTATCCCCAGCACTTAGCACAGTGCCTGGCACATAGTAGGTATTTAATGCTTATTGACTAACTAAAACAGACATCAATGCAGGTCAACCCTAAAAGAATAAACACACACACAGTTTACGTAATAAATGGTTGAGTTCCCAGTCCAGCACACCAAAGAATATTTACCCTACAGTGTACCTGAAATATATTACTATTGGTATGATTACAGTTATATTTAACCACTATTTATAAAATTGTTTCAATGGAAAAAAATACATTCTAGGCCCAAGCTTGAGGGGAACAACTTTTTCTACTTCTGCAATTATATAGGCCAGGTATAGAGTGGGAGGTGTGGTATTTAATACTGGACATCCATCGTTTGCAAATTCTGTGCATCCGTAGGAGAGAAATCACATCTCCACATCAGTTATTTGTGGGATGTTTTGATTTGAGGAGCACAGGGGCAGTTGCTCTTATAGGTACTTCTCTGTTGTTTTTTGCATATACAGATCTCTCAATAGGTAAGTTTCTAAATTGGGGAACTGGCTTGGTTGTGATTTACTCTATTTAAAATATGTTTTCCAATTATTAGAGATACTCTTTCTCTGTTCCAAATTTTGTTAACATGTTCATGGTCAACAGCTTGAATTTAAATTTTGTTTTTTAGAAAATTGAATGTTGTATTCAAATAGGCTTCAGTTAAAACTGTGGTGCATAGAGGCTGCTTCAAAGGAGGCATGACATTGCTTTCTCTTCTGCATTGTGTTAATTTTACTCCCCATAAATGTTTCTCTTTTTATTTTACAGGAAGTTCTAGGGTATAAAATTGACCACCAGGTTTCTGTTTACATAGTAGCAGTATTAGAATACATTTCTGCAGATATTTTAAAGCTGGTTGGAAATTATGTGCGGAATATACGACATTATGAAATTACAAAGCAGGACATTAAAGTAGCAATGTGTGCTGACAAGGTAGGAAACATCCGTGTTTTGTTTTTACTAATAAGCTTTAATTCTTAAAAGATTAATTAAAAGGAATATTCAGAACTACACTCTATCTAAATGTATGTAATGTGTGTTTAAGTTTTTATTTTATATTATCCCTTTTGTGAAGCTATATTTGAGGTTAATTTTACTTAGATCAAATTCTACCTTCTGCTGGAGACCTTCCCTTGCTCCTAATTCATTCTCTCCCCCACTGTTACTACCTTCCTTTTGAGAATTTGCATTGTATGTATTTTGTATGTAAAATTATTTCAGATTGTCTGCCCCTTTAGAATGTGAGCTCTTTGAGGGCAGGGGCCTTGTTCCTGGCCCATTTTGTGTGTCCTCCATGATTGGCATATAGTATGTATTTAATAAATGCTTCCTGACTGGTATATCATTATCACGATGATGATATTATTATTGTGATATGACTCATATTCTCCTTTCAGTAAAGTTCTTTAAAATATAATTGAGTAGAAAAATTTAGAGGCTACTTTAAAATCACAGTACTTTTGACATTCATTTTAATTATAATAAAAATCCTGTTTATTGCATTTCACATTTTAGAAAATCCCTTCCTCACAACAGTCCTACAGCTAGGTGGCACAGTGGATAGATTGCCAGTCCTGGAGTCAAGAAGACTCATCTTCCTGAGTTCAAATCTGGCCTCAGATACTCATTAGCTGTGTGACCCTGGGCAAATCACTTAATCCTGTTTGCCTCAGTTTCCTTATCTGTAAAATGAGCTGGAGAAGGAAATGGTAAACCACTCCAGTATCTTTGCCAAGAAAACCTCAAATGAGGTCATGAAGAATTGGATACGACTGAAAATAACTGAACAACAAAAGTATTACCCATTTCACCAGTGGGGAAACTGAGGGTCATAAAGATTAAACAGTCACATAACTAATTAAGTGAAAGATATCAGGACCTGGAGTCAGCTTTCCCAATTCCAGTTTCATCGTTCCACTTTAATGTGACACCTTGTATTTTTCATCTTTTAAAGTCTGTTCAGATAGCTGTAAGTCTTATTAATTTTAACTTCAAGCTTGACTGTGACCCCCTTAATTAATTTTCTATTTTTGCTTATTGTAGGTATTGATGGATATGTTCCATCAAGATGTAGAAGATATAAATATATTATCTTTAACTGATGAAGAACCTTCCACTTCAGGAGAACAAACATATTACGACCTGGTAAAGGCATTTATGGCTGAAGTTCGACAATATATAAGGGAACTTAATCTCATTATTAAAGTTTTTAGAGAACCATTTGTCTCCAATTCAAAATTATTTTCTTCTCACGTAAGTATTGTTACAAGTATATCATAATATAAGCACCATAATCTGGGGTTTATATTAATATAAGCCTTTTAAATTTGGATTTAGAATATTCAGGAATATTTTTAAATTTTTTTATATGAGACTGACCTTCAGCAAATAACCCTAACTTCTGTTTTCCTAGAGGTTTTGATGCTGTGAGTTTTTATGATCTCCTACTTTGGATTTTACGTTATGAGTCCATCTCTCTTTCTCCGTTACCCGTATTGGCTCCTTGTCTTTTTTCTTCCCCTTAAGCAGAGGCGATCCCTAAGGTTCTGCCTTTGGCCCTTTTTTCTCTATCGTCTCTCTCTTGGTGATCTCATCCCTTTCCATTCACCTCTGCACTGATGACTCTAAAATCTGTCTTCATCCCTTTTCTCCCCCAGGTCCTGTCCCTGGAAATCTAATCCTGAATCCAACTTCTTCCTGTATTTCACCACAACCTCAAAATCAATATATCCCAAAATGAACTTGTCTTCTACCTAAAATCCACTCTTTCCAAAAACTCTCCTTCTTTTGATGGTTTCACCATCATCTTCTGTCTCCATGCTCAGTATCAGTCATATTTGACCTCTTCTCTATACCTCTTCCCCCTATCAAGAAGTGTCAAGATTTGTTGATGAAAAGATAGTTTTCAAGGTAAGAAGACCTGACTAGAGTTCTGCCTCTGAAACACACTGGGACTGTGACCCTGGGCAGGTCATTGGCCCTCTCAGGGGTGTCCATCAGCATCAGTAGAGAGGTTTCTTCTCTAAGAGTTCCTCATCACAGGACCAGCCAAAACCCACTTCACCTCAAATCAGTTGTCAAGTCCTGTTGGTTAAGCCTCTCGTGTGCCTCTCACATCTGGCCCCTCCTTTATAATTGCACTAATAACCCTGTTTCATATCCTCAACTTTTCTTACCTAGACCATGATGATGTTCCCAAAACTATTCCACTTAAGCGCAGATCTGACCGGGTTATTTCCCTACTTAGTGAACTCAGGGACCCCTTTTGCCTCTGGGATAGGATCTAAGCCCCCCATTCCTCTTTTAAAGCCCTTCCTCACTGAAAGCCAGCCTTTCTTCCCAGCCTCCATCGTCCATCAATCTCCCTCCTTCCCTTGGCCATCTCTGTTTCTCACACCCTTCATCTCCTCTTTCCATACCTTTACATGGACATCCCATCTTCCTCAGCTGCCTCATGGAATCCTTCTGCTCCTTTAAGATGTAGCTTAAGCACCATGTTCTTATGAAGCCTTTCTTAATCTTCCACCATTGCTAGTCTTAGGAGCAGTAACAATGATGATAATAATAATAGCTAGCATTAATATAGTGCTTTAAGATTTGGAAAGTGATTAACATATTAACTTATTTGATCCCCTCAACAACTCTGTGAGATAGGTGCTAGTGTTCACAGATGACGAAACTGAAGCAGTCAGAGACTTAAGTGACTAGTCCCGTGTTCCTTACTCTCTCCACTATGCCACTTAATGCCTTTCCTCCTAAACTACTTTATTCAGTTGGAGTTATTCTATTGATGGATTTTATCACGTGTTTCCCTCATACTGTAAGCTTTCTGAGAGCAGGGATTATTTTGTTCTTTTTATTTGGATCCTCAGAGTCCCACACCATGTGTTAGATACTTAATAAGTGCTTGTTGGTTGACTATGGTGCCCACTTTACTGCTTTTCCTGGTGCTAGTCATACCTTTTATCCCTACCTACTGCCCAAGTGATCTTAAGTCATCTCTCTGATGCAGCATCTCTTTCACTAAAAAGTCCCATCTCCCTGTTGCCCATCAAATAACATAGAAACCCTGGATGATCTTGACATTCAAGATCCTCTCTTCAATTGAATTCAGCTAACATTTATTGAGTGCCAGTTGTATGTGAGGCTCAGTATCAGACACCAGGAAAACAAAGTGGGGGAGAGGGGGACATTGTATCCCTGGCCATCAAGGAGCTTACATTTTCTACTCCAGGTGATAAACATGTGTGGCTCAGTATAAAGGAAACTTGAGGAAGGAGAATGCCCTAACCCAGGGGATTGAGACTGCATCTTGGAGGTAATACCTGGGTTAAGTCTTGAAGGAAGATGAAGACTCTGAGAGGTTGAGGTGAGGAAGGAAGAGTGCATTCCAGGTATAGTTACAAGAGATGGGGAGCCAAGTTCAGAGAATCAAGAGTAGTCCATTTTCAGGGGAACATAGACTGTGTGAAGTAGAGTCATGTAAAACCAGCCTGGAAAAGCAAGCTGGGGCCAGATTGTAGAGAGCCCTGAGTACGAGCCTAGGGAATTTTATTTTATCCTAAAGACAGCAGGGATCCCTGGAAGTTTTTGAGCAGGGGAGTGGCATAGATATGTGTCTTTGTAAATGTTATTTGGCAATTGTATAGAAGATAATTTGGAGAATAGTAAGACTAGAGTCAGGATATTATAATAGTAGTCTATATGAGAGGTAAGGGCCTGGACTGGGCTCTGTGGGTGGAGAGAAGTGGATAGATTAGAGAACTGTTATAAAATTGGCAAAATTTGGCAAATGACTGACATAAGGGGTGAAAGAGACAAGCATCCAAAATGACTCCATAGTTTCAAATCAGGATGATTAAGAAAACTTGCAAAAGAGTAAGGACTGGGGACAAAGTGTTGAGTTTTCTTCTGGACACATTTAGTTTGAGGTGTTAATGGAATATTTAAGTGGAAATGCCCATGCAGCATTGGCAGTTTGGGGCTGGAGCTTAGGGAGAATGTTCTTCATAGGTTTTATGGTCATTTGTATCGTGACAAAAATTAAAAACTGGGAAGCAGATGAGATTACCATGAGAGCACATCAGGGGAGGATAGACTTTAGAAGAGAGACGTTTCTGATGCCCTTCTAGTATGATTAGGAATTTAGCATTATTGTCATTCAGAATTCAGATTTTATTCATTTGATAACTCTTCATGGAGGACAAACACGCTTGAGAATGTTGCCTTTCTAGACCCAGGAATCTCTAGGCTCTGAAATATGTTAAGATAGGACAAATTAAATACTACTTCCATGCTTGAATGGATATTTGGCCTCATCGATGTGAATATTCCTTCCAAAGGTGGAAGTACCAAGCCATTCATTTCTTTTTATCTTTTCCACATCCTTTCATAACATTTCCCCAGATAAATAGTACTTTCCTAAAGTAGGAAAGCATTGTGAATGCAGTGCTAGACTTGGAATCAGGAAGACTTAAGATTGAATCCTGCCTTATATATTTATTATAAATGTGTGACCCTGATCAAGATACTTAACTTCTTTGCCTCAGTTTCCTCATCTGTAAAAGGAAAAGAATAATACCACCTCATTCTACTGTGAGGTAAGGTAACATGATGAGATAATATATATAAAGTTCTTTGCAAATTGTAAAGCTGTATATAAATTCCAGCTATTACCATTATTACTATTATTAAATATCTTGGCTAATTTTTTTAACTGAATCAAAAAGTCTACTGTGATTCCAAAACTTCAAGCTTTATATTAGCCATGTAAGGAGATATGTCTCACAATATAAGCCAAGATTGTATATGTATGCACCCATTTTCTTTTTATTGTTTTTCATCTATAGTTCCAAACTATGCCAATTTTTACATCTTACCTAACTTTTACTATTATTGAAGGAACCATTGCCTGACTGTTTACAGTAACTTATTATATTCATGTATTTAATATCTCAAGGTTTTTTATTGTTAATAGATGTTTCCTCTTTACAGGATGTAGAAAATATATTTAGTCGTATAGCAGATGTTCATGAACTCAGTGTGAAATTATTGGGCCATATAGAAGACACTGTAGAAATGACTGATGAAGGTAGTCCCCATCCATTAGTTGGTAGCTGCTTTGAAGACTTAGCAGAGGTAAGTGCCACGTTTACAACAAGAATTTATTTTTACATAAAATCTCATGTATGTATGTGTATATGTATGCACATACACATAAACAAAAATCATTATGGAATTCAGCTTTGATTTGTTATTCACCTACTCCCATAGCTATTAATTGGCCAGCTGTCCTGTCCTGACACACACCCCTGCACACACACAAACACATATACCAGCTACTTTCTCAACCGATATATTTCATATGTAATATATAAATGATATATATATTTTAAAGTTTGAGATATTTTGTTTGTACATCACCTTCATTTCCCCTATATTTCATTTTCCTCCCCTACGCACAGAGTTGTCTATCTTTTATAACAATGAATGAAAAAGAGAAAATAAAGTAGTATTTCAGCAAAACTAATCAACAATCAAGTCTGACAGTGTACATAGTGCTTCACATCCAGAGTCCCCCACATTTGCAAAGAAAGGAAGATACATTCTTACATCTCTTCTTAAGGGCCAAGTTTGGTCATAATAAATACATAACATTCCATTTCAATTTGGGGGTTGTTATTCTTTCCATTTCACAATGTTGTAGTCATTGTAAACTTTGTTTCCTTCTTATTCCTTTCTGTATCAGTTCATACCAAGTCTTCCCAAGCCTCCCTACAGCCTTTATATTCACTATTACATAACATAATATTCCATTATATTTGTGTACCACAATTTGTTTAGCTATTCTCTCCTCAAAGGACAATCTACTGGTTTCATGTTCTTTTTTTTTTTTTTAATTTCTTTATTTATTTTTAGTTTACCACACACGGTTCTACATAGTTTTGAGTTCCAGTTTTTCTCCCCTCCCTCCCCCCCTCCTTCCCCAAGACGGCATGGAATCTCATATAACTGTCATGTATAACTTCGCATTGAATTAATTTATGCACTAGTCAAGTCATGGAGAAGAATTTTGACCAATGGAATGAATCATGAGAAAGAAGAAACAGAACCAAAAAAAAAAACTACTGGTTTCATGTTCTTTACCACTAAAACTCATGTTATACTTCTAAGCCTTAAAAAAGCTATTTCTCCTTAACCACAAAAGTAATAAGAGAAAGCTTAATCCTGCTGGTGAAAGATATTTGTAAGCTCATGTCTTCTGAAACTGTTTCTGTATAACAAAGTCAAGGGAAACAGAGCTAAGATACCTTTACTGTGCTGTATTCTTGCAATGAATCCATCAACAGACATTTATTAAGCACCTATTCTGTGTTGGTCATTGTGAGAGGCCACTGGCTCTCTAGCAGATTGAGGGTAATGGGTTAGAAAATTGAAAACAGGTCCTGAGGGATGTAGGCCACCTAGGGGAAAGGCTGGTGGCCCTGTCTTCTTTGAAAGATCCAGAACAAGTGTCAGGTGCTAAGAAATAATGGGCTAATTCTTTATTTGCCTATTCGCTCTTCTCTCAATTCCAAGACTGCTTTCTCTACTGTTCACATTCCAAAACTAAAGGTCTGAGTTTTGGGAAATTTTGATTTTAAAAAATTCTCTGGTTAATTCATAATTTAACACATAAGTATGCAGAAGTTCTGGTTCATTCTTTTGTATAACATTTTAAAGCACTATTTAATATTAATCACTGATGAATAAAAATCTGCAATATGAATAAAAACCCCTGGCTTAAAATACAGAATTCTATTATAACTCAGTTTTAGTTGTTGTCATTATGTGACTATCGTCTTCAAATGTTAAAATCCCACTTAATAATAAGTACCATTGCTCTTCATATTAGAATTATCTGTACTGAAAAATCTTGAAGAGAATTATCATACAGATTTAAATCTTATAGTAAGGCTGACCAAACTTAATTATGATATGAGTTGTATGTAATGTACAAAAAATGTACTTAACTCATTTTTTAATGAAATATATCCTTTTTGCCAGTATTTGTACCTTGATACTTAATACTTCTTGACTTACTGTTAAAACCACAGAAACAATTGCTGTTAAGGCAATAACAAGCTTTAGGTGTTTGAGTTTGGAGCAGGCAAAGTCAGGCCACGACTAGGGTAGGTCGGCTAAAAGATTACACACATAAACTAGGAGGTGGCCCTTATCAGCTCTTTCTGCTTTTATAAGTTTGACCTGGTCAGGTACCAGGCCTTCTTTTTCTAGCTCCTGACTTCCAGTCTTTACATCTTCAGTCAACAAAGATAGGAATGCTTTCTAAAGAGTCTTTTCTTTGCCTGTGGACAAAACTACACTGAGTTCATGAATACTTTCTCTTTAGTACTTAATCTCCTACTTCTGGGCCCTAAATTCCTTTTCTACTTCCCGACTAACTATCCTTTTTTCTTTCCCAGAATTTACCTTTCTAGAAATACATGTGCTGCTCCTGCTTTAAGATCAAGAGCAACTTTTGTACAGTTACTCTACTTTTCGTAGAGCTCCTTGGGACATTTTATGGCTCAGCTCTTAAGTTCTAGTCTTTCTAAGTAAGGCATTCTTAAGTCCATTGATTTCCTTTAATTGCCATTTTTTTCCTTTCTAACTAGTCCTAAAATCCAAAGGGGATTTAGCTCCTCCAGCCTGACCCATCACACAGGACATACATGGTGGCAAGGGAATGATTTAGACCTAAGGTTTAATCTACTTTAAACCTAAATGCCAAATCTGGGAGTTAATATTACTTCTAGAACGTGCCTAGTAAGAGATAATGGATTCAAATATGACCCCAAAAGCAGGAAGTAACAGAAAAGGTATTGGGAGTCAGATTTAACAAAACATCCTTACCATTGTTCTAACCTTGTCAGCAGCGGCAAGCCATTTTGTTTGTCCTTGCAGCTGTGGTAGTGGGATGATAACGGTGAAAACAAAGGTGACTTTACTTAGCTTTCTGAAATCACTGTTTGCAAATATAACTTGAGAAATCATTTTTATAAATCAATTATGTTTGCAACATCTGATTATGAAAAATGAACAGAATTTGGTTTTCTAAAATGCTTTTTGCCCTAGAATTACTTCATATGAAAGCATTACATAGTTTAAACTTGATGTTCAACTAACACTAAACATGAATTGAGTCTTTGCCCTGCATCATAAAAAATCTTGGAAAACATGAAATTTTAGAAATGTTTGAGCACTATGCCAAGACTATGGCAGTGTGGGGTAGTGGGTATGATGCCACCCTCACAGTCAGGAGTGTCTGTGTCCAGATTCAGCCTCTGATGCTCACCAGCTGTGCGCCTGTCACCAACTCATTTTGCCTTTCAGAGCCTCCCTTTCCTCATCTACAAAGTGGCAACAGTAGTTCCCACAATAGCTACTTCAAAGGATTGTTGTGATGCTCAGATTAAGCAAGATATATGAAGGGTTTTCTAAACCTTAAAACACTATGTGAAAGTTAATTCTTTTTATTACGGTTATTGAATTTCTTTTGGATACTCTACATTTCAGCCTCATTACTGACCAACCACAAATAAATGATAATTGAGCCCATCTCTGAGATTGTTTGTCTTTAAACCTCAAACACTTATGTGCACATAGGAATATTGGCTCTCAAGTGATAGCTTTCCAAATGTGTTCAAGATCTTATTATATAAAGTCTTTGGGTTGCTGCTTGGCATATATGTTCAAATATATTGCCTATCTCATAGTGATTTATGAATCTCCAGCTTTCCTTAAGCCGCGGATAGAATGTTCCAGTTCTTTGAAATAGACCTAGGATGCTGAACAGCTAGTTATTAAGCCCCTTTGCAAACGTTATTAGGTCATCAGATTGTGGGATTTTACAGTTGAAAGAGGCCTTAGAAATGACCTACTCCAACTCCCTCATTTTATAGATAAGGAAACTGAGTCCCAGAGAGGATTGTAGTAAAAAGAGCACTGAACATGGTGTGAGAAGTCTCGGGTCCAGATCTTGGCTCTGCTGTTATATCGTGTATTGCTGAGGGAGACATTTAACCAAGCTGGAATGCAGTTTCTTCATCTCTAAGATAAGGGAATTTGAATAAATGATCTCTAATGTCCTTCCAAGTTTAAGTCCTATCACCCTAGGTCACAGTCACTAAGTGGCAAAGTCCCAAATGGAACCTGCAGAGTGAACTCTTAAAGCAACCCCCTAAATATACATTAGTGTTTAATTTTACTTTTGCTTCTCTTAGACATCTCTGGCATGGGGAGGGGGGCTTTGCCCTAACAGCTTTCCCATGCCAAACTTTTCTTCATTGGTTGTATAGAATCTTCAGCTTCCAAGTAAGGTATTCTTTTCTGGGGCAGCTACGTGGCACAGTGGATAGACCACCAGGCCTGGAGTTAAAGACCTGAGTTCAAATCCAGCCTTACTACCTGTGAGACCCTGGGCAAGTCACTTTACCTTATTAACCTCAGTTTCCTCATCCGTGGAATGAGCTGGAGAAGGAAATGGCAAAGCGCTCCACCATCTTTGACCCCATATGAGGTCACAAAGAGTAGGACACAACTGAACAACTAAAGTTCTTTCCACTAAGCCATGTTGCCTCATCTGGCCATTATTTTAGCCCAGCTCTATGTTCTTTAAAAAAAAAAAAAAAAAAAAAGAGGTAACAGAGAAGATGGCAAAAGAAATTAAATAAAAGTTGGCTATGTAAAAATTCTTCAAAACTGCATTTTAAATATATGTCAATAGTATATCTGTTACATTGTTTAAGCTATTGACTACTACTTTCAGCTGTGTTGGTGTATATTTGATTTGGGATGTTTTATGGCTAGAAAAAAAAAACAGTGCCCCTGTCTTTATGAAAAAATTTTTGAGCATGTTATTCAAATTAATGCCATAGGATCCTAGATATAGAGCTAGAAGGGAACCTGGAGACTATCTGCTCCGTCCCTGTCTTTTACCCATTAGGGAGCAGAGAGAGGCCCAGAACAGAAAGTTCAGTGACTTGCCCAAGGTCACACAATATTAAGTGACAGGGGCAGGGTTTGATGTCAGGTTCTCTGACTTCAGAGTCATCACTTTTTCCATTGTACTGCATGGACCCCTAAGTGTATTTTCTGAACACTAGAACATTTGATCTTCAATGTTGTACATTTGCCTTCCATTTACAGGATAGAAAAGTATGATCTTGCTACAAAGGAGTAAGCCTGAGAAAATATTTGCTTTATACCCATCTTTTGCATATAAAAAGAAACTACTTTTTCTTCTAAGATGGACAGTGAGTTTTATAAGATGTAACCCCTTTAGCGTTAAATCAAGAAATATTTTAATTTATAACTCTTTTAAGTTTTATAGCCCACGGTGTTACATAGCAAGAAAGGTATTTCCTTATACAACCATAATTTTTAAAAAACTTATTGTTTGTCCAGCTGTTTATTTACCTACAATTATATTTAGATCATGTGGTAGCAGGTGCTAGCAAATACACAAATTTTTTACCATATTTCAAGAAATGATACATTTTTTCTTTATGTGGAAATGCAAGACTCTGGATATGACAATTTATTAAGATCCACGCAATAATTTTACTTGCAAAAATACCATAAAATAGTAGTATCTAGATATGATTTTATTTTTAAAGAAAAAATGATAATCCTGCCCACCTCAGAGATTATTTATCTTTAAACCCGAAAACACTTACGCATGTTCAGGAATACTGGCTCTCAAGTGATAGCTCTCCAAAATGTTTTTTATCTCCAATAAAAAATTTCTATTGTATTTTTTATTATAAAATATTTATTTTGTATCTTTTTGTTTTCAAAGGAGTTGGCATTTGATCCTTATGAATCGTACGCTCAAGACATATTACGACCTGGTTTTCATGACCACTTTCTTAGTCAGTTATCCAAGCCTGGGGCAGCCCTCTATTTGCAGGTATGGTGATTTTTACATGAAATCGCCCATTGTTATATCAGCAAACAAACAAACAAGAATTATAACTATATAAATCACTTTCTTTTCTAGTCAATAGGTGAAGGTTTCAAAGAAGCTGTTCAGTATGTTTTACCCAGGCTACTTCTGGCTCCTGTGTACCACTGTCTACATTACTTTGAACTTTTAAAGGTAAGAAACCAGTACTGTTCAATGACAAAATAATTCAGATAATTTCCTTAATAACAATTTTCTTGTTTCATGATGAATCATTTCAGCATCTGTACTATAATGTTCACACTCTCATAGTAAATATAAAGCAAATGTGGCTAAAGACTCAAGAGAGGGGAACAATTTTAGTGCAATTTGAAAAGTAGGTTGCAAGGTGTTTCTTAAACCTTTTCATCTTTTATCTCCTCTCCTAGGATTTCATATATTTTGTTCTATTATTCCTGTTAGTTGAAATAACCTTTCCATCTGTTTGGATTTTTTTTAATATCTCCATTTTCTCCTTTAGCATCACAACAGAAAGTTGAAGTTTGGGAAGGAACAAGAATAAGGAAAGTCCCCAGTTCATCTCATTTATACAGGCCAATTTTGCCATTTCCCCAACCAGAGAGCTACCTGTTAATTACTTTGAAACTCCCAATTTGTCATTCCTATAAAATTCCTTCTTACAGATATAGAATTCTAGGCACTCAATTAAAAACTAACTAAAAGAGAAAATTTGTTTTTCCAATCATATGCTATAATTCTGCTTTCTTAAATCAAGTGGCATCTTAAAAACAATCTTTAAAAAACAGGATCTCAATGGTGAAGAAAATGCATTCAACAAACATATGTTAAATGTGCTTACTATATGAAAGGCATTTTGCTAGCTACCAGGTATACAAACACAAAAATAGTCTCCAACCTCAAGGAAAAGGAAAGCTGAGCTTCAATCCATATAAATTGAAGTACAGCAGTACAAGTAAAAGCATTATGCTTTTTAAAATGTAATATTCTTTATTTAGCAATATGGACTGCTTTTACAGGTAAAAATATTACAAGTCAGTTTCTTCACAATCTTTTAAGCTACTAAAGAGATTATTGCATTCTTTATCCATTTCTCTTGGTCCAAATATGTGAATTCATCAGTGTAAAGGTCTCACTAGTAAACAGCCTCTTTCTACCAATGAAGATCAGCGATTATCCTGTCCAAAATCAAACAGCCTCAATGTGTCAGAAGAAAGATTGAATCCAGATTATTTTATGTCAGGCTGGATTTCTACCCACTGTGCTCTGCTGCTACTCTCCTCAAAACAGTAGTAACTCAGTACTAGCAACATATGAAGACTAAGTATAATATTATCTTAATTGGATTCTCCATTTGTGAAAATACCTCCAATGATCAAGTTATCTTAGAAAAAAAACTACAAAAGATATAGCACTGTTGTTTTAATTTAAAAAAAAAAACACAAAACTTCTTAGTTGTGTTGTGATTTTGTTTATTAGTAGTAATAATTATTAGCTTCTCTTGTGGTTGATGAGATGATCTTTTATAGTAAATAAACAAGGAAAATAAGTTTTTTGACCCTGATAAAGGGGAAATGACAGGTCATACAACTTCACCCCACCCTCATTCCTTTTCTGTTCTTTGTAAATTTTATTTCATTGTGGTGAGTGGTTTGTTGTTTAGGGTGGTTTTTCAGTAGGCTGGTGTTTTAGGGTGTTTGAACTGAGAGTCATGTCAGAGTTAAAAGACAATCATGGAGACAGTAGATAAGCTATGGACTATTTTTTAAAGTTACATTGTTTTGTTTTGTTTTTTATATTTATTCATTTCCAAATATTCTACTCTTCTCTCCCTGCCTAGGTACCCTTCCCTTGTAAAGATTCTTTAAAAACAATTCTCAACAAAACCGACCAAAACGTCAAACTGAATCTTATAAAATATGCAGCATTCCATGCCCTTCCATATTCATCCTTTTCCAGGGCCAGCATTGGTCATTATCATCATATTGTCTTCAGTTTTATTTTGCTTGTTTTTTTTCATTACATGATTGTAATGTTTGTGTATATTGTTTCATCTTAGCTTTACCAACAGGTATCTCTCTTATTTGTCCCTGTCTTACTATTCCCTCTACTAGCAGTCTAGTTCAGCCTCTATCTCTCATTTGGACTTCAACAGTGTTACAGATCTCCAAATCTAGTTTCTCCCTCTTCTAATCTATCTAACACTTTGCTTCCAGATTAATCTTTCCAATGGATAGATTTGCTCACATAATTCCATTATTCAGAAATTTTCAATGGATTTTTTTTTTCTGACTATTGATTAACTTTCAGGTTCCTTACACTCAATATTCAGGATCTTGCACAATTTGCCTTTAGCCTACTTCACTGGTCTTATCTCATGCCACACATATTGCATTTCATATACTAGAGCCAATTAAACCACTTGCCATTCCTTCTGAAATGTCTGACACTTTTCTTCCTCCTTTTCACATGTTATTTTGCACACTTTGAATATTGTACCCCTATCTCTTCAAGTTGACATCCCACCTTAAGTGTCTAGTTCAAATGTTTTCACTTCAAGGAAGTCTTCTTTGAAATCTCTGAGTTTTCTTTCTCTTTTATCTAATTGCCTCTGTATTAAATTTATCTCTGTATATAACAATAGCAGCCATTTGTATTACATTAAAGCTACAAAGTGCTTACATGTTATCTCCCCAATTAGATTGTCATCTTCTTAAGGACTAAGACCATGACTCCAATTCAATAAGCATTTAATAAGCACTTACTGTGTGAGAGACACTATGCTAGATACAGAGATATGAAGATAGGAATAAAAAACAGGACTTTCCCTCAAGGGAGGTTACATCCTATTAAGGGATGTAACAGGTAAACTGATAAGTTAAATTCAAGATAATTGAAGAGGTAGGGAATAGTAATAACTATTTCTAATAGTGTAAGTATGAATATAATGAGTATTACTGTTTGTCTTTACTTCTTCCTTAGCCTTAGCATGGAGGGAGAGAGAGGAAGGAAGAAAGGAAATTATTGAGTTTGAGCTAATTCTGTACAGTGGGAAAAGGGCTAAATTTGAGGTTGCGGTCCTGAGTTCTAATCCCACTTTGCAGTTTGCTACTTAGGTGACCCTGGGTAGGTCCCTTAACTTCTAGATCTGATTCCCCATGTGTAAAATGAAAGGGTCAAGCTAGATGACCTCTGTGATTGCGTCTAACTTTAGATGTGTGATCCAGTGACCTCAAGGTTTTGTCATTTTTTGTTGTATTTCCTTTCAGCACCCATTTCATCTAGCTTGTAGTTTTATCTTAACCACAATATATTTTATTCATTACAAAGCAAAATGAAACAAGCTCCACGTACATATTCTTACACTAGCTTTGAGTTCTCACCTTTACCCCAAAATTTATAGATCAGGTCAGGTTGTTCTACAAGACTTTCTCATTCCACAGACTTCACCAAAAATTTGTCCTACATGACACATAAAACCATGTAGTGAAATGAAGAATCAAAACTACTTATGCCACTGATGTTGCTGCCAGGTGCCAGTTAGCTAAAAACTACAAGCTTAAGCTGTTTGGTCCCATTTGAACTTGTGGCTCATGGTGTTAACTGAGAAAGTCCCTGTTCCACAAGAACACTAGCTCTGGAGTCAGAGGCTTTGGTTCACATCTGCAGCTGTTGCCTGCTGGCTGCACCATCACAGGCAAGCCCTTTTATCTTCTAGGGCCTCAGTGCCTTCATCTGCAAAGTGAGTGTTAGACCAGATGGCTCGGAGTTCTCTTCTTGCTCTTGATCTGTGAACCTTTGATGCCCTAGTTGTCTGGACATTATTGTTTACAGACATTTATCTGCTTTGCTTAGTTAGGTATATTGCTTAGGCAGTTGCTTAAAGCATTCTGATATTTCTCAGATTTGGGAAAGTGCCTTCTAATAGAGCTAAGACTAGGGTCCCCAGTCCCTTGATCATGTCACCAGACCTGGCTGTGTCTGGAAGACATCCTTACGATTCCCTTTCTTCTCAAAAATACTAAGGAGCTAGAGGGAGAGAAAGAGTGAGAGAGAGAGAGCGAGAGAGAGAGAGAGAGAGAGAGAGAGCGAGCCATATTTGGCAGCTTTCAGCAACAACCAATAATCACAACTTTACCATTGTTTTCAAGAAGAGCCTGGTGCAAATGGAAAGTAGTCACTTCTCACACAAAAAGTTAGGACCCACAGCCCACATCTTGAATAGTCATTTCCTTTCTGTTCTGTATGTATAGTAATTCTCAAACTTTGCTTTCTTGACTCCATCTTTCCTCCTGTCTGTCATGCTTAGTGTTGAAGAAGAATTATTTAAGTTAGCTTCTGATTCCATGAAGAGAAGGAGAGATACAAGGGAAAAATTGGGAAATCTGAACTCTAGTAACAGCAACTGACACTCATGGCAGTGGGCAGGAGGCTTTGAGAGTAATCATACCCCTTTTCATACAACTGCTGCCAGGAAACCAATTGCTTAGCAAATCCGTATTTAATCGGTCAAATTTCTTTGACTAGAACAGAGGCTTTGCTTTAAACAACATTTCTGCTAAACATTGGGGTGTTTTTCCCTCAATATAAAGGTGTTTTTTATAAATATTTTACTTATGAAACGTTTCATCATAGTTTGTGTTTTATAATCATATTTGCATATGTAAAATTTCCATGACTTTAAAGTTTGTTATTATGTTGACAGGAATACCTTATGTGTAAAAAAAATTTTTTTAGGTTTATAATAGATTTATTTTAAAATACTTTTGATATAAAGCTTGATTTATTTTATTTCACAAGTTTGGAATTCTTCCTTAAGAAAGTATCCTAGCTAGTATTTAAAAGAGTTTAAATAATATTTAAATATTATTTAAAATCAGCAGTATTTTCTGTTCTTTAGCTCCAGGATATACCCAGACAAATCATAAAGTCATTCAAGAGTATATTCAACTATTTAATTTCTAAGCAGATTGCACTTTCTTTTTGAATGCATAGATACTGTTGCATGTAATCTAGAGAGAAGTATTTTTTCCTCCCTTACGAGGCATTTGGAAGGTATCATCTATGTATTCATACAGACAAATGTTTTCTTGATAATTTGATAGTTATTTTTGAAAACATTCCATTTTTGTCTTAATGTTTATGATGCATCCTCATTCTCAGTTATTGAATTTTAAAGTATATGTTTTGTTACTTCATTATACTAGTTTAATTTTATGCGTGAGATCAAGATCTCAGTTTTAAAATTTGAAAATAACTTTGATCAACCTTGGGCAGGTCACTTAATTTCTCAGCCTTAGTTTCCTCATCTTTAAAATGAGGGGGTTGGACTAGATAACTTTAGTTGGCCCTCTAAATCTTATCACCCATAAGCCTGATTCTATTCTTCTAGAAAGTCCAAAGTCCAAGTTTGTTTGTTTTTTCATTTTTTTTAAATGGCAGACAAAATTTAACAGGAATATAAACATTCCTAGATTAAGTACCTAAAATAGATGACATTGGGTTTTGTGGGATTTCTTACCAATGATGAAAATAAGAGAAATAGTAGGAATGTTGCTCCGGATCTCTGCTTCCATATTTTATTTAGCATTTTTTAAAAGGCATCTTCATGTAGAAGAGGTGTTTAGGTAGAAAAGAAAAGACTTTAGATATAGTTGCAGGGGCAATACAACTAAAATGTAACTGGACGTGAAATTAAACTAAGAACCAACACAATCAGAAGTATTGTATTTGTCAAAATACTTTCTTAATGTTTCACTACTTATCTTAGCAATGATGCTGATTTTCAGAAAAACTAAAGACTCCTCAGAATGCCTTAAATCCTTAGACTGTTGATTTGTGCTAAAAGTTAGCAAATTTAAAAAGTTACCAGATATTTTATTTTAATGATTTGACTTACTTGAAGTATAGGTCTAAATTTTTCCCCTGAGTTTTTTGTTTGTTCATTTTTGTTTTTGCTAACATCACAGCTACTACAAAAATTTCAGTCCAGGGTATTAAGCATGGGAATTTTAATGGAAAAGGTTTAAAACATAGAAGTTCAAAACTATAGTAGATCTCAAAAAATGTAAAATTAGATCTATCTTTCCTCAAAGTAGATTTTGTTTGGGAGTTTGGGGTTTTTTTCCCCCTAAAATTATAACTAATTTTATTGTCTAGGGAGGTCTTGGGGAGGATCCCCCTCTACCAATGCCATTCAGTCCTTGCTTTGCAACTTAAAATCTCAGAAGTTTGGCTTGGGTATAGAAATTCTGCCCTGTGCATCCCACCAATAAAGGTACAGCTAGATTATTTTCAGTGCAAAAGAAAAGAGATAACTGCACTTGCCATTTATTTATTTATTTATTTGTAAGGATTTTTACTAGTGAAAGGCCTTTCCCCAATTTGGAGGCCCCTGCCTGCAGATGCACAGTTTTAAATGTGCTGCTTTTGCCATTTGGTAGGTGAAATGTGTGAAACTCATTGCTGCTGTTCAAAAGCACTTTTTTAACCACTGCATACACCTCTTTGTAATTTTAATGGTGATGTGTGTCAGTAAATTTTACACATAGCCTGAGAAGATTTACAGCAGCTGATGTCTTATTGCCAGAAGTTAAAGATAGAGAGGAGGATTATAAAATATGGCTTCTCTCTCTCAAGCACAGCAGAAGTTCTGTCTACTGTCTGTTTTCCTTACCATAGCTTTTCAAGGGGAAAAAAATTCAAAGCATTGAATGAAAATGGCCTCTGTCTAGACCCCAGCCATAGATATAAATGTCTGGCTATAGTACAACATATTGCAAGGGCATATTGTAAAGAGATGAGAGTCTTTCATTCCAGATTTTGCATTTTATCTTCCCAAGTCAACCAAACTGCTGTACGGAACAGTTGTGGTTGATGGTTTTTTTCTTTTTTGTATTTTCAATTTCCTTCTCGTAGCCTTTTTTTCATTGGTGGGTTCCTGTTCAGATTACCAGGATCCTTTCCACCCTTCAGTTTTTTAACTTGCTTTTCCATTATTCTTGCATTTTGTAGCTCTTCTTCAATGTTTGTTATGGCTGTGATGTCTACAACAATAGGAGGGGAAACAGTGAAGGGCTGCAACTCAGACTCGTCAGGTAGGCGAGAGAGCTGCTAATATTTAGAAAATGTTTCAATAACTAAAAAGCTAGGAATAGTTGGATCCCTATGAGGAGTCCAAATTTGGGGAACTTGGGTTTGTTTTTGTGCTATTTTATTTTTGAATTCTTTGAATTTTACTTTTTAAAGTTTTTTTTTTAATTTGTAGACCATTTTACCTTTTGTCTATTCCCATTAATGCAACCGACTTTAAAATATTTCCAAACAAAAAAACAAACAAAAAAGCAGCCCATATTATTCCCTACTCACAGAGGAGGGTCAAGTATTACTTATGCTTATTTATATTGTTGAAAATAAGCCTGAGGTTTAGAAACGTAGTTTTTTTTTAATTTATCTTCTGCTTGTCTTATGATGATTTCTTTAATCAAATGTGTAAATTCTGCTAATTCCTTTTTAAAAATAAAAAATAATAAAATCCACTTCGTCATCTTATTTATATAGCCAAAAATAGTGCTAAGTTTTGGTGTTCAGATCTAAATAATTATCTCAAGTCCAGGATAAAGCAATATTTGTTTATTTGGTTACCCTTTGTTTAACTCAGAGTCTCTAGTGGCTTTGTAAAGGGTTTAAGATTTTTAAATGCATCTATTTAGTATTGCTTTCAAAAAAAATACTTAAAATATAAAACAGTGTAATTCAGCAAAATTCAAGTTACCTCTTTCCTCTTATGGGTAAATTACATTACTTGAGATAGTATCTCTTTTTCATAGGACTTTTAGGATCTTATAAATCTCCTGATAGCCAGACTTGCTAAATAATTTTAATGTAGTATTTTCTCCCTTTTAGTAATTCCTATGTATATAATATTTTTAATTATATTGCATGTGTGTGGCTATGTATATACATGCATATAACATAGAGAGAGAAGTTACAAAACACTTTGTTCATGACAATGGCCAAGTAGATAGTACAAATATCCTCACTTTACAGATGGAGAAATGAAGGTTCATAAGATAAATGACTTGCTTAAAGATGCCTAACTAGTAAGTATTGGAGTACTTTGAATAAAGTTTTGTTAATTATGTAATGTAATATTGTTGAATATGGTATTCAGTGTATTTTCATATAATCTAGAATTACCATTTATTGAATAACAATATCGTGTTTCCTCATGACACTACAAAAAGATAGGTACATGTAGGGTCTCCACCTCAAAAATTATTTACTTACTCCTTCATGTAGGAGTAGGGATTAATACATTTTTAGTTTATTTTTTAATTATTGTATTGCTATAGGCTAGTAAAAATTTTTGCCATTAATTTTTTCATATTTAATACATGGAATTAGAAATATTTTTACTCATCGCTACCCAAAGGAAAAATTGTTTTTGATGAGATTTCTTTTTAACTCAGTAACCATATTTGAATTTCATCATCCTCTCCCAACTGATTCTTAGATAAGCTGTTGTCAGTGAGGTAAAATCAAACTAGTAAGATAGGGAGTTTTATGTACTACATTATCTCTTTTGAGCCTCATAATATCTCTGTCAAGTAGAGAGTACAATTGTTATTATCCCTGTTTAACAATGTTAGTAACAGAGAGACAAATGAAAGCAAGGTCTTCTAACTCTTTAGTGTTCCCACTTCCACATGCTGTTCCCTTTTTCTAGAGTCACTGCACTCCTACTAATGTAAGCCAAGATCTCATACTGAAGTTCCTCAGTGCCCCCCTCCATATTTCTGTTTATCTTTATGGTGGTTCTTTAAAATGACCTATTCTCTCTTCCCTCCCCCCACATCCAGTCCACTGGCAAGTCTCATCAATTCTACTGCTACAACAACTCTTGCAAATCTATGCCCTTCTCTATATTGACATGGATATCACCCTGTAAACTCTAACCTGGACTATAGCCACCTAATATGTTTACCAGTCCTTCCACATGGCTGCCAAATATCTGTTCCTAAATCACATCTACCCTTCCTCTCTCCTCCCTGCTTAAGAAGCATTAGTGGCTCAACTGACTTCTCTGTGTGGCACCTTAGGCCTCTCAGTCTTTCTCCAGCCTATCTTTCCAGATTGATTTTATATTGTTCCCCCTCATGGACTCTGTGTTCTAGAATGTGTATTCTGCTTTTGGAACACTGAACTCTGCACTTCATCTCTCACCTTAGTGCAGGCTATCAGCTGGGAGCTCCTTAGCTCTTTCACCATTTCAGCTCAAGTCATCTCCTGCAAGAGGTTTTCCCTGATCATTAGTGTTCATGTATTTTGTCTTTGCCTGCTTGTTTATATATTGATGCATAAAGTTCTTGAGGGCAGGTATAGCAACTGGTACCATGTCACCCACAAACAGGAACATCTAGAGAACCACACCATCTTCAGAGAAACTTTCTTCAATTTGGACTCTACACTGGATCTCCTCCATTACAGAGAAGAACACAAACATACACATATGATGTATGTACATATGGTGGCGAGCGCATGTGTCCCTTTTTTTGCTTTTCCTTGATGTGTATGACATTAGGTCATTGATGAGAGTTTTTTCTGTTGTGTCTTTTAATGAATATTGAATGATTTTGGTGTATGAATTACAAATGCCTTTTATGAAAAGAACTTTATCAGATCGAAAACTTTTTCATAATCAATAAGCCATAGGCATAATGAAATCTTATGTTTACTTGGGAGGGAGGCAGTAAGCTGGTGATCATTTTAATTAAAAGAATTATGATGTTAAAACAAGGACTCAGAAGGACCCCTGTCATGCATGCAGCATCATTCTTCCTCCTCTACAATTATTTGCATGTAGTCCAATCTAGTATCTATTATGTGTAATGATATTTCTGTGATAGTTCTGGGGGTAAAAAACCAAATTTATTTCACGGAGCCCATGTAATCATAAAATTCCATTTCATGTTTCTTCATTTGCTTCTGTCCAGTGAGTTCAGATTTTAGAACAAATTTGGATACATTTCCAATGGACAGAAAATATGTTCAATCAACTAGAAGCTTTCACACTCTCAGAGGCAGAATTTCATTTAGGTTTTTTTCCTCAGACTATAAAGCTCAGTTATTAGGGTGTTGTTTTTTTCATTAATAGAATTTCAGTTATAATCCTGAGTATACCATGTTATGTTAGAATAATGGTTCATTTAGGCAGAAGGCTATTAATTCTGTTGCATTATGAATAAGTTTAAAAGTTGATCAGATATCATATTCAGGCTTGGATCAATGAAATATTTATATTTGTCTGGGCAAAAGCACATTGTTTTTCATAACCCTCTGTGATGTCCCCCGTCTTCCTCAAATCACTTGAAAATAGGTGCATGTCACTATGTAACTGATAAAAAAAATAGATATTTAGTTATTATTTACTCATTTGTCAGGTAATGGTTTGTACTATTTTCTTTTAATTATTGTGGGGGGGAAGCAAGCACTGCCTTCCTATTTTTACTCTTTCTTCATCTCCCCTTTCTCTTATCCTCTTCCCCTCCTACATCCTTGTTGAGTAAGATAGGTTTCTATTATAATTAACTACACATATATGTTTTCCCTCTTTGAACCAATTTAGATGTGAGTGAAATTCAAGCATTGCTCATCCCTACCCCACACACCATTTTCCCTTCCATTGTAAAAGCTCTTTTTTGTGCACCTCTTTTAAGTAGGATAACTTCCCTCATTCTTCTTTCCCCTTCCCCCTTCTCCCAGGGCATCTGTCTTTCTCACATATCCATTTTTTTTACATCATCTCAACATAATCAATTCAATTCCACCCCCTCTTTCTATGTTGAATCCTTCTTACTGTTGTTATGATGATAAAGTTCTTAGAAGTTACATGTATTATCTTCTTATAGAGAAAGGTAAACAGTTTGACCTTATTGTGTCTCTTATGATTTTTATGTTTCTCTTTGAATTTTATATTTGAAAATCAAATTTTCTATTCAGTTCTAGTCTTTTCATCTGGAGTGCTTGAATGCCTTCTATTTCATTAAATATCCATTTTTTCCCTTGAAGGATTATACTCAGTTTTGCTAAGTAAATTATTCTTCATTGTAATCGCTATTCTTCCCCCAGGATATCATATTCCAAGCCCTCCACTCCTTTAACATGGTAGCTGCTAAATCTTGTGTGATCCTAACTGTGACTCCATGGTATTTGATTGGTTTCTTTGCGGTGGCTTAAAGTATTTTCTCTTTGACCTGGTAGTGCTAGAATTTGGCTATAACATTTCTGGGAGTTTTCATTTGGGAGATCTCTTTTCGGTAGTGATCAGTGGATTCTTTCCATTTCTATTTTACCTTCTGGTTCTAAAATATTGGACAGTTTTCCTTGATAATTTCTTGAAATATGTATCTAGGCTCTTTCTTTGATCATAGGTTTCAGGTAGTTAGTCCAATAATTCTTAAATTATCTTGCCTCAATTTATTTTCCAGGACAGCTGTTTTTCTGATGAAATATTTCACATTTTCTGCAATGTTTTCATTCTTTTAACTTTGTTTTATTGTTTCTTGATGTCTCATGGAGTCGTTAGCTTCCACTTGCCCAATTCTAATTTTTAAGGAATTGTTTTCTTGAGTGAACTTTGTTACCTCTTTTTGCATTTGGCCAATTTTTTTTAGGTATTATTTTCTTCAGTATTTTTTTTTGCCTCTTTTTACCAAGTTGTTAATTGTCTTTTCATAATATTCTTCATTTCTTTACCTAATTTTTACTATACTTCTTTTATTTGATTTTGAAAATTATTTTTTAGCTCTTCCAGGAATTCTTGTTGTCCAATTCACTTTTTTTTTCCTTTGAGGGTTTGCTTGTAGCTATTTTGACTTCATTGTCTTCTGAGTTTGTATCTTGACCTTCCCTGTCACCATAGAAACTTTTTATGGTCAGGTTCTCTTTTTGTGTGGCTTGCTCATTTTTCCATGCTATGTCTTGGTTTCGGACTTTATTGTTGTTCAAGTTAGGCTCTTTTCCCAGGAGGTGAGGGTGGGGGACTGTCTTAAGCTTTAGGGTGTTTTTTTTTTTTTGCACTGCTCTTTTCAGAGCTGGGGGTTTGGAAGTTTTCAGTGCTTCCAAGATGATGTGATCTGGGGGAGGTATGGTTACTGCTCTCCTGTTCTGCACTCAGGTCTATACCCAGGAAGGGTCCCTTCTCCCTTGGGACTGGAAGTAATACTTTCCCTCAGGGTTCCTGATCCCTTGGTACCAGAAGTGATATAACTAAAAGTGACACTGCCCCTCAGGGCTTCCACTGCCTCTTGATCAAAAGTGCCCTTAAACTATGACCTAGAAGTGGCCATGGGCAATGGAGTTGTCAAACTGTGTCTAGTCCTTCATCCAGTACTATCACAGAAGCCCCCTGTCATCTCTTTCTGACCAGGTGCCAGGTCCCCTTACCATCTCTAGTAAGAGAGCTCCTGAAGCTGCTGCTACTTCTATTGCCACCATCTGGTCCCACCACTGGTGTTTCATCCATGTGGGCTTCAGGTGAGCCTCTACCCCTGTGTCATAGATCTCTATTTCTGACCTCCTAAGTTTTCTTTGGTTGGAAGAATGTCTCACTCTGACCTTTTGTGAGCTCTGTTACTCAGATTTCAATTTGAGGCATTATTTTAAATTTCTTTGGAGGAGAATGTTGGGAGAGCTCAGCTGAGCACTTTCTTTACTCTACCATCGTGGCTCCCAATCTTATGTTTTCTACAATTTCAAAATGATCAAGATGTGGTCTGTTCAGTAGTGGTAATGAAAGCCTGCCTGTTTGCTACTAATGTCCTCATCAAGGATGCACTCATATAAATGACTCATATAAATATTTCCCACCTATATGGTAGAGCAGGCCCATATGTCAGTAATTATTATTTTCTCAGTTGCTTGGGGGAGTAGGATAGATCTTTTAAGAAGATCTGATTTCCCCCCCCCACACCTTTGGTATTTTCCCCTCTTTCAGATAACCTTATATATCAGTCCCTCAGTTCTCTCAGAATTGTTTTTTCCTCCAGCATGTGTCTCTTCCATACGCACTTGTTCCATTCAGTTGCTCTTCCTGTCTTTGTCCTCCTCAGCAACATTTCTACCTTTCCTGTGAGGACACTTGGGACTATGACATTAGGGCTTACATGTGGTAGTCCAGCTGCTTTTATTGTAAAAACAGGGTTCTGTAGAAGATTTTGCTGCAAATCTTTTGATTTTTTTCTTTATTTACTGTCCTCCCAACATTGTCCTTGGGTGGCAGATTAGCTCAGCACTTCTCTGTCAAGAGGTGGGCAGCATTCTTCATCATCAGTTCTCTGAACTCACCATTGATCATTATATTGATCATAGTTCTTAAGCCTTTTGGAATTGGGTTTTTGTAATTTTGATGTTATAGTATGAATTGTTCTCCTAATTCTGCTCACTTCACTCTGTCTTAGGCCATACAAATCTTCCCAGGTTTCTCTAAAACTCTCTTTCTTAATTTCTTACAGCACAGTGATATTCCATTGCATTCATATACCATAATTTGTGCAGCTCTTCCCTACTTGAAAGACACTCCCAGAGTTTCTAGCTCTTTACTACTACAAAAAGTGTGTTATAAATATGTTTGTAGATATAGGTCTTTTTTTTACTTTCTTTGATCTCTTCAAGGTATAGAACTAGTAGGTCAGGGTATACACAGTTTAGTAACATTGAGGGCATAATGCCAAACTGCCTTCCAGAATAACTGAACCCAATTCAAATTCTGCTAACAATTGATCAAAGTGCTGGTGTTCCCATAACCTTTCCAATATTTGTCATTTTCTTTCTTTTTTTTTTCTGGTCAGCTTGCCACTGATTAATGTGAGGTGCATTTCTCTAATTATTAGTGATTTAGAGCTTTTTTTTTAATACGTCTGTAGACACTGGATTTTTTTCATGAAGAATTAACTGTTCCTTATATCCTTTGACTCTCAATTGGGGAGTATCTTTTATTCTTATAAATGTGGATCCATTCCCTGTCTGCTTTGGAAATGTCACTTTTATCAGAGAAACTTGCTGCAAAGATTTTTTTCCCAGTTAACTATTTCCTTTTTATTCTTAGCTCCTTTGGATTTATTTGTGCAAAAACTCATAAAATTTTATCTTCTGTGATCTTCTCTATACCTTGCCAAGTTATGAACTGTTCTTCTATTCATATGCCTGAAAGGTAATTCCATCCTTGATTCTCTAATTTGTACTGGATTGGATATGACCTTTTATGTCCATCTCACATAGGTCATGCATCCATTTGCAGTTATCCATCTTGATATGTGGTTTGAAGTTTTGGTCTGAACCTAATTTTTGCCAGTCTGCTGTCCAGTTTTCCCAGCAGTTTTTGTCAAGTAATGAGTCCTTAGCCCAGTAGTGGGGTCTTTGGGTTTCTAGATTTGTTTGCTTCTGTATGATGGATGCCAAGTCTATTCTACTGATTGATCTCTCCGTTTTTAATCTATTCCAGATTGTTTTGGTGATTACCGCTTTATACTATAGCTTGAGATCTGGTACTGCTAGGCTCCTTTCCCATCTACTTTTTTTCCTTGATTTCATTTGAGATTCTTGATGTTTTTTTCCTTCAGATGAAATTTTATTATTATTTTTCTAATTCTATTAAGTAATCCTTTCATCATTTGATTGGCATGGCACTAAATTAATTAATTTAGTTAGCATCGCCATTTTCATTATATTAGCTTGGCCTACATATGAGCAATTCATTCATATGTGTGTGTGTATACATATTATATTTATAATACACATATATATATAGTTCCTTAGATCTTTCTGTATTTCCATACGCAGTGTTTTACATTAGCATTCATATGGTTTCTACATGTATATAGGTAGATTCCCCAGTATTTTGTACATTCTCAAATCATTTTAAATGAGGTTTTTCTGTCTTTTCCTGCTAGGGTTTGGTTGGTGTTGTACAGAAATCCTGGTGATTTGTGTACATTTGTTTTATATTCCGTTATCAGTATTTTCAATTAATTTTATTTGGCTCTCTAGAGTTTTAAAAGGATACCATCATTTCATCTGCAAAAACTGAACTTTTTCCCTTTGTCTGTTTCATTTGTTCAATTTCTTTGTTTTGTTGCCGTAGCATTTCTAGCACTATTATTAGAGTTGGTATTATTAGCAAAATCTGTGATTAGAGGAGCGTAGTGTTAGTGACCATGGACATCCTTGCTTTACCCCTGTACTGGACTCTGGTTTATCCTTGTTACATATAATATTGGCTTTAGGTCTATTTATTCTTGTTTTCAAGAGTCTGGGGCATAAATGGATATTTTATTTTGTGTTTCTTAATCTGTTGAGTTTTTGTTATTTTTTATTTTCCTGCTCAATCTGTTGATCTGTTCTCTCTTCTCTTTTGTTGATGAAAATGTTTAGATAGATAGAAATTTTCCCCTAAGGACTGCTTTAGATGCATACAAGTATTTTGGTATGTTGTTTTTATCTTTTATTAAATTACCTATCATTACTCTGATTTGTTCTTTGTACAACTTATTTTTAGAATTTTTATTTACTTTTCAATTAATTTTTAGTCCTTTCTGCAGTGGGCCTTTACTCAATATAATTTTTTTAAATTTCATAATGATCAGGAAATAATGTTTTCAATATTTCTGCTTTTCCATATTTGTTTTTGAGATTTTTGAAAAGTAATTTTTCTTGATATCTTTTGTCTTTTTATATTGCCAAATTTCTTAGTCTCTCTCTCTCTCACTCACTCTCCCTCACAGGAATCTATCCCATATAACCAGTAAGCATATAACAGTAAAGAATGTCTTCAATATTCTTTTCTGAATTTGATTGTATCATAATACACAGTTTTTGTAAAGTTATAATAAACAACTGGGAAATATGTATGCTTTTTTCTATTTCCAATAATAATCACCAGAGATGTGTCATATCTAACTTTTCTAAAATTCTGTCTATGACCTTATCTTTTTTCTGTTTTTATTTTTTGGTTGTATTTGTTTGCTATTATAATTTTACACTCTATTTCTCCCTTTAATTCATTTCTCTTTTCCTTTAAGTATTTAAATGCTCTACCTTTTGGGGGACATGTATTGGGATTAATTCATTGTCTGTGGTGCCTTTCATCCACATTTGATTTCCCTGTTTATCTCCTTTTTAAACAAATCAATTTTGCTATTACCTTATCTGAGATCATCATGGCTACCCCTGCTTTAGTGACTTCAGCTAAAGTATATCACACTACTCTCCAGCTCCTACTTTTAACTCTTGTGAATCTCTGTTTCAAGTTTGTTTCTTATAAACAACATATTGTTGGACTCTGCTTTTTAATCCATTCTGCTCTTTTCTCCCCTTTTTTAGGTAAATTTATCCTCTTCACAATTTTGATTGTGACATGTATATTTCTCCTCATCCTATTCTCTTATACTTTTTCCTCCTTTTGCATCCAGCCCCCTTTTTATAAAAGAGAAGAAGGTCTCAACCACCGGTACTTCTATGCTTGATATTAACAACTTCCACTCACCTCTTCTTTTTCTCTTCCCCTTATATAAATCTCATTCACAACTTATTTCTTTCTTTAAACTCCTCTTCATTATCTCTCCTCTGAATTTATAGCTTGTTTTGCTTATGACTAATTCTGCCCTATATCCACTATCCTTGTTATTCTCCCCAGCCCCCTCTCACTGTTTGTTCTGTTGCTTGAGTAAAGTTTTGTACCTATTGTGCTAAGCTGTATCAATTCATTTGTTTTTCTTCTTAATTTTTATAGCTAAATAAAAGTCCATTACGTTTCTGTATCATAGTTTATTGATGAAAACCTAATTTATTTTCTTGTTTTTAATTACTTCAACAAGTACTGCTTTGTTTAATTTGGTGTATATGTAGTTTATATCATACACTTTTTCCCTCTTGTCATCTCTTAGTATATTTATCTATAATGACATTATTAGTTCAATGGATATAAACAATTCAGTAACTTTTCTCAAATAATTCCAAGTATCCTTTTCTTAATTTTTTTAACAACAATTTAAATATGGTCCCAGCTGGCCATTTCTTATCACTTAACTTTTATCAGGGCACCATTTTCTTTCCATTACTACTTTTCCATTGCAAAGGTGGGTTAAAAGTGGCTCCCTTAACTGTTGAAAAATATTTGTCATCTCCACAAAGCACTTGGATTTCCATTGACTTTTAGAATATAATTCCCTAGGCAATTTCAATCTAATCTCTCATATAGACATATTAGGCTGCTTGGTTGTTTTTTAAACCTTTTTTTTTTTTTTTAGTATACTACATTTGTTTAATTGGAGTATTACTATTTATTGCACAGGGTTATTAAACAGTACCTATGAAAACAGTGTTAAATATCACTATGGTAACAAGAGAGGATGCCTACTTGTTGAGGTCTCATTTACCTGTTAGCTGCCCCAGGTTGTTTCCTTAGCAACAACCGCTAGCCTTTTGATGATTGTTATCTTGAATCATTAACCTGCACCCATATCCAGGTTAGGCCATCTGTATTAAATAAAAGAAGGGAGAGAACAAAGATGATTTTAAAAAACACCTGTATTGCTACTAGAAATGATCGCCTGTTAGTTTGAAATTTGTTTTTAGATGCTTGCCTAATGCTATGAAGGTAAAAATGACATTTTATACAATTTAATCACCATTGTTTTGTAGATTTTTATTAAATTTTCATTTTAATGATTTTTTAAGGTTTTAACATTTTTAGAAATATTGATTGCTTTACATAATTTAGTTAATTATATGTCAAAGGTAGCTACATACTCAAAGATACTTTGAGTTCTTCTTTTAAGACTAGTAGATGAAATTGTTTTGAATGTCCTTAATTGTCCTCTTTTTTTTTATCATGATAGGGTATTATGAGATTTTGATTATTTTTCTGTGAATCTTATAATACTTAGCAATTTTAACTTTTTTAATGAGTAAAATAAAAAAACGGAATAAAACATTTTCTCATTTGTGCTTCATTGTGATTCTCACTTTGAAATTGAACACCTGTGTTCTCGTGGACTTGGCTATCGTTCAGCTTTATTTCTGAACAATTAAATTTGAAGTGATTATTTTTTTCCATTCATACATTGTGATTTTCAGAACTTTGCTCTTTGTTTTAGATTTATTTCATTGTTGGTTCTTATGTTCCTTTGAAAATTTGATGAGGTAGTAAGTAAATCTTTGTTCATCTCCCCAAATTCTTTTTTTTCTTTCATCTCCCCAAATTCTTAATACCCAATGTGGAAGAAATAAAGAGCACAGAATGATAGGATTTGAAATTAGTCTGTTTCAAGTGTCAGCTCTTCAATCAGCCCTCCTAAAAAGTCACTAAAATAAGAGAGAAAACATCTTGAATATATCTTGATCTCAGGCTTTCCTTAACTTGGGTGGCCTCAGTAAAAAACGGTATTTAATTGAGTAAACAGTATTTAATTGACTTTTCCACAATGCATGTACTATAGTTTTTCCTCTTTACTTTTTTTCTTTTTTAGTGGAAAGTTGTATGTTGAGAAGTAGCTTGCCTATATTTTAATTGACAATATCACGATAGGGTATCCCTTCCCCACAAGTACTAGGTAGGTATAAGAAAACAGTTTCTTTATTATCATCAAAGCAAACAATCTGTTGAAATCAAATGGTTTAAACCTCTCAGCAGGGCTTGGAAGTATGTTGTTTGGAAAATGCTGACTTTGTTAGTGAACATAGAAAATATATACACATATGTGTATATATATGTATATATACACAAATATTTATATAATTGAAAGTTGTAAATCATCATAGCAAAATATTGAAATGCAACTAATAGTTTCTTTTTTTCTATTTGGCCATTAATCTTATAGATACCATTTGGGGAGTTTCAATATTTATATATTTAGTAACAAGGAAATTTACCTTTGCAGATTATTGTGATAAATTGTCAACTAATATTTATTAAGTGCTTAATATATGTCCGGCACCATGCTAAACCCAGGTAATACAAAGAAAGGCAAAAAGTGATACCTTCTCTCTAGGAGTTTGCAGTCCAATGAGGAATAACTCATGCAAATAAATATGTACAAACAAGATAACATACAATTTAGATAAAATGAAGGTGGTCTCGGAAGGAAGACTTCTTGCAGAATGTAGGACTTTGGCTGAAATTTGAAGGAAGCTAGGAAGCAGAGATATGGGGGGAGAACATCTCAGGCTCAGGGAACAGCCAGTGAAACACTCTTATAGTCAGGAGATGGAGTGTCATGTGAGAGGAATAGCAAGGAGACCAGTGTCATTGGATTATAGAGCACTTGGAAGGGAGTAAGGTATAAGAAGAATGAAAAGGTAGGAGAACAGTTGTGGAATCATTTTTAAAAAGTTGTTTCTCACTCTTTCTCACCTTCCATATCCAGTCACTGAGTTCTGTCATTTCCACTTCCATAACATCTCTCATATACTTCCACTTCTTTCTTCTGACAAAATTACTTCTAAAAAATTATTCATCTTTAACTTACATGGTTAAAACTTAAAAAAAAAACTTTTTGGTCTTATTATGCTAAGGAAAAGTAGAGAATGCATGTCATCTTCATCCTTGAAGATAATAAATTGTTGTTTTGTCCACAATTGTTCTCCTGGTTCAGATTTGTGTGTGTCTGTGTTTTTTAAACTTTGCAGCAGTTAGAAGAAAAGAGTGAAGACCAAGAAGACAAAGAATGTTTGAAACAAGCAATAACAGCTTTGCTTAACCTTCAGAGCAGTATGGAAAGAATATGTTCCAAGAGTCTTGCAAAACGGAGACTGAGGTAAACGTTTCCATTTTTTTTTCCTGCTTTCCACCCTGAACGCTGTGCTATAAATTCAGGGTTCCAAGTTTCCTCCTCAAGTAAACAATGAGGAAAATAGTTTTAGTGACAAGTTTGGTCTTTGAGAGGAAGTGACATCAAAGCCAAGAGAATATGTTATTGTTTGAAAAAGCTTTCATATTTGTGTGTTTTCCCCGTGTGCTCCCAGTCAGGACTCCTGAGAGCTAGCTGGTGAGCAAAAGGACAGGCAGAGGTTTCCTTATAGGTAGAATTTCTTCAATGCTTCATTGTTTTGTCAAAGTAATGTGCACAGCATCTTTTGAAAAATAAATTTTAGCACTCAAAATCCAGAATCAATTTACTATTTTTTCACATTTCTTAAAGATATGTTATATTTCTGCAGAAATCTGTGCTGTATGTATTGTCAGATACTAATCAGAGAATTATTACAGTTACTTATTTAACATCTAAGATTGAAATAATTACTCTAAAATAGATCACTGTATTGAAAGAAACTAGTAATTTTCTTTTTTGTGTTGTCTTAATTGTAAACTTTAATAATTCTATAGTACTAACCTATTTTGGGGAATAAACACCTGTGAGCTTAATTCATGGGGACTCCTTATCAATATAAATTTTTAAAATATATTTTAATATTCACTTAATGGGTCCCTTTTTATATATGTACTATGGTTATGTTTTTTTTTTATGTACTAATGATGCTTTCCTTTTTCCCAGCGAATCTGCATGTCGATTTTATAGCCAACAAATGAAGGGGAAACAACTAGCAATAAAGAAAATGAATGAGATTCAGAAGAATATTGATGGCTGGGAAGGAAAAGACATTGGACAGTGCTGCAATGAGTTTATCATGGAAGGAACTCTCACACGTGTAGGTGCCAAACACGAGAGACACATATTTCTCTTTGATGGCCTGATGATTTGCTGTAAATCAAATCATGGTCAGCCAAGACTTCCTGGTGCTAGCAATGCTGAGTATCGTCTCAAAGAGAAGTTTTTTATGCGCAAGGTACAAATCAATGATAAAGATGACACTAACGAATACAAACACTCCTTTGAAATAATCTTAAAAGATGAAAATAGTGTTATATTTTCTGCCAAGTCAGCTGAGGAGAAAAACAACTGGATGGCAGCATTGATATCATTACAATACCGCAGTACTCTGGAAAGGATGCTGGATGTAACAATGTTACAGGAGGAGAAAGAGGAGCAGATGAGGCTTCCAAGTTCTGACCTTTATAGATTTGCAGAACCAGACTCTGAAGAAAATATAGTATTTGAAGAAAACATGCAACCCAAATCTGGAATTCCAATCATCAAAGCTGGAACCGTTATCAAACTTATAGAGAGACTCACCTATCATATGTATGCTGGTAAGTAGCCCAGAACAGCAGATTGCCTTGATCTTCCCCTTTGAGATCACCATCCCTAAAGTAAGAAAATACATGATCTCATGTTTTCAAGAATATTTTGTTGTTCCAACTTATCTATGATTATCCTTCCATAACACTCTATTTAATAACAGTACCTTTCAGAGGGGTCATATTTCACAATTTTCAGAATGTTTTCACATTTTATTTGATCTTCACAATAACTCCGTTAGGTAGATGGTGTCCATATGTTGAAAATTAGGGAGCTGAGGCTTAGGGAGATGGTTGTTTTCACCTCTTTGACAGAACCAGTAAGTGGCAGAACTCAGACTATATGCAGTCATCTAATCAATTTTCATCAAATATATGTTGGTTTTTCTTTTTTCCCCTTTTCATTGTTAGTACTAAAAAAAAAAGATGTTTCAATATGTTTTAACATGAATTAATGTATATAGTACTTTCATTATGGAAACTGCAATGATTGAAAAAATAATTATTTGGGGGAAAGGTATTTCTCCATTTTTGTTCTTTAAATCTAGAAATTCTGAGAGAAATTTATATCTTTAATGTTTCCTGTGCATTACATTGAAGTCTTTAGTTTTCTGAACATTGTACTATGAAGCCTGTTATTTTGCAAATGCAACAAATAATATTACATTTTAGTAGTGTTTTCTATAATAATGGTTATTAACCAGATTAAAATAAGTGATGAAATTGAATAGAAAAACTGAAAACTTACTAAATTTTGATTTTTTGAAATCTAAATAAAATCTCAGCTAAATTGGGTTAGGAGCTTTATGGGACTATTACTTCTCCCATAAAGCAAGAGACTGCACAAATACTTATATTAAGATTTTGGGGTTTTTCCTACCCTCAATTGCTGTTACTTCTTGCAAATGTGTTTGTTTCTTAGGTTGACAGAGGCATGTAGTATATATGAACAAAATTTCCCCAAGTTTTTAATTTTTAGGTTCTCTGAGTTCCTTCAACAAAATTTCATTCATTTGAATTAATATTGTAGAAAGATCCATTATTCACTTTTCATTAGTAAAATTGGGTCTCCATTCCTATTTGATACTATTGTTTTCTTTATTACATTTTAAAACTAGACTACCTGTATATATACTTCTAATGGCCTCTCTGAAAGCATATGGATAGGTTAAAATAATGGAATCTGGATTTTAGAACTGAAAGGGGATCTTAGAGGTCGTATTTTTCATGATTACCAAGGATTGTAAAGTACTTTGTTTCCTAATTAACCAATTTCACGTGTCTCGAAGAAGAAGAAGAATAAAGCAATGACCTAGATAATTAAAGCATGAAACTTGTAAACAATTTTTATTTGGTTTTTGAATATATTGTGTCAAGTTGTTTTCCCCTCAGTAGATTTGTTATATTAACCATAGTCCACATAAACTAACAATATTAAGATCAATTTGAATTGCCAAGTGTTTTATATGGAGTCAGATGACCTGGGTTCAGATTCTAACTTTGCCAATTACCAGCTATGTGACCTTGGGTAAATTACTTCATCTCTCTGGAATTGAGTTCCTTCATTTGTCTGAGATGAGGTGGTTGGACTAGAAGATGTATTTCTTCTACTTTCAATTCTAACTTAAAATCTATATTTCTATAAAGTATTTAAAGATGTCATAAGTATGTTTGATGGGGAATTCACTAGTATAAACCAGTTCACTAGATTTTATATATGGGACTAACCAAAGTGATTTTCACTATTTATATATTACAAACCAGACATAAAAAAGTTGACCTACTAAAGCTTTAACTAATTCAGTTATTAATGTATAAACAAAGTTCTTTCTCCTCTTTTGGAACCAATACTTTGTGGGCCTAAGATTTATATTTCTTATTTCAAGCAAGCAATCAACAAACATTTTTATGCCATGTACTAGAGATACAGATAAAAATAAGGAAGTCTCTACCTTCAATGAGTTTACATTCTGCTACCTGTTCTCTAAGAAGTAAATGTATAATATATACATAAATAAATACACAGTAATTTGAGGGGGTTGGGGGGAGGGGAGGTGGCACCTGAGCTAAAGAGAGTATTGAACTTGGATTTCCAAAAGGAGAGAGAGCATTTCAAAAAGTAAACTTATTTTTATTTTGTATGTATTTAAACATGTATATGTTGATGTGCATGTTGCTCCACTGAAGAATATAAGCCCCTTAAGAGCAGGGACTGTTTCATTTTGTCTTTGTATCTAGAGCCCCTGGCATGTGATCAGTCTGTTTTAAAGGCTTGGTGATTGATTCGGACATAGGAGCAGAGTTAGGAGATGGAATGTCTCATCCAAGAAGCAGCAGATAGCGTCGTTTGGTGTATGAAGGGGAGGAAGGTGTATTTAGCCTTGAAAGAGAGACTGGAGCCAGATTATGAAGGATTTTAAATGCCAAACAGAGGAGTTTGTATTTTTTTTTCCTAGAGGCAATGGGGAGCCATTGGCACAGCTTGTCTTAACATTTCATCAGTGTTTAAAAACAAGATAGGATACTACCGCCTCACATTTATGTAGCACTTTAGTGTTTTTAAAGTGCTTTTCTGACAACTTGATGAACTGGATATTGTAACTGTTAATAATGATTCCCATTTTACAGATGAGGGAACTGAGGTCCTGATAGGTGAAGCTTCTTGCCCAGGGTTTCATGGTTGTTGTCAGGTGCAGGGTTCAGATTCCGAGTCTGACACTCTTCTCACTACATAATGCTGCTTCTCACCCTCCAAAAAGGTAGTATGAGATGCATAAGAAGGACAGAGATCACTTCTAGCTAGAGGAATCAGCTAAGGTTTCATAGAGGAGGTAACTGCCCTGGCTTTTCAAGGAGAAGGATTTCAACAGCCAGAGATGAGAAGATGAAGGTAGAGAGGCAGGATTTGATGGGGGAGCAATAAATCGTCCAGTTTGATTGTAACATAGTATATAAAGGGAGCTATGACCAAATAAAATTGGAAAGGTAGGATTCCACCAGACTGTGGAACACCTTGAATGTCCTTCTCAGGTAGATAGTGAGGAACCACACCAAGGGTTTTTTGAGCAGAAGACCAGCATCTGCCCTGTGCATTAAAAAGATCAATTTGTCACCTAAGTTAAAAGATAAATAAGGAGAGGGGAGAACAGGAGGGCAGGAAAAACAATTATGATACAATTACGTTAGTCAGATGAGATAATGAGAACTTGAACTCGTATGGTAGATATGAGAGTGGAAAGAGAGGGATTGATGCAATGGATTTTAGGGTACAATTGAGGATTTCTTGCATGTTTTTAGAACATGAATAAGATTTTTTTATACCATACTACATATCACTTTTGGTATGTGTAATTTGTACTACTCCCATGTATTGGTGAATTCCCTCTAGTCATATAGATCATAAGACATCAACACCTGCCTAGCCTGGGAAGCTCTTATCCATGTCCCTGCATAAGTTTACCTTAAATTCAGTTGACATCATGAGGACAATGGCAAGAGCAAAAAAAAAGGGGACAGATGGTGCTAGGATCAACAGTTTGTAGACCATAAATATTAACTTAGCTATTGTACTGCAAATGTGAGATCTTGTCTGGTTCATGCACAAACTTCTAGAGGAACTGAACTGTGTCAATCTTGACATCCTTACTATAAACAAAATAAGAAGACAAAAGGAAGTTGTAGTGAAATGGAAGGACGGCTCAGACATTGATGGAACTGGTTTTATCATATATCCAAAGGCAACAAGAATCACCACATCATGGGACATTTGATCAGCTCGTATCTCATTACCATGATAAGTATTTACAAAAAAGACCACTGTGAAAACATTTGCAGCTTATGTACCAATATTTGTTGTGGAAGATGAAGAAGTAAAAAAATTCTATATAGAACTCAGGAAGATCCTCCAAATTAAATGTATATTTTATACTGAGTAGCTTCAATTTAAAAGTGGAGGTAGGCAAAGACCATGAAAATTATGCAAGAAAATATGGTTCAAGATTAAGGAAGGTAGAAGGCAGAAAAACAAACAAACAAAAAACCCTAACAACAACAACAAAAAAAACCCTATTGATAGTGAAAAATAAATGCATCCATATGATGCTCTGCCTGATTTTGTCATCTATTTTTGGCAAAAGATGATGACCTTGAGGTAAGGCTAATAACTGTTATTATATTGAAAATAAAAAATTTTTAAGCTGAAGTAGGAAAAAAGGTGTTTCCTGTGCATAGGGAACATTTTTTTCCTCCTTTATCAAGAATAGAAGTAGTATATGAGAACCCAGGGAAATTTAAAAGACAGTTGGCATTCTTATATAAAATTTTTTTTTGGTCTTACCTATCCACACACAATAAAACAACTTGGACTTTTATATATGAGTGACTAAAATGTCTTAATTTTTAATCTTTGGGTAATTTTTGATCTATAAGGCAGAGCTGTTCTATTTTTAAAACTCTGATATGTTAAAAAGTGTTTGTGCGTCAGCTTTGCTGCTGTTTCCTTTCTTAAGGATTTCAAAAGTGATTGTTTATAAATCCTTCTTGAGTAGCTTATTGTTTCTTGTGAACTTTTTTAAATGGCTGTGTTAAAGGGAGAATTATCACATGAACAGACATCCTGATTAACCGGGTTTGGTTATGAAGGGGTGGAGAAAAGGTTGTACTTGACCTAAACATAAACAAGTGTTTCTATAATGTACATTCTTTGTACTGCATCTGCCATATTCTTGCCAGTAATAACCAGATTCCACCACCAAACTCATATCCGATGACCAGGTAAATTTCTGATGTTGTTTTAATAAAACCCAGTAGAAAAGACAGCCCAAAGTCAACAGCCTTGGGTCTTAGAAGCACGTCTTGGTAAAATCAGTAGGCAAATGTTTTTTAAGCACATTCTATATGCCAGGCTCTGTGCTTAGTGCTGGGAATAAAAAGAAAGGTAAAAGATAGTTCCTTTCAAAGAACTCCTTTCAGGGAGCTCACAGTATAAACAAGCTACGGACAGGATAAATAAGAAATCATCAAGCCGGGGAAGGCACTAGAACTGAAAGGGATATGGAAAAGGTTCCTGTGGAAGGTGGCATTTAACTGGGAAGCCAGGAGGTATAGATGAGAAGGGAAAGTACGCCAGGTGGGGACTGCCAGTGAGATTGCCTGAAGTAGATGGAAGGTCTTGTTAGTTTAGAATTAAATCAGTCACATTAGAATATATGAAACACTAGACTTGACTATATGCATATTCTCTTCAAGGTTATTTTAAAGAATTGCAATGACAGAAGCAAAAACATGGTTTTAAGTTACTGATAGATAACCTAGAGACTGAAAAACTATTGAAGAATAATAATTTTCTGTACTAACAGGAGGAGGAACATTAGGATAAAGACTTGGAAGTGGGACTGAAGAATTGGGTGTTACAGAGATGATACCAGCTCATCAATCATCTTGTCATCAAGCGCAGTTTGGGGATACAAATACAGAAAAAGGAGATTACATTCTATCAGGGGAGACAACATTAGATAGTGAATTCTTCATTCAGTTGTAAGCTCCTTGAGGATGGGGTCTGTCTTTTGCCTCTTTTTATATCCCCAGTGCTTAGAACTGTCTGGCATATAACAGGTGCTTAAAAATGCTTATTGACTGACTGACAATATGTACTTATTTAGGAGTATACAGAATAAATGTGAGGTAGTTACATATAAAGTAAAGAGAGAGGGTAAGGGCAGCTAGGCTGCACAGTGGATAGAGTGCTAGGCCTGGAGTCAGGAAGACTCATTTTCTTGAGTTCAAATCTGGCCTCAGGTAAACCTAGGCAAATCACTTAACCCTACTTGCCTCAGTTTTCTCATCTGTAAAATGAATTGTAGCGGGAAATGACATGCCATTCCCGTACCTTTGCCCAAAAAACCCCATAGGGCGTCACCAGGAATTGAACATAACTGAAGTGACTGAACAACAACAGTAAGAGAATGAATCAGAATTTGAGACCCATGGTCTTGAGTGAAGAAAAGGATTCTAAGAGTATAAACTTTCCCACTGGTATTTGCTCGGCTGCTGCTGCTGCTATGGGTGCCTAGGTCACTGTTGCATTATGCCTGCCCAACACAGAAGGCATAAGCTTTCAGATTGGGAGCTTATACAGATCAGAAGTTGCTAGAGTGCAGGAGTATTGGACTAAAATGGGAAAAAGAGTAAGTGTAGTTTTACTGGAATCAATAGCCACAGTTAGCATCCCTGAGAGGGTGGAATGTAACCCATATTTTCAACCTCCAGGTGTTGAGTGCACACCCTTTAGGGTCATGCCATGGCCCTCCAGGTAGCCAAGGCTCCCTCTTAGAGATCTCTGCTTTAGAAAAAAAAAAAGATGATGGCTAGTTGAATAGAGAGAAGGGATCAGATGGGAGAGCTGTTGTAGAGTTGGAAATTTTGTTTGGGCAATTTTTAAGATTTTTAGTTTTTTAAGATTTAATAGTGTGAAATGAAGGAGAATAAGGAGTTGAAAGTAATACCAGTGTTATAAACCCGAACAACTTGAAGAATAGTAATGCCTTTGAGAGAAAGGGGAAAATTTGGAAGAGGAGTAGATCTAAGGGAAAAGATGAGTACTGTTTTGGGCCTGTTGGATTTGAGATTTTACCAGTATGCCCAGTTTGAAATGTCTAATATGCAGCTGATGCAGGAGGAGAGCTGAAGAAAGAGAGTGGGCTTGTATGTATAAACTTGTGAGTAAGATGAATAGAATTAAAGCAACAGGAGCTGATGAAGTGATGAGGAGAAAGACTAGAGAGAAAAAAGAGAATACAACAGAGCCTTGAGGAGCTCGCATTAGGGAGCATGATATTAACCAGCAAAGTAGACTGAGAAGTGATCAGAAGGAGGAAAACCAGGAGAGAAGAGAGGGGTCATTGAAAAACCAGAGAGGACATGGTGTTGGGGAGGAGAGGGTAGTCAGCAGTGTTAAATGCAGCAGAGTAAAGAAGGATGAGTCCTGAGGAAAGAGCATCAGGTAATGAAGGCTGCTACATGAGATTATGATTATATGTAGCAAGGGAAAAGACAGAAACACCAAAGATATCACAGAGTTTTGGGTGTTCATTGACAGGTAGAATAGTTATATATATTATAGAATCTGGAAAATTGGACACTGGAAATGTTCTTTGCCAGAAAGTGGTGGATGTATAACAGTCCTCTAAAGTCAATGATTTGTATCTTTCCTCTTGTGTCAATATATCAGGGTAGAGAAGAGACATGGGAGTTTGTATTGGGAATCAAGATGGGCTTTTAGTACTTATTCAACCAAGTGTCGTTGAAGAGTTTAGCCTTTGTTTCCTTGATTAAATTAGAAGTCCTTGATGACCTCCTTGCCTCAAGGGAAAGCCTAGTTTACATGGGTTTGAGTGACATGTTTGTGATATCAGAGGCTTTTAGACCAGGTGGGTTTAAGTAGCATTCTTGTGATGATTTTAGGTCACGTGGGTGAGTCGCATGTGTGACTCACCTTTGATCCTGAACAAGATATATAAACCCAGAGGTTGGCTTTGTCTTTTGGAGCTCTGAGCCACGTTAGGAGTGGTGCGTGACTCTAGGCAAGCCGTTGTTATGAGCTCCCCAGCTTTGAAGAAAACCCAGATGTTGATGCTTCTCTGGTAACTGTATATTGTGATTTTGTCAGACAGAAATCTATCTGTTCATTTGTGTTTATTTGCTCTGTTTGTATTTGCTCTGAAGCTCAGGGTGCTGGCATTTCCCCCTGAGCTGAGTGAATGATACTTGTATGTTGGATTAAAGTAAGATTGTTAACCACTTAACGTTGCTTTCCTTAGTAAAGCAGATCAAAGGAACCTGGGCTTGCAGTGTTCTTTTTGTTGGGCTCATGTTGGTTTTTCACCCCCATAGCAGCTGCTAGTCGAATTGTTGAAACAGAGTTATCCACATAAAAACAATAAAAAGAAGAGACAGTTGAATTTCTAGCATGAGTAGTCCATAATTTAGCCTTTGTATTTGTTGGACTTCATTTGCCTCATTACTCGTGTTTTTAAGTGACTGCTGCTACATGACCAGCAGAATGTCTGTAAAGCTAAGCCTTTAACAGTTCCTACCAAAAAAGGTAACTCTTAACTTTATGTTCTATTAAAATTATCTTGTCTTTCCACATTAGATTTTTTTAAATTACAGTAATAGACATCAACCTAATGCTTTATATCAGCAGGTCAATGGTTTCCAGTTACAGTATTGCTCAATATGTGGATCAAATGTGGGAAACACTATAATAGAAAAAAAGTTTAGAGCTTTTTCCCCTTTTTGATGGTAAATGGATATATCCACATTACCCTCTCTTGATGTATTTTGAAATAGCCTCCTTTAATCTCTTCTAATGCTTTAGATTTAAAATATTTATGTAAAAATAATGAAAAGAAAGAAGGTACAAGTGTTTAACCATTAAGATATTTGCTTTTTGGGAATGCTAAACTTCTGCCAAATTTGCTTAGCTTATTTTTTACTTCTACTATTTTTTTCTTTGGTGGCAGGGCTTTGCTCCCACTCACTTCCACTCTGGCTAAAAACAGCTTAAACTTTAGCCTTTTTACATCCGGTAACAACAGTGTTGATAGTGGGAGTGGTTGCTTTACTTCCAGCTTCAGAAACTCCTACTGTGTGTCTGGCTTGAAGGAAGGTCTATGGCTGTTATAATCTAACACTGTTAAAGGAGGCTTGTGAAGTGTGACAGAATCAAAATTAATCCCAAGTCCTTTTTTAGTTAACATAACTTAATGATTTTGAATTATTTTAGCATTTTATAATTGTGACCTTATCTTATATGGATCTTTGAAATAATTAGATAATTTAGGTGGTGGGGAAGATTTATATTTAGGATCTTAGAACTGAAAAGTACTTCAGATAAACCATCAGATTCAGAGAAGTAGCATAAAAGTCTAACATTCTCCCTGAAAACTCTCCTACAATACAAATATCCTTTTGCAATGCATATTGCTGTTTATAAAATAGATACCTTTCTTTGTGTTGTTGAAAAGCTGAGAACTCACTGAAAGAGTTCTACTTGACCACTTGATCCTAGTAATGTGACCTTGAATAAGTCATTTAACCTCTAAGATTCCTTTTCTGTAAAATTGGGATGATAATCTGCCAACCACACATGGTTATTGTGTTCGTCAAATAAATTAATATATTTGAATGAACTTTATAACAAACTGGCAATATCTAGCCCTTTGCCTTCAGATTATAAAATACATGCTCTTGTACTTATTCATTTATTAGGCAAAGGCTAGATAACTCACCCAAAGTTGTTACAAATCTCCAGTTATATATAAAGATCATTGGCTTGAGCAAAAGGCAAATCATTTCTTAGAGAACAACATTTCCTCTGTCAGACTCCAGATGGGAGATCCCCAGAGTTCTCTGTGTCTAGAGTGCAGGTTCGCTTTCTACTGGTGATTTCCATCATCTCAACAGTAGAGATATTTCAGAAGCTTAAGAAGGCAGAGCCCTGAAGAGGTAGTTAGAGAATGAAGAGTAGGTAGAAAGTTGGTGCAGGGAATTATTTATTTTAAGTGTCTATTTTTTACATGTCATTAAAGCTGTTTTAAAAATGTTTTAGCCTACATGAGAAGTTCTAAGGAGCTTTGTCAGAGAAGACAAGTTGCCTGGTGTGGTATTGCACAACTGCAATGTCTGGCCAGCAAAGCAGTAGTGAACAGATCTCCAGAACTTGGGAGCTCTGAACTTCAGCTGCCTGTACAGAGTAGGGATCGTCATGAAGTTCTGCATGAATTTGGTGAATACACAGGTAACCTAAAGAGGGATGAACCACGTCAGGTCAAATGGAGCAAGTCTAAGGTCCCATGCAGATGCATAGTTGGGGGGGGGCGGGGCGGAGATTGCTATGGAGTTAATGTTTCAAAATTACTCTGTCAATAGCTTGAAGATATGAACGATGAAGATGCAAGTCCAGAGACAGAGGCTAAGCCAGTTTAACAGGAATGTCAGGTTTGTGAAAAGGAGTAATATGAAATGTCTGGAAGAGGAAGCTGGAGCCATACTGTGAAGGGCTTTAAATATCAAGATGAGAAATTTGTATTTAATCCTAGACACAACAGGAACATGGTGGGGCTTTTTGAACAGGGGATTGATAGAGTCATACCTGTACTTTAGCACTTTGGCATCTGTGTGGAACATAGATGGGAGAAGAGAGACTCTTAAAACAGAGAAATTAAATAGCAAGCAATAAAAAATAGGCTAAGGAGGAGGCAGAGTCAGGATGGCAGAGTAGCAAGAAGAAATACAGCCTAATTTTCCCACTAACCTTCATCTACCAAGATCTAGGAAACTGAATTCTGATCAGGAAATCAAGAAAATGTCACAGTTGGTAAATTTTCTAACCCAGGGCAGCTCAGGAAGACACACAGGTCTGCACACACTGGAGGAACAGGAGCACACCATGTACACACATTGCAGCATGAATGAGACTGAAAAAGCCAAGACTGGGCACCAAGACAGGAAGCACTGGGGCAAGAAGTGATCCCATGGGATCCTTGAAGTAGCACAGGGTGAAGGAACAGGTGCAGTCTGGCAGTTCTGTCACCCAGTACCCAGTTCTGAGTTGGATTAGGTTGGGACTCTGCACATAGGAGTGGTGCTAGCCAGCCTTTGCTATGTACTGAGCAAGGAACAAGTTTGGAAGCAAATAGTTGCAGTGTGACTCTGATCCCAGGAGCAGAGCAGGGACTCAGTTCTAGCCTCCAATCCAGCATAGAAACTTGTAGGACAAGATTCCCAGACCAAAGAGGAGTCTCTCAATCACTCTGAACCTGCATAGCCTCCCCCCAGGCTAATAGTTGCTGAGTCCAGTAGCATCCTGCTGAAACTCTCAATGAAGGATAAGCTGACAGACCCAAACCTGGGACAGGAACTTGCAGTCCTCAGATGAGGAGCAGATCTTGCCCCAGGTTGTATCACTTTGGGATCATTGAAAATTTGCATGTCTCCAGCCTGAGCTGTGAAAGCAGCAAAAGGACATAAGAGGCCAGAAACTCAAGCTAGACATTCCTAAAATTGCCCAGAGCTAAGCATTAACATAAAGTCCAAAGTCAAGGAGGCTATAAAAATGAGCAAATAAAAAAAGAATCCCATCATAAAGAGTTATTATGGTGTCAGGGAAGCTCAAGATCAAATTCAAAAGAAGAGAATGGCTTGAAAACATTTATAAGCAAAGCCTCAAAGAAAAAAATGCATCTTGGATATAAGCCCAACCAAAATTCCTTGAAGAATTAAAGCAAAACCTTTAAAAAAAAAAAGAACATAAAGAACCTGAAATAGGGTGACGGATTGACAATCCATGAAGGTGTGTAGACTGGGGAAGAGCTAAGTGTTGAGAATAAACCTGGGTAACCAAAAATTAGTGATATCTTCAGCAGAAATAGTGGAATTTTGAAGAGGAGCAATTTTAGAGGGAAAAGGTAAGTTTCATTTTTAGTTACGCCTATGGATCTTGCAACTAGAAGCTCAACAGGTACAAGTGATCTGGGACTGAAGCTCAGGAAAGAAATGAGGACAGTGGAAAGAGCTCTGGGACTCTGGGTTTAGAATCAGGTCTTGCATTCACATCCCTTCTTTGTTGCTTCCTTACCTAAATGACCATGTAAGTCAAACCACTTAAACTCTCTGTGTCTGTTTCTTCATAAAATAACAAAGTCGAACTACATCAGCTCTACTGATGATTATGCTTTTGTGATATGTAACTTAGTTGTCTGAATAAACATGGTAGTTAGTTTCCTGGGAATTGAGGAGATCACTAAGAAAGCATGTATAGAGAGAGAAGAGGGAAAGAAGCCTTGGAGGAGACTCAGGAGAGTGGATCATGGGTAATGATTCATCGAAGACTGGAGAGTGGATTGTGGAGCCAAGATGGTGGCTGGAAAGCAGGGACTTGCATGAGCTCCCCACCCAGGTCCCTCCAAAAACCTATAAAAATAGCTCTGAACAAATCCTAGAGCTGCAGAACCCATGAAACAACAGAAGGAAGCAAGGCTCCAGCCCATGAAAGCCTGGATAGTCGCGGGAAAGGTCTATTGCATGGAGCTGGGAGCAGAGCAGAGCCCAGCATGGGCTGTGTCAGGCCCAACCAGACCAGGAGCCAGGTGGAACAAGCCCTAGCACCCTGAATTAGTGAGCTGTGGCAGTTACCAGACTTCTCAACCCACAAACACCAAAGACAACAGAGAAGGTTAGTGGGAAAAGCTGCGGAGGGACAGAGTGAAAGGAGTTCGCGGTTTGGCCACCACCCCAGAGGCAGTGGAGGTGGTGCAGCTCTGAGGACAGAACTACAGCTACAGTTGCTTCAGACCCCAGGCCCACCTGGTAGGAGGAATTAAGTGGCAGATCTGAGTGGGAGTGCAGAGCCAGCTTAAGATCTGAGTCGTGATCCGGGTTGGCGGTTCTTGGGGGAGGAGTAGCGCTGGTGTGGCAGAGCTTGCTGTGTAGAAATAGCTCTGAAAACAACAGCGCATCCCCTCAAGCTTGGGACAAAGTACTCTCTACTCTACAAGCAGTCATACCCTGACAAAAAACTCAAGGGTCAAGTAGTTGGCTGGGAACATGGCCAGGCAGTGAAAACGGACTCAGATTGAGACTTTGGAATCTTTCTTTGGTGACAAAGAAGACCAAAACACACAGCCAGAAGAAGTCAACTAAGTCAAAGAGCCTACATCAAAAGCCTCCAAGAAAAACATGAACTGGTCTCAGGCCATGGAGGAGCTCAAAAAGGAGTTGGAAAAGCAAGTTAGAGAAGTAGAGAGAAAACTGGGAAGAGAAATGAGAGTGATGCCGGAAAACCACGAAAAACAAGTCAATGACTTGCTAAAGGAGACCCAAAAAAATACTGAAGAAAATAACACCTTAAAAAATAGACTAACTCAAATGGCAAAAGAGCTCCAAAAAGCCAATGAGGAGAAGAATGCCTTGAAAGGCAAAATTAGCCAAATGGAAAAGGAGGTCCAAAAGACCACTGAAGAAAATACCACCTTAAAAATTAGATTGGAGCAAGTAGAAGCTAGTGACTTTATGAGAAATCAAGATACTATAAAACAGAACCAAAGGAATGAAAAAATGGAAGACAATGTGCAGTATCTCATTGGAAAAACCACTGACCTGGAAAATAGATTCAGGAGAGATAATTTTAAAATTATTGGACTACCTGAAAGCCATGATCAAAAAAAGAGCCTAGATATCATCTTTCAAGAAATTATCAAGGAGAACTGCTCTGATATTCTAGAGCCAGAGGGTAAAATAGAAATTGAAAGAATCCACCGATCGCGTCCTGTAAAAGATCCCAAAAAGAAAACTCCTAGGAATATTGTCATTAAATATTGTCACTAGAGCTCCCAGGTCAAGGAGAAAATACTGCAAGCAGCCAGAAAGAAACAATTTGAGTATTATGGAAACACAATCAGAATAACACAAGATCTAGCAGCATCTACATTAAGAAATCGAAGGGCTTGGAATATGATATTCTGGAGGTCAATGGAGCTAGGATTAAAACCAAGAATCATCTACCTAGCAAAACTGAGTATCATGCTCCAAGGCAAAATATGGATTTTCAATAAAATAGAGGACTTTCAAGCTTTCTCAGTGAAAAGACCAGAGCTGAGTAGAAAATGTGACTTTCAAACACAAGAATCAAGAGAAGCATGAAAAGGTAAACAAGAAAGAGAAATCATAAGGGACTTACTAAAGTTGAACTGTGTTGTTTACATTCCTGCATGGAAAGATGATGTGTGTGTGTGTGTGTGTGTGTGTGTGTGTAGACAGAGGGCACAAGGTGAGTTGAATATGAAGGGATGATATCTAAAAAAAATAAAATCAAATTAAGGGGTGAGAGAGGAATGTATTGAGAGAGGGAGAAAGGGAGAGATAGAATGGGGTAAATTATCTCACATAAAAGTGGCAGGAAAAAGCAGTTCTGTTGGAAGGGAAGAGGGGGCAGGTGACAGGGAACAAGTGAATCTTGCTCTCATTGGATTTGACTTGAGGAGGGAGTATCATACACACTCAATTGGGTATCTTACCCCCCATTAAAGTAGGGGGAAGGGGATAAAAAAGGGCGTAAGATAGAAGGGAGGGCAGATGGGGGAAGAAGTAATCAAAAGCAAACAGTTTCAAAAAGGGACAGGGTCAAGGGAGAAAACTGAATAAAGGCGGACTGGATAGGAGGGAGCAAAATATAGTGAGTCTTTCACAACATGACTATTTATGGGAGTGTTTTGCATAATGATACATGTGTGGCCTATGTTGAATTGCTTGTCTTCTTAGGGATGGTGGGTGGGGAGGGAAGAGGGGAGAGAATTTGGAACTCAAGGTTTTTAAAGCAGATGTTCAAAATAAAGTTTTTACATGCAACCAAGAAATAAGATATACAGGCAATGGGGCATAAAAATATGTTTCCCTACAAGAAAGTAAGGGAAAATGGGATTGGGGGAGAATGGGGTGACAGAAGGGAGGGTTGACTGGGGAATGGAGCAATCAGAATATATGCCATCTTGGAGTGGGGGGGGAGGGTAGAAATGGGGAGAAAATTTGTAATTCAAACTCTTGTGAAAATTAATGCCGAAAACTAAAAATATTAAATAAATAAATAAATAAATAAGAAAAAAAGGACTGGAGAGTGGTCAGACAAGGCAAGAAAGAGAACCAAGGAAAAGCAATATTATGAATGTCAAAGGAGGGAAAGTGTCTGGAAAAGAGGGGAGAGTCAAAAGCAGGACATATATCAAGAAAGTGAGGACTTAGCCATTGAATTCTATTCTTGAGAAAGTAAGCTCCTAAGAACAAATATTGCATGCCCAGGACATAGCACAAGTGCCTGGCACATAGTAAGTCCTTAATAGATACTTTTTGATTGTTGATTCTTCATTGATCAATTAAGAGATTGTTTATAACTTTAGAGTACAGGTCCAATAAAGTGGTATGGTCAGAAACCAAATTGTAAGGAGATAAGAAGAGGGGGAGGTGATTAAGTGCTTTTTAGTTGAAGTAGAAGCAACATATGAAGGTAGTTTTTTTCTTTCTAGGAGTTTGATTATAAAAAAAAAAAGGAAAGACATAGAATTATAGATTGCTTGGAAGGATAAAGTGAAAAGTCTTTTAAAGCTGGAGGACATCAGGGCATTGAAAGAAAGACCTGGTAGATAAAGAGAAATGAAATATTGGTGATAGTAGGGGATGTATGATAGAAGGAGCAATCTCCTAGAAGGGAACAGGATAAAGGATGTTTATAAGCAAGTTGGTCTTGGCAAGGAGAAGGGTCATCTCTTCGTCGGAGACTGGAACATAACTTCAATAAAGTACAGAGAGAAAACCTGGCATGGTAGATAGCTGACCTCAGCTATCAGGGTCAGGTAGACTGGTTTTCAAATCCTGCTTCTGATAGGTACTGGCTGTGTGAACCTGGACATGTAACCTAACCTTTCGGTGCCCAAGGCAATACTCTTAAAACTATAAGAAGTAAAGCAATTGCTCATCTGCATGGAAGAGGTAGAGGAAAGGGAATTCCCTATCCCAATGAAATTGCAAGTATGGGGGAACAAATTAACAATAAAATCAGGGCAAAATGTGATAAATACCATAACATAAAGGCAAAGTACATAGAGGTTGAGAGGCGGAGAGGTCATATCTGTTTGGAAGAATCAGAGAATGTTTCCAGGAATAAGTGATTTTTTTTTTGAGGTAGGCATTCAGGGATGATTTTAAGTTTAATAGGTAAGAATGAGAAGGAAGCTATTCCAGGAGCAGGTAGCAGCTTGAGGAAAGGCACAGAGGCAGGAAGGTGAGGGTCATGTTCAGGCTGACTGGTTAGTGCCAGAGTGTAGAGGACCTTGAATGGAAGTTTAAATATAATTTGAGAGGTAATTAGTATCAAACAAGACCTAGATGGACTAGAATGACCAAATCCAAAAGGAGAAATTTTAGTAGAGGCAAAAGTAAATTTCTACACTTGGACTCAAAAAAATCACTTCTCTAAGTACAGAGTGAGGGAAATGTAACAAAGAGATTTTAGTGGAATAAGAACTCAGTGTGAGTTAATATTGTGACATAGAGCCAAACAAATATTATACTGTCTTAGGCTGAGTTAAGAAAGACGGTGTGTAGAACAAAGAATACAATAGTTCTGTCATACTTTTTTTTTAACACTGCATTTTTTTTTTTTAGGAAAGTCATAGATACATTGCAGTACATTCAGAAAGAAGTTATTACTTGATGAAAGAATTTGAAAACTTTTTATATGAGTAGCACTTGAAGAAATTGGGGTTTTTTTAAGCTTAGAGAAAGGAAAATTTAGAAGGGTACATAATAACTGTCTTCAAGTTTTGAAGGACTATCATTTGGAAGATTTATTCGGCTTGGCCTCATAAAACAAAAGTAGAAGCAATGGAATTGAAGTATGATGAGGCAGATTGAAGCTACACATTAAGAAAAAACTTCTGAACAATTAGAATTATCTTGGGTTCCTCTTCATAGGAGGTTGTAAAGCCAAGGCTGGATGTGAATTTGATGGTCTCTGAAGTGCTCTCTAGATGGTCTCTGAAGTGCCTCCTCTGTGATTCAATGAGTAAGAAAGATTGGGAACAGAAAAAATAGGTAGACCGATTGGGACACTATTGAAGGAAAAGTAATGATGACCTGAACTGTATTCTGGCCCATTCAGATTCAACATCTAGGCATCTAAATGTGCAAAGTATATGTGCTGGCCGGATTAAAAGTGATAGCTCCTGTCAGTTTGTCCTGAGCTGAGATTAAGTATATTGCCAAATAGAATGTGATGGGGGCAGCGAGGTGGTGTGGTAGAGTGCCAAGCCTGGAGTCAGAAAGACTTATCTTTGTTAGTTCAAATCTGGCCTCAGACGCTTACTAGCTATGTCACCCCGTGATGAGAACTGACTCTACTAAGTAGTGAGGTAGCTGTTGAGTAGGTTTAAAAAATTAAAAACAAAAACCTGGGATTTGTGTTCAGAATTCAACTCAACCATTTCAGCAAGTCATTTCATCTCTAAGCTGTAGTTTCTTCGTTTATAAAATATGAATGATAGTTTCACTAGCACATCACAGAGTTGTTGGGCATAAAGCATTCTGTAAACCCTAAAATACTTTATAAACATGAGGGGTTATTGGGGCATATGTGTAAAGCAAAGAGCTCTAAATTTTTTCTCAAAAGACCTAGAGTCCTGACTCTGCCACAGAACAGTTGTGTGACCTTGAACAAATCACTTAACTTCTCATTGCTTCAGGTTCTTCCTCACTAAACTGAATATGATCATACTGCAAACCTCTCAAGTTTGTTGTAAGGATTAAATAATATGATATATGCAAAGTTCTTTTAAAATCATAAAGCTATATAAATTTTAATGATTGTTAAACAGAGCTTTACAGTAAAATTAAGGTTAATGTATCCCCCTCAAAACAGTACTCTAACAAATTTAGTCCAGCTTTAATGATTTACTTTTATTACTGTTACATTTTTGTAACTTTAATGAAGTCTTGTTAATGTTCACTGAGGATAAGTTCAAAAAAATTCCTCAAATTGTTTAACAAATCCTATATTTTAGAAACTATACAGCTTGACCTTGCCTTCTACGAGATGCAGTGTTGTTATTACCTTAATATAAAGGAATCTTCAGAAGTGGTTTAGAAATTAGGAAACATCTTTCAGGATTATTGATGCTTCCATTCTTACCATGGGAAGAACTTAGGGAGAAGAATGAACAGAGATGGGATCCTGGTAGTAAGTAGAAGGTTGACGAACCAACAAGAGCTGACACAATTTCATTCTCCACCTCTGCTTCTCAGTCATCATCCTTTATGTCCACTGATATCCTTAAAGGCATAGTAGCTGGTGAAAGGGTATAATCTGAATAATTATAATTCCTTAATATCATTTTAGTATTAAAATATGGAGGAATAAATTTATCTAAGCTAACGATGTGTTTTAAAGCCCAATTATATAATAAATGTTAACATACTACATAGAGGTATTTTTAGCAGGTTTACTTTTTAACTTTAAAGATAATATTTTTGCTTTTGTAAACCGTTTTGACTAAAAACAGCTAAAAGATGTGATAGAAATAAACAAACTGTTTTTACTCTCTTAGATCCCAATTTTGTTCGGACATTTCTTACAACATATAGATCTTTCTGCAAGCCTCAAGAGCTACTGAGTCTCCTAATAGAGAGGTCTGTAAGTTTAAAATTTTATCATTTTAAAAACACAAGTTAAGATTGAGCTGCCAAGTTTGTATTTCTTAGAAACATTCTGATTGTTTCATAAATATTAATTCAGTAACAATATATTATGTTGTAACATTATTTAAAATAAACAAAGCCTTCTCATGATGGTTTGTTTCTTCATAATTTAGTAACTTTGAACAATTATTAAATTCAAAGAGTGTTAGAACTTTGCTTTCTGACTTGATTTATTAGTAATTTTCTTTAGAAATAGCAAATAGAAATAGGAAAACCACAAAGGTTGTAGTTGTTAATTAGCAGTTTGCCTCATTCTGTACCAGGTTTGAAATCCCAGAGCCTGAGCCAACGGAAGCTGATAGGATAGCAATGGAGAATGGAGATCAACCGCTGAGTGTGGAACTAAAACGATTTAGAAAAGAATATATACAGCCTGTACAACTTCGGTGAGTATTAAAGGAAAATAGTAGTCTGCATTTATAGAGAGCTTTAAGATTTGCAAAGCACTTTATATTATACATATATATGTGTGTGTGTGTATAAAATTTCATTTGATCCTCACTACAACCCTGTGATATAGGTGCTATGATTATCTCCATTTTACAGATAAGAGAACTGAGGGCCAGAGAGGTTAAGTTGACTTGTCCATATAGTATTGGACACAGAATTCACACCCAAATCTTCCTAATTCCAAATCCAGCACATTATCTATTGTACTACACTGCCTCTCAATTGTCTGCACATCAGAATTATAATGTAAGCCTTTGAGCATCCTCTAATCAAAAGTAATACAGATAATTGACCCACAGACTTGAGTTAGCTTTTCGTTAGTGCTCACTGCCGAATATATAAGCACAAATTTAGGTTCTTATGTAATTCACTCAGCTTTTTTTTTTTTTTGTGCCATAGAGTACTAAATGTATGTCGGCATTGGGTAGAACACCACTTCTATGATTTTGAAAGAGATACAGATCTTTTGCAACGACTGGAAGAATTTATTGGAACAGTGAGGGGTATGTTTATTATGTGTTTTGTCTTTTTAATATATGTGGTAAGTACATTAGTTTTATAGTCAGTCATACTTGACATTAACTACTGGTTAATATAATCATAGATGTACCAACACAAGCCACCACAACTGTTTTAAAAATGAATAAATTCATTAAACAGTTTATTAGTCTACAAACATCCAAAAATAAATTCAGTTTTTTTTATTGACCAGCCATTTATTTAAATTTAATATGACTCATTTGGTTGTTTTAACACTAAATAGACACGTCCTTAAGACAAGCAAAATCAGTGGCAGCTAGGTGGTACAGTGAGTAGAGCTCCAGCCCTGGAGTCAGGAGAACCTGAGTTCAAATTCGGCCTCAGACACTTGCCACACTTACTAGCTGTTTGATCTTGGGCAAGTCACTTTACCCCAACTGCCCTGCCTTCCCCCTTCAAAAAAAAAAAAAAAGACAAGCAAAATCAGAGATGCTATTTGGTTAATGGTTAATAATGTACTCCATGGGGGAACTAAGAAGTCTTCTAGCTATAATCACCACTAGACATAGCACCACTTCCTGGTTTCCTAATTACATAAAAAAGGATATGATTTATCAATTGATAATGTATCAAATGATAGTATATAAATATAATAATTATCTTTGATATAATTAAAGCCATATTCCATAAATCTGAGTTTTCTTATAGTAAATTTTGCTATGGATCAGTTTGAAAAGTGTACTTTAATATTATTTAACGCTCCACTTTCTGGTTGTCATTTGCAGCATATAACTTGCGGTATGAGAACAGTCTAAAATAGACATTGGTATGCAATTCACTTGTTTGTGGTGAATTGATGTGCTGTTAGAAAAACCGGGAAGTTAACTCAATGATTTAACCCTGACAGGAGGCTAATTTACTTATAAAGACTTTTCACCTTGTTAGTGTTTCAGTTTATAATATAATGGTACATTTCAGAAATTTAATCTCAATTAAAAATTGAATAGCTTTCAATTGTAACTTTAAAAATGTATATAATTTTTAATCTAATACCTCTTAGGCAAAGCAATGAAGAAATGGGTTGAATCTATCACTAAAATCATCCAGCGGAAAAAAATGGCAAGAGACAATGGACCAGGACATAATATTACTTTTGAAAGTTCACCTCCTGCCGTTGAGTGGCATATAAGCAGACCCGGACACACAGAGACTTTTGACCTGCTCACCTTGCACCCAATAGAAATTGCTCGACAGCTTACTTTACTTGAATCAGATCTCTACCGGTACGCAGTTTGACAAACAGATGAACCATGATTTTCATGCAAAATAATTCCATGTTTGTTAAGATATTTTTAAGCACTAAATCATCCTATATCATAGTTCTCTTTCTGATATGGCAGAAATTATTGCATGTAAGAAATTAAAATCAATCATAATTGGTTTTTGTCATAAGATTATGCTAAGGTGGAATTACAAATGCCTTTTTAAAAAAACATCTGAAATTTTAAGCTTTACAACTTATCAGGTATCTAGAGAGATCTTTATCAAAATGTTTGCATTTCTGAGATCACTTTATATTGTGGGATAAATCAATTTTTTTTTTAATTCTTCCCTCACTTACTCACCAAGTATGCCAGCAACTAAGGCAATCCCAGCCTAGTTCAGTAACTTTTGCTGGTAGACTATTAGATGAAAACATTTTTAATGGCAGTAACAGGATTTTCTTCTATTAGCTGTCACTTTGAATACGAACTGGACGATGGACTGTCCCAGTTAAGGTTGAGGAGGCTGATCACCAGAAAGTTGGACACCAGGCAATACACTTTTTTGGCATAGCAGCTCATAGAGTGCTTCTTACAAACTTCAGAAGGAGTGTTTTTCCCCACAAAATCATGAATCATTCAAAATGTTATGGAAATGTCATGTGTTTGGAAGCTTATAGCTTACACATCAGCTTGAGGAAACTCCTGCTGCCCCTAGGTATAGCTGCTAAAATCAGCGTTGAAACAAAGATCAACCTATATAATATGTTAAATATAAGACACAACCTGAATTTGCATATAGAAAATTTCAAGTTTTATTATCTATATCAGGTCATATTATACCATCATAGGAAATAGTAATTGGTCTTTTAACTAAAAAGTGACCTTAGTCATTAATATTCTGCCATGTAAGAAGTTGTAAAGCCAGGGTTCCAGATTCATGGTGTTTTTAATTAAAAGTGCCTGGCGTGGGGGCAGCTAGGTGGCACAGTGAGTAGAGCACCAGCCCTGGAGTCAGGAGGACCTGAGTTCAAATCCGACCTCAGACCCTTGACATGCTTACTAGCTGTGTGACCTTGGGCAAGTCACTTAACCCCAATTGCCCTGCCTTCCCCCCCTCCAAAAGTGACTGGCCTATCATGGAACCATTCTTATGTCAAAATTCTAAATGTTGTACAATTACTGAAGGCATTTTATTGGGTTAGCCTGCATCAGGTGGAGGGTAAATCTTGATGCTTGTTCCCATAATAACTTTGTAATTCTGTAAAAACAGTACATTCACGTTATTAAGAGACTGACCTAAAACAATGACACTGCTTCATACTGTTCTTTTCCCTTCCTCAATATCCCCAAGCTCAAAACAGGAAGGAAAAAAACTTCCAACTTACTTATCATTTATTAACCAATAAAACTATAGGAAACATCCCACACCCATACAATGCTAGCATTTATGCCAATTGACTTACTACTAAAACAACCTTTGCAACTCTACCCCTGTCTTCTTCCTCTTACCTTTCCCCTGAGTCAATGAAGGTCTTGGCTACATCTCTCTTCTAAAACCATGGCCAGTTACACTTTTCCAGACTTCCATTCCAGTTTGATGTATCTGGTATCCCTAAAGATGCCTTTTCCTAGTGAATTAAAAACCTAAGTTTGTATTTAAAATTTCAGTCTCATATGTTTGAATGACTGCATGAGAAAACTAGGAATATGTGGACATTTATCCATCAAAAATTGGCACAGTTTTTAAATAAAAGATACAAAAATCTGCATTATCCATTTCCTAAGCCTTTTTTTGTAATTAAGCTTGATAGCTTATGAGTTGCAACTTTACATCTGATAATCTCAAAATGTTGCTCTACCCTTGTCTACCTGCTTTTTTTTCACTATAAAATGGAAATCTCCAAATCGGTCTATTATCTTAAAGGATTGTCACATTTTATAGTACATTGAAGAGGCTTAGTTTTCTAATTCAAGCCCCACTTCAAAGTTGAAATTCTGTGACAAGAACATGTGAAAATGTCACAAAATCTGTAGAAACAAATTCATTATCTTTATTCTGTATGATGGAAAATCTTTCCACGTTATTATAAAAAGGCAAATATATCACAAAACTCCATTCTTATTTGTTCCAGATATTAGGGACTCCCCTTTGAGGTGATTTCCAGTTTATTCTGTTTGTGCCTTATAGGTACATAGTTGTTTTCATATTGTCTCCCTCATTAGACTGTTAATTCTTGGAGAACAGGGACTGTCTTTTGCCTTTCTTTGTTATCCCCAGTGCCTTGGTAGTACTTGGTATGTAATAGGCACTTAATAAATGCTTATTGACTGACTTATAAAGACACCTTTCTAGGTAGTTCCCAGGTGCTTAATAAATGCTTCTTGACTACATTTTTTAAGGATATTTATATAATTTGAACATATCTTTTATGTTTTCAGAGCTGTACAGCCATCAGAATTAGTTGGAAGTGTGTGGACAAAAGAAGACAAAGAAATTAATTCTCCTAACCTTCTGAAAATGATCCGCCACACAACCAATCTTACTTTGTGGTTTGAAAAGTAAGTTATTTGAAGCTTTTTTTATTTTCATAGTCCATTGAACTAATTTTATCTTTAGAGTGTGGAACTTTGGGTTTTCTATAGTAGCCAAAGTTTATCAAAGGCATCATGACAGGACCACTTGTCCAGTGTACGTTAAAGAATAGTGAGAGGATAAGTAGTGCATAGTAGTAATAGGGTAGTAATTATGTAGTAATTTTTCAGAGGCAGAGATTATTTTTTAGTAATGGATGAATTGGAAGCCAAAGTATGGACAAGGAATTGAGGGAGCTTTCTGAAGGGAAAAAATTGGATTTTCCCTTACTTATGGGTTAATTCTTTTTAATCCCTAGCATAATATAAATACAGAATTTTGGTTTACTGACTCTTTAAATGCTTACTCCTGGTTTCTTGTCTGTAAAGCAAAAAATAACAAATTTCAGTATGCCCAGTAGAGAAAATTTTGATAATAAAGGCTTACTGGCCATTTTTAGTTCTTTGCTCTCAATAGGGTTTAATTTACTGGATGAGAAGAGATTGGTTCAGTTGTAATTTTAAATTTGAGGAGGTTAGAAGGTAGGTATTGAATATAAATATGTGATAATTGTTAATCACCCACAACTGCCAAACCAATGAATGGTAGCTTAGATGTACATGGCACTTCACAGTTTATAAAACATTTTCCTCATAACAACCCTGTGAGAGTAAGTAGTGTAAGTATTATTATTTTACAGATCATGAAATAGATGTCCAGGCAGTTTGTGCTTTGACCATAATCGTAGCTAGAAAGTGTTAGAAAGAAGATCAAATTCAGGTCTTCTGTCTTCAGGTCCAGTGCTCTTTCCGCTTTACTAGATTTCTATTTAGAGCTTTATGTAATTGGACAGTATCCTAATTTAATACTTAAGTTTAATAATCTAACGCAAATATATTTGGATAGCTTCAAGTTCAAAGGGATTTGCCCTAATAGTTTCTGGTATGCTTTATCATTCTTTAGTGTGGCAGATAACATTTCAAATGAATTTTTCAAATTTATTACACTATTAAATATATATTAGCACTATTTGTAAATAATAAAAAGTTGGAAATAAATTCTGTGTCAAACAATTCTATATGAATGTCATTGCACACTAAGAAACAACAATCTTGAAAATCTTGGGAATATTTGATATGAAGTGATGTAGAAGGAAGAGACAAAAGACCAATAGATACTGACTACAACTATGAATATGGAGATTAATTTAAATGACAACAGAACTTGAGGAAAGTAAATGTAGGGAATGACATTGGTACTGACTCACTAAAGTTAAAGCACAGGCCTTTTCTTTATTTTTAAAAAAATGTTCTATTACTCCTTAGAGTTGCACTTCAATGGTTCATTGTGCCAGGGAAGTGTCCCCAATCATATCTATAGATATACACATGACCCTCAGTCCTATATACCTCCCTTCTGCTAAAAATCACAGAATTTTTGGACAGCTTGTAAACATTAACTTGTTGCTGTTGCTCTAAGACATCTTTGTCCAGTGATCAACCTGTGGGTACTACAGGATGAGGGAATCGTATCAGTATTCAAATTTGCCCATTCAAAACTCAAAGGAAGAGAATAGGGACTTGGGGGTAGGAGGAAGACCTCTGGGAAAGCAAGCTATCTGGTGGCTTCCTATTTTAACTAATCATTCTTGCTAAGAAGATGCACCTAATGAAGTAGTACAAATTCTGTGTCTAGTTTAGCTGTTCTTCCCATATTCATTTTTGTTTTTGCAAAATATCAGCAACATGATGTTACAATCTAAATGTGATACTGCAGATGGAATGCAGGGAAAAAAATTACTATTGAAATCTTGATTTCGTATTCCATTTTTCAGCTGTTCATTGTTCTATTACCACTTATTAAATGTTCTAGATTAGTACATTTAGTACGTTAGTACATTATGATCTAGATTAGTTGGGTTGCTCACTGAATTTCTTTACACATTTTCCCCCCTCCACAGATGCTAGATTTTTTTATGTGACAATATTACTTATAGACATCTTCAGTAGGAAGTAAGTTCATTGAAGTCAGGAACTCTTTATTTTTGTCTTTGTACCCTCAACACCTAGTGCAATGCCTTTCACATAGTAGGAACTTAGCGAATACTGATTGAATTGTTGAATCTTCTGCTATAATATTTTACTAATAAGTTCATATTCTAAATTGATGTTGCCTGTTTTCTGTCTCCCTCCAGTAGTAAAATAGATCAAATGTTTGCTGGGTAGAGTGGCTTTTTTTAAAATCTTTTCATTGTGGCAACTGATTAACATTGCTTAAACTTCCTTAGGAAATGGTGACTTTCTATTTCAATGTCTGTTCTTTTATCAGTTCCCTATTTTTTTTTAGCAACCACTTATTTAAATAAGTCAGATAGAAGTTGCATCTTTTGCATACCATATCTTCCCATTTTTATCCTTCTATCTTGGTGTTTTTGTCTTTGCTTTAACAAGCTGATAGTCTAATGTTAGATCATATGAGATTTGGAAATGACTCCCTCTTTAGAAAGCAGTCATTTCCTGTACATTTAACTGTAATCTATTTAATTTTTTTTGTTGATATCATATGGACTTTGCCATGTCTAGCAGCTTCCCCCCACCCTAAAGAAGGTAGATGTGATAACTAATATAGAAATATATTTGGCACTATTGCATATGTATAACCTATATCAAATTGCTTGCCTTCTCAATGAGGAGAAAGGGTATGGAAGGAGGGAGACAATTTGGAACTCAGAATTTAAAAAAAAAACCAATGTTAAAAATTGTTTTTACATGAAATTGTCAAAAATGATGTTTGGTACATTCCTTATTACTAATAAGTTTTTACCTGATTTTAATACTAAATTTTCCACTTTGTAACTTTTACCCAATGTTCCCATGTATACAGACTATATGAAGAGTAACTTTACATGTGTTGAGGGCATCTTGATGAAGGTATCAGAAGGTAACAACCAGGTTTTCATGAATTATATTCTACAACAGAACACATCTTTACAGTCACACTGTTGATTGAAAGGTTTAGGGAATTTAAGATCCAACTATGCTTACTGTTGACTAAAAAAAAGTCTTTTGATTCAGGAAAGCAATATACTGACTTTATGTTAAAAGCTCTCCTCCAACATCCCTCCCATGCATATGTTAGAAGCGTGCAAGTTTTCTTGAAAGATTTAATAGTAGAGGTAACTGTGACCATTTAAAGTGAGACATAAAACAAAGAAAAGTATGTTTGATTTTTTGCCCTGGAAGATACCTAGCAGTACTAAGTACAGATTGAAGAGAGAGTCCCTATAAATGGTGATAGCTCTAAATTCTCCTGTTTAATGATGATATTATACTTTGTTGCATTAATTTCTGAAATACTATAGAGCCTCCTAATTAAAGTTATAGGATCATGCAAGAGTTTGACAGGAAAACAAATAGATAAAGAGTGGCTGCTGTCCAAACTATGATATTCAATTGGCTGAACAGTTTGAAAAGTCAATCCACTGGTACAATGCAGATAGACACAGGGCTGAGCCCAGGATTTGAAAATAGGAAGACAGTGGGCTGGACTACATTTAATGACCCCAAAGTTCTCCCTGAAACAATGACTCATCTTTTTTTAATATCAGTATTCTTATGGTCATTCTGTACAGCTACAACTCATTAAATGCCAGAGTCTCAGAAGAAGTACAAAGTGTGGGGAGAGAGAGGAGGGATAGCTTACTGCATGTGGAGAATTATACTGGAGAAGCCACACACGTCATCCTGGAGCAGTGCAAATAACCCACGGTTTAGAGTCAGTTGCCTGTGTTCAAGGCAACTGTTTAGTTTTGCCACTAGCTGTGGGGCCTGTGTTGTCCCTTACTGTCTCCAGGCTTTGGTGTTCTCACTTGTAAAATGAGTCTTTTCAACTAAGTAGCATCTCATTTCCCTTCCAGCCTTATCTGTATGATCCTATGATCTTCAGAAAAACTAAGTGGTCAGGAAGGGATGAGGGTTGGTCACCTGGCATGTTGGCATCAGTTCTCCTTTGCGAGCTCCTGTATCAGTAAGGCAATAATAACAACGTAGATGATAATTGTCAAAATGCGTATGTAGTTCTGCATCGCAAAGTATATGAGACTCTCCACATTGAAGGTAGAAGAAGTAAACCATTTATTCAGACACCAGAGAACCGTATCCCACAAGCCATTTATCCAGTCAGTACACTTCATCATGACAGCAGGGAACCCAAAACATTCCATAAACAATATCACAGCATGGAGTCTCTCCATCCCCAAACCTCTCGACCCCCTGCTGGGGTCTTCCCAAAGATAAACTCACAATACAGTTAAGTCAACCTGTTCAGTTCTAACAATCACAAGGGCGGCCATTAGTAGCCATTGGTAGCTATAGCATCTTTCTCTCTCTCTCTCAGCATTTCCTGTGATATAACTTACTTTTCCTGTCAGGAAGCTGCTCCCACCATGTAACTTAGGCTTCCTGTGATGTAGGAAGGTTGCATGGCCTGTTAATGGGTGGGAAAGATCTTCAAATCTAATTGCTACTACAGCTCCATTGGAATCCACTGTCTAGAGGAAGTACATCTGGCAAAGCCCCATGGGCAAGAGGGGCACAGAATTAAAATGCAAAGATAGGTCGTGTTTTACATCTTTAAGATCCCCAGAGCTGTAGGATCATACCTATTTGAAACAGTCAATAGCCTACCCTCACTGTTTCCCTATTCATGTGAAGGATTCTCATTATCCTTCCAGTCCCTCAGGTTTGAAATCTTGAAGGCATCCTTGCTTCTTCCTTTCCCTTACCTTAACCCCTTACAAGTACCTTTATCTCTCTGTAGATAGATGGGCATAGATATAGATATCATTTGCCAAATCTTGTTGGTGTTCTCTCTAAAATTCTTTGCCTTGTTCCATTCATGTAGCCACACTTTACTTCAGCACCTTACTGTCTCTCTTCTGGACTACTACAATGGCCTCCTAGCTGATTTCTCTGCCTCTAGCAGCACTCCTGTCCAATTCATCCTCTATACAGTTGTCACGCCTCTGCTCAAGAAGCTTCAGTAGCTCCTTGTTGCCTCTAGAAATAAAAACTGCTCTACTTTGTATTTAATCCCCTTCATAATCAAGTTCCAACCCTTTTTTTTAAGGCTGATTCCACTTTACTCCTTCTCATGTACTCCATGTTTGAGCCAAATTGGCCTAACTGATATTCTAAATGTATAACATTCTGTCTCCCTCTTTGTGCCTTCACACACTGTCACCCATGTCTAGAATATTCTCCAGACTCAGCTTCAGTGCTACCTTTTACATGCAACCTTTCCTGTTACCCCTAATTACTAGTGCTCTCCTCCTGCCCCACTGAAACTTTTATCCATATTCTGTATACATTTTGCATTTATCCCTCTTTGTGTTGCTTCTGTGCAATAGAAAATAATTTTCTTGGGGGCAGAGATCATTTCTTTTTGTCTTTGAATCCACAGTACCTAGTACAATGTGTGACATGCAGTAGGATGCTTAATAAGAATGAGGTAAATTGAGTGGAATTAAGATTGCACATATCACCTATTTTAATTATTCTTATGTTGTTTGGCTTAGCTATTTTCATGAAATATACTTTGGTGCTTTGTTTAGATTGGCTAATTTGTTAAAACAAAATTTATCAATGAAAGAATCACCCAACAGGGCACCCTCAGTGTGCTAGAGTATTTCCTTAATTTCTCCTGATGTTATAAGGATACAAATGGGAGCTGTTCACCTCTTTTCCCTTCAGCCTCACCACATGATGGCATCTTTTACTCCTATTCTTCAGTTTTTTATTTGTTATGTTTTGTATCCTGCTCACACCCACTACACACCTCTCTGTTGTTCTCTGTGTAAAACTCATTTTCATTTATTCAGAGACTATTGTGTTTATGTCTCAGATCCATATAACAAGACCAGTAGGATATTAGAAAAAGAAGACATACACGCAGATAGATAGATAGATAGATAGATAGATAGATAGATAGAAAATAAATAGATATAATCAATGGAGGCAAGGCCCAGAATTAAAAGAGATTGGGAAAGGCTTCCTGTACAAGCTGGGATTTTAACTGGGACTTGAAGGAAAATGAGCTGGAGAAGAAGATGGCAAACTACTTCAGTATCTTTGCCATGAAAACCCCAAAAAGTGTCATGAAGAGTCAGACACAACTGAAACAACTCAGCAACAAAAACTAGGTACCATATAATTGGAAAAATTGAGGTTGGTACTGTTACCACAAAGGGAATCAAAAGTATATCAAGAACTGTCAACCCATATGTCCGCTTTATCGTTTCTATGAAAGTCTTTATGCAAATAGCCTCTAAAATATTGAGAGTATAGTTGATGACAGGCAGTCAACAAACATTTATTAAGGGCCTACTATGTTCCAGGCTCTGTGTTAAGCACTAGAGATACAAAGAAAAGTAAAAGACAATTTTATCTTAAGAACCTCACATTCTGATGCAGGAGACAATGTACCAACAAGATATATACAAAATAAATAGAGATAATCAATAGAGGCAAGGCCCAGAATTAAAAGAGATTGAGAAAGGCTTCCTGTACATGCTGGGATTTTAACTGGGACTTGAAGGAAACCATGAGGCAAAGAGAGGAAAGAGAACACTTCATGCTTTGGGAACAGCCAACAAAAATGCCCAGAGTTGGGAGGTGGCATGTCTTGGTCACAGAACAGCAAGAAGCCCAGGTCATTGGTGTGAAGAACATTGGGGAGGCAAGGAATATAAGGTATAAGAAGACTGGAAAGAGGGGGAAAAGGATGTGTTATGAAGAGCTTTGAATACTAGGCAAAAGATTGTATATTTGGTCCTGGAGATAATAAGAGGGTGCAGGAGTTTATTGATTGAGGGAGCAAGGGGAGAAGTGATGTGGAGAGACCTGCATTTAAGGAAGGTCACTTTGACAGCTAAGAGAAGGATGAACTAGAATGGGGAGAGACCTGTGGCAGGGAGACCAACAAGCAGGCTATTGAAATACTCTAGGCATGAGGTGATACTGACCTGCACCAGGGTAATGACAGTATCATCGGACAGAAGGAGGCACATGTAAGTGATGCTACAAAGATAAAATCAACAGGCCTTGGCCACAGATTGGGTGGTGAACAGGGCAAAGGTGAGAGTGAGGAGTCAAGAATGACACCCAAGTTGTAAGCCTAGGGAATTGGGAAAATGGTGGTGCCCTGGACAGTGATAGGAGAGCTTGGAAAGGGGAAGATTCTGGAAGGAAAGGCAATGAGTTCAATTTTGGAAAAATTGAGTTTAAGATATCTGTTGGATATTCAGTTTAAGATGTCAGAAAGGCTATTAGAGATGGGACACTAGAGTTCAGCAGCAAGGTTAGGGCTAGATAAGTAAACTTGAGAGTCATCATAATCAAGATGATAATTTAATCCACCCCAGCTGATGACATCACCAACTGTAATAGCATAGAGAAGAGGGCACCAAGGGAATGAAGCTTTGGGGAACATTCATAGTTCACATCCAACAAAGGAGACTGAAAAGGAACAGGTAGAAACTGAAAAGCAAGTATCAAGAAGAAGTGATCAACAGTGTCAAGGATGCGGTTTAAGGAAAGACCATTAGGCTAAAAATAGTGGTGGATCAATGGAACAGGTTAGGTACTCAAGACACAATAGTCAATGACTATAGTAATCTACTATTTGATAAATCCAAAGACCTCGGCTTCTGGGATAAGAACTCACCATTTAACAAAAACTGCTGGGAAAACTGGAAAATAGTATGGCAGAAACGAGACATGGACCAACATCTTACACCCTATACCAAGATAAAGTCAAAATGGGTGCATAATTTAGATATAAAGACTGCTATTATAAGCAAACTAGAAGAGCAAGGAATAGTTTACCTGTCAGATCTTTGGAGAAGGGAAGAATTTATGACTAAACGAGAGATAGCGAACATTATGACATACAAAATGGATGATTTTGATTACATTAAATTGAAAAGTTTTTTTCACAAACAAAACCAGTGCAACCAAAATTAGAAGGGAAGCAGAAAGCTGGGAAACAATTTTTACAGTCAGTGTCTCTGATAAAGGCCTCATTTCTAAAATATATAGAGAACTGAGTTGAATTTATAAGAATACAAGTCATTCCCCAATTGATAAATGGTCAAAGGATATTAACAGGCAGTTTTCAGAGAAAGAAATTAAAGCTATCTATAGTCTTGTGAAAAAATGCTCTAAATTACTATTGATTAGAGATGTGCAAATCAAAACTACTCTGAAGGTACCACATCACATCTATCAGATTAGCTAACATGACAAAACAGGAAAAAAGTAAATGTTGGAGATGTGGGAAAACTGGAACACTAGTGCATTGTTGGTAGAGTTGTGACCATTCTGGAGAGCAATTTGTAACTGTTCCTAAAGGGCTATAGAACTGCATATACCCTTTGACCCAGCAATACCACTTCTAGGTCACTATCCTAAAGAGATCATGAAAACAGGAAAAAGACCCACATACAAAAATATTTATAGCAGCTCCTTTTGTGGTGTCAGAGAACTGGAAATTGAGGGGGTGTCCATCAATTGGGGAATAGCTGAACAAGTTGTGATATATGAATGTAATAGAATATTATTGTGCTCTAAGAAATGATGAGCAGGTGGACTTCAGACAAACCTGGAAAGACTTATATGAACTGATGCTTAGAGAAATGAGCAGAACCAGGAGAACATTGGACACAGTAACAGCCACATTGTGTGATGACTGACTTTGATAAATTTAGCTCTTCTCAGCAATACAAGGATCTAAGACAACTCCAAAAGACTCACAATGGAAAATGCTATCCACATCCAGAGAAAGAACTTTGGAGTGAATGCAGATGCAAGCATACTATTTGCTCTCTTTTTCTTTTGTTGTTTTGTTTTGTTTCTTCTTTCTTATGGTTCTTCACATTCTAATTGTTCTTTACATCATGACTAATGTGAAAATATGTTTAATGTGAAAGTATAAATAGAGCCTATATCAAATTGCATGCAGAGGGGGAGAAAATTTAAAACTTAAAATCTTATGGAAATGAATGTGGAAAACTAAAAATAAATTAATTATTAAAAAAAACAAAATGTCATTAAATTTGGCAATTGAGAGATCATTGATAACTTTAGAAAAAGCAATATCTATTGAATAATGAATTTGGAAACCAGACAATACAGAGTAAGAGAAGAGGAAGTGGAGGCATGTATTATAGTTGTCCTTTTCAAGTTGTTTAACCACAAAAGGCAGCAGAGAATTGAGATGATATTTAACAAGGATAGGTGGATCAACTGAATGGCTTTTTAAATATAGAGGAGACATGAGCATGTTTGTAGGCAGTAGAGAAGCAACCAATAGATAAAGGGAAAGTGATATAAGAGAAAGTAGGGATGATAGAGGGGCAGTCTGCTGAAGGAGATGGGATTGAATGGTATTACTTGAATGGATAGAGGGGTTAGCCTTGGCGAGGAGAAGGTTTGCCTTTTCTTTTGAGACAGGGGTCAAGGAGAAGATAGTGGCAGAAAGCATCTAAGTGACAGGAGATGAGGAAGAGGGTAAATGTAAGTTAATTAGGAAATGTAAAAGAATTCCCTGGCAGCAGTGAGGGCCCATGCAGGGGATGTAGTATTCTGGGTAATATAACTATCATTATTATTATTATTAATTTTCTGCTCAATTTTATGATTTTCTCCACCTTCAGCAGCACATGTATAGGAGCAAAAGCAGTGAATAGTGAGTAATCCCAAGCTGAGCCTTAACAAGGAAAGATCAGCAAAGATCAGCAAGCAACTCAAGAGAAGAGAACAATGTAGAGTTGAACTGGTTCACCAAAGGATCAAGATAGGGAGAGGAAGAGGGTATAGCTAGTGCAGGAGTGATTGCCTGAGAACTGAGAGAACTGAGGGGTTTAAGGACTATTGGTCATGATGTGGACAAAGAATAGGATTTTTATGAGAAAAAGAGGCAATGATTTAATGAATTATTTTCTATAGCAAGCTATATCTTTGTAGTCTTCAAATTGACTAGGAAGGTATAGCAAATATAAGATCCGAGGCATTTTTTTATGATATAAGAAAAATATTTTTGACTTAGTGGAATAGAATACAACCTTAATTGACCTCCAGTAAAGTATCTCTTATATATATATATATGTTAAGATTGTATGATATTCCTTGGCCACTGACACCAAAAAAGAACCTTCTTCAATAGTCCTGTATCCATATCAAGCAAAGTAGTACTTACCAAAAATGCTTAGTTCTGTCGTAGAGATGTCTGGTGCAGAATCCAAAGGGAAGAAGGATTGCCTGTAGATGATGAGGTAGATTATATCATCCAGAAAATATCAGGCCTCATATTACTACAGAGAACCTCCTCAAAAAAAATTCATGACTACTCAAAAGAAATTGCTTTACCAGTCTATATATAGGGGTGAAAAGTGGATGAAGAAGGTCTATTGCTCAAATTATGACATGTCAATGGTTGGAGAAGCCAACTGAGCTTAGGTTATTAGTGTATCTATCTTGTTCAGGCACTACAAGACAGTGAACAAAAAGAAGAGAATAGGCTAGATTGCATTTGAAAAATTTCCTAGCATTTACAGTGAGGTTAAGCTGTTCCCTGACCCCCCATTGCTCCCCCTCAAAAAAACCACATCTTTTAACCATCTTCTTTTGGGAATGCTATTTGGTAGCAAATCTTGGAATGCCATGATCTTCAAAGAATCAAAATTGTGACCAAAGGACCATGGGAAAATGCCTAGTGGACTTAACTAAACTACAGAATAGTACCAGAGATGGACTGCATGTAAGAAGTAATCTAAACTGTATCATTCAGGGAGGGGAGTTATAACAAAAGTAAGGAATAAGCTTTGGATATACTGGTACCAACAAAATTTTAAAGACTTACAAAAGCCTCCAACAAGTTGGGTAGATCCTTTATGGAAGCTTTATGGTAGGAAGTGGAAAAGACCACAGAAGAATGTATGAGTGAATTGTGATATGTACCATTTGAGAGAGTACTCTTAAAAATGAAATGCTAGATCCATTGATTTCAATGGATCAATACTTGAAGTATTTGGATTTGATAATTTCTTTTATTGTATTGTGTAATAATTAATAGGCTTACATCTAATTGTTATTACTCTGTCACTTAAGACAGTATACTTCCACAGGTATAATTCTTAAGCCTATAATTTAATTTTCTCCTACTAAAGGTTCAAATTTATAGGGTAAAAAAAAATAAAAAATTCTTCTTTCTATACTCAGGTGTATTGTAGAAGCAGAAAACCTAGAAGAAAGAGTAGCTGTGGTGAGTCGAATAATTGAGATTCTTCAAGTCTTTCAAGAACTGAACAACTTTAACGGTGTGCTTGAAGTTGTCAGCGCCATGAACTCATCACCTGTTTATAGACTGGACCACACATTTGAGGTACATGTGTAAAAAACCTTTTCAGATTGATATGTATTACCTATTTTATCACTTCTAATAATCATATTTTAGTTCTAAAGTGCACTTATCTAAACCTTTCAATGGTGGATTCAAAATATGATCTTAAATATCTTTATCTGGTTGTTTGTTTGTTGGTTGTTGTCTTTCATTCTCAAAGAGGACCAAAATGACATCACTGTGTTGGAGTCAGGGTACAGTGTGCCCAATTGGTTGATCAGACCAATACAAGCTCAGAAGGCTCTACCATAGGTCAGACACAAATAGTCTTCATGAACATTTGGAGTAGAGATATCTCTAAATTTGTGCATCTCATGTTTGTTTTGAGCTACTACAATTCTGCCTTGCTCATAGAGCATAGTGCCTTCTTTGATGCAGGCATGCCATGCTGAGTGGTCCTTTGCCAGTGTCTCTCATTTCACACAATCAATTCCAAAATTCTTCAGAGAGGTCTTGAGTATCCTTGTATCACTTTTTCTGAACTCCATGTGAGCACTTACCTTGTGTGAATTTTCCATAAAATAGTCTTTTAGGCCAATGTATATTTGGCATTTAAACAACATGGCCAGCCCACTGAAGTTGCACTCTCTGAAATAGAGTTTGAATGCTTAGCAGTTTAGCTTAAGAAAGGACTTCAGTGTCCAGTACCTTATCTTGCCAGGTGATCTTCAAAATCTTCCTAAGACAATTCAAATAGAAGCTATTCAATTTCCTGGTATACTGTCCTGGTTTCACAGGCATACAACAATAAGGTCAGCACAGTGGCTCTGTAGACCTTCAGTTTGGTAGGCAGTCTAATACGTCTTCTCTCCCACACTTTCCTTCGGAGCCTCCCAAACACTGAGCTAGCTCTGACAATGCATGCGTCAACCTCATCATCATGTGGACATCCCTGGAAAGTAAACTGCCAAGGTAAGTGAATTTATTCATAATATTCAGTATTTCTCCATTTGCTGTAATTGATGGATGGTATGGTGCTGGTTGGTAGAGGACCTGTGTTTTTTGGTTGTTAATTGTTAGGCCAAAACTAGCACAAACAATAGAGAATTGACCAATGCTTTGTTGCATCATAGCCTCAGAGGCTACTATGAGTGCGCAGTCATCTGTGAACAAAAAATCACCTACCAACTCTGCCTCCACTTAAGTCTTTCAAGTCAAATAATTTGCCGTCAGTAGAGTTGCTGACCTTGGTGCCATTTTCATCCTCATTGAAGGTGTCTGACATCGCTGAAAATATCATGCTAAAAAGCATGGGAGCAAGCACAGCCCTCTGCTTCACTCCATTGGTGACTGGGAAAGCTCAAGAGCATAGTCCATTATCCAGAACCCGTGCAAGCATGCTGTCATGGAACTGATGTACAATACTGATGATGAACTTTTCCAGGCAACCAAGTTTTGCCATGATCTTCCATAAGCCCTCATGACTGACAGTATCAGAAACTTTGGTCAGATCAACAGATGTTGTGTACACAACTCTGTTCTGCTCCTGGCATTTTTCCTGGGGTTGTCAGGCAGCAAATCAACCCTTCCTCAGCCCATTCTGAAGTCCCACTGACTCTCAGGTTGATGCCCATCTTCCAGGTGAAGAATCAGCCTATTAAAGAGGACTCTGGCAAGAATCTCGCCAGCAGTCTAAGAGAGAGACACCACCCCCCTCCTAACCCCGTGAGTGTCACAGGACAATCTGTTTCCTTTACCTTAATAGACACAGACAATGGAGGCATCTCAGAATTCCTGGGGAATAACAAATTTTCAATTAGCTTTTGTAAGAGCAGTGGACCCCATGCCTTGGAAATTTCAGCTGTAATAGAATCAGCATCAGATGCTTTACCACCTAAGAGGAACCTAATGGCATTCAAAACCTCTTCTTCAGTTGGAAGCTCGACTAGGGAGGGACTGAATTCAACCCGAGGTATGCTGTCAGTGATTTCAGCATTGGTTCATGAGAGTCTTTTGATCACACTATGGAAGTGTTCTTCCCATCTCTCCAGGATCACATGCTTATTACTAATCAAAGTGGCTCCATCAGCACTGAACAGTTAACATACACCATAGGTCTTTGGTCCATAAATAACTTTCAGGGCATCATAAAAGCACTTTGGATTGTTACTGCGTGTGTAAAACTGAATTTCATCTGCCTTCTTACTGAGCCAAGAATCCCACATCTCTCTAAGCTTCACTTGTACTTTACTTTGATGTTAAACTGCCTTCTTAGAGACAGATGAACTGTCCTGCTGGCAAACCCTGGGGAGTTCTCATTTTTCATTTAGCAGTTTCTGAATTTCCCTGTCATTTTCATCAAACCAGTGTTGATGTTTACAAGTGTTCTGACCCAGACGAGCAAATGCAGTACTGTATGCCAAATCTCTGAAAGCTGCCCACCCTTTTTTGCTCCACTGTTGCCAACCATGTGGACCCACCTTTCTCTCCAAGTTAGCAAAGAACTCTTCACACCAGGAGAAGCACTCTAATCTGCTGACATTAGATCTGCCTTGGGGCTGCCACTTTTGTTGAATGTAAATATTCAGCTTGGAGAGGATAAGTTTATGATCAGTCCTGATCAGTCCAGCATTCTGCACCACACATTGCCTTCATCACTCTCACATCCTGTCTCTCTTCTCCTTACAATGACATAGTCTATTAAATGCCAATGTTTGCTATGTGGGTTCATCCATGAAGTTTTATTGCATTTAGGTAAACAGAAGATAGTGTTAGCAATAAGAAGGTCATGAGATATACAAGCCTTCAGTACTAAGTGACTGTTGCTGTTGCTATTTCCAACTCTATTCCTCCCAAGGACCCCCTGCCACATCTGGTAGTCTGTGGCTTCTTTAGAATTAAAGTGGCCTAGAATTATAAGCTTGTCCTCTTTTGTCGCACTGATGATGAGGATCTCCAGGTCTTCATAAAATTTTTTGTTACCTCATCAAGGTTTATCTTAGTCTGGTATTTGAAAAGGGACTGTGGTAGTGCAAAGAGAAGCAATTAGTGTAAGTAGGAATGAATCAAAGGAAGGCTTGCAGCATGGGTTGACCCTACCCAGTATGTGTGAAGTCCTCTTATCTTTACATCCCTTAGACCCATGCAAATACACTTGCTCTCTGGCATTGGAAAATGTGACTAGAAAAATGAAACCTGCACTTCAGGGGTGCAGATGCCACAACTACCCTTGTTCTGCCTAAGAGAAACATGCTTAGGGCCCTACTACTGGGTTCCTGCTATGCCAGCCATGTCCTGTGGTGGGCTTTGTACCTCTTTTCTAAGCTTTCCCATCTTTGGTCCACACTGATTGTTAAGGTACCAGTTTCATTCCCTCTGTCCAACCCTCTCAAATAACTGAGCTCATTGTAGCCCCTGGTGAAAGTGCAGTAATTCATCCTTTTCTCATAAGAAGAACAACCCTAGAGAATCTCTCATATACTTTCCTCTGAATCCTTTCAAGCATTTAAGAGAAAGCATAGGTAGTATACCATGGGTCAAAAATAGCACAGAGAGATAGGAATTGTGCAAGAATGAATTTCTGAAGACACAAAATTCTTAGAGGAAAAAGAGAGAAAGCTATCAAAAAGACACTATTGTGGATGCACAAGGATCAAACAATTTAGTTTTTACAAAGGCATGAACAGACAATCGTAGCAATGGCAAGTAATGAGGAAAACGAAAAACAACAAAAAAGAGTTGGAGGGTATGTGTGTGTGTGAGAGAGAGAGACAGAGTGAGTTATAAGCTCTCTTGGGTAACACAGTATTAAAGAAGGGATGGATAGGAAGCTGCTTGGCGTACTAGAACATTAATAGATTACTTCTTTTCCCTGCTAAAGAGAATGATCTTTGGACCAGAAAGCACAGAACAAAAAGTTAATGAGTTGTTACCCAAGATCAGTTAGAGGGCAACTATTTGTCCTTGAAAAGGTCAAACCACTGTGCCAATTGAGCTACATCCTTGAGTACTGAAAGCATTGCTAAAATGATTGTTGAATTACTATTTGCAATCTTTCAAAGATTATAGAAAATAGGAGAGGCACCACAGAATTAGAGAAGGACAGACAGATGTCTTTATTTTGAAAAATAAAAAAAGAAAGCAAATAGAGTTGGCAAGAGAGTGAACTTGACTTCAATTCCTGTCAACACTCTAGAACAGGGATGTCCTGCCGGTCTACAAGCATAGAAATTTACATAAATGCTTTAGTAAACAAAGCAGAGCTACCGCAGAGCTCTCACTAAAATGGCAAATCAAAATATATTGTCTATTGTTTCAATAAAAACCTAAGGTTAGATACCCCTGTTCTAGAATATACTTTTCAAGGGATGATTTCTAGATATAGGATTATAGACGTAGGGCTGTCAAGGAGGAAATGATTACGAAGAGCTGACATGGTTTCTTCAAAAACATGTCATGCTAAACTCTTTAATGTCTTTATAGATGAGGTTATTTTAAAAAATGCAGGGCAATACTATAGATGTAATTGACTTATATTTTAGCAAAGCATTTGACCAAGTGCTTATTTGTTGTGGACTAGATAGAGAGGTATAGGCTAGATACAGATATCTAGTTGCTAGCTCAGAACTGATTGGATGACTGAACTCAAAGTGTAGTCAACAATGGCTCCATATCAGCTTAGAAGAATTCCCTGGTGGATTTTGCCAAGGATCTATACTTGGCCCTATGATGTTTAACATTTTATCAGTGGCTAAGATAAAGACATCCTTATAAAATCCATAGATGACAAAAAACTGGGAAGGAGAGATTAACAAAGTTAAACTCCGTATCTTAGTAAGCTAGAACATTGGACTGGCTCTAACAATATGTAATTGTTAGGGATAAATGTAATGTGTTTAGTTAAAAAAAATCACAAAGGAGAAAATTGGGGAAGAGTAGCTAGATTGTTCCCTGAAAAGGGTCTGGGACTTTTATTGAGCTGCAAGCTTAGGGAATCAGCAGTGTATTATCCAAAAATGTTTATACAATCTTAGACTACGTTAAGAGAAGCTAATAAACAATTACATTCTAATAATATAAAGAAAAATGTAAAGAAAATGGATAAGTACCTACAGAAATATAAAATACTCAATAAGAAGTAGAAATCTTAGCCTATTCTGAGAAAGTTAAATTTGAACAAGCCATGAAGCATCTACCAAGGGGTTTCAGGCTGATTTACAATTGAATGCTGTCAAATGTTTTAGCAACAATGAATACCTATCCTGCACAAATTACTCTCCATACTTGGGAAAGAAATCACTTTAGCATGTTCTTTTTATGAAGCAAATGGTCTTGATAATTAAACCAGGAGAGACAGGATAGAGAAAGAGTACTATAGTATGCTATCACCAATGATCATTGATGCAAAATTGTAAAAAATAAAATCTTAGCAATAAGACTTAAGTAATTAACCCCCCAAATTTTCCATTTTAACTGAATTGGATTTAGACCATGGAATCAAGACTGATTCAACATTAGGAAAGCAATTAACATAATCATTAAAACTGCATGATTTTATCAATAGATGCTAAAAGACCTTATACTAAAAAAGCACATGCTGTCTATTTTTGGGGGGAGGGGGAAAGGCAGGGCAATTGGGGTTAAGTGACTTGCCCAAGATCACATAGTTAGTGTGTCAAGTATCTGAGGCTGGATTTGAACTCAGGTCCTCCTGACTCCAGGGCCAGTGCTCTACTCACTGCGCCACCTAGCTTCCCCTAGCATGTCTATTTTTAATACGACTTTTTAAGAGTTTCAATTTAAAACCAAAACCTAGAATCATTTGCAATAGAGGCTTTCCCAATAAAAACAGATAAACCAAGGATTTATCCTCTCCTTACTATTAGCTGACATTGTTTTAGAAATGTTAGCCATGCTGATACTATAAGTAATTTGGGAGAGCAAAGAATAGTTTACTTATCAGATTTATGGAAAAGAAAAGAATTCATGACCCAACAAGAGATAGAGAGCAATTGAAATGTTTTTGTACAAAAAAAGCCAATGCAACAAGAATTAGGAGGGAAGCAGAAAATTGGGAGAAAATCTTTGCAACTAGTATCTCTGATAAAGGCCTCATTTCTAAAATATACAGGGAACTGAGCCAAATATATAGGAGTACAAGCCATTCCCCAATTGAGAAATGGTCAAAGGATATGAACAGGCAGTTTTTAGAGGAAGAAATTAAAGCTATTTATAGGTATATGAAAAAATGCTCTGGGTCACTGCTGATTAGAGAAATGCAAATCAAAACAACTCTTAGATACCACATCTCTCCTGTCAGATTGGCTAAAATAACAAAACAGGAGAATGATAAATGCTGGAGAGGATGTGGGAAAATTGGAACATTGTTGCATTGCTGGTGGAGTTGTGAGCTGATCCAGCCATTTTGGAGAGCAGTTTGGAACTATGCCCAAAGGGCTATAGATATGTTCATACCCTTTGACCCAGCAATACCACTTCTAGGGTTGTATCCCAAAGAAATCACACAAGCGAGAAAGGGACCCATATGTACAAGGATATTTATAGCAGCTCTTTTTGTGGTAGCCAAGAATTGGAAATCAAAGGGATGCCCATCAATTGGGGAATGGCTGAACAAGCTGTGGTATATGAAGGTAATGGAATACTATTGTGCCATAAGAAAAGGGGATGATATGGACTTCATAACAACCTGGAAAAACCTACACGACATAATGCTGAGTGAGCGGAGCAGAGCCAGGAGAACACTACACAACCACAGATATATGGATTCTGTGAGGACCAACCCTGACAGACTTCGCTCTTCTCAGCAACACAAGGTGCAGGCACAACTCCAAAGGACTCATGATGGAGAATGCTATCTACATCCAGAGAAAGAACTATGAAGTTTGAATGCAGATTGAGGCACACTTCATGCTAGCCTTTTTCTCTTCTCTTTTGTTTTTGTTTTTGAGTTGTTTTTTTTTTGTTTGTCTTGGTTCTGTTTCTTCTTTCTCATGACTCATTCCATTGGTCATAATTCTTCTCCGCAACTTGACTAGTGTATAAATTAATTCAATGCGAAGTTATTCGTGGTAGTTATATGAGATTCCATGCCATCTTGGGGAGGGAGGGGAGAAAATCTGGAACTCAAAATTATGTAGAACCGTCTGTTGTAAACTAAAAATAAAAATAAATATTAAAAAAAAAGAAATGTTAGCCATATAAAGAATTGGAAATTGAAAGGATGCCCATCAGTAGGGGAATGGCTGAACAAATGGTATATAGTTGTGATGAAGTACTATTGTGCTGTAAGAAATGATGAGTTGGATGGTTTCAGAATGACCTGGACTTACATGAACCAATGTAAAAGTGAAGTGAACAGAGCCAGAAGAGCCCTGTACACAATAACAGCAATTTTGTACAGTGTTGAATTGTGAATGACTTTGCTTTTCTCAGCAATCTGATGATACGAGACACTTCAGAAGAACTTTTCGTGAAAATTGATATTGTCTGAATGCAGATCAAAGAATACTTTTTTATTTTATTTTTTCTTGTCTTTTTCTTTCTTTTTTGGCGGGGGGGGGGGGTCTGTGTTCTCTTTTACAACATGGCTAATATGGAAATATGTTTTGCATGACTACATATGTACAATCTATATCAAAGTGTTTTCCTTCTGTAAGAGGGGAGGGAGGGAATTTGGAACTCAAAAATTATAAAAAATGAATGTTGAAAATTGTTTTTACATGTAATTAGAGAAAATAAAATAAAAACATTCTTTAAAAGAAAAAAAAAGAAATGCTGGTCATAGCAGTGAGAAAACAGAAATAAAGTAAAAGCATAAACAGTGGCAAAAAGGAGAGAATTACCCCCTATTTGCAGATGACATGAATGATTTATACAAAACCTTGCAAAATTAATAAACTATTTTATACAATTAATACTTTATGGAAGCAACAGAATACAAAGCAAGTCCACAAATATTAACTCTAGACCTAGACTACAAAGGAATAATCATCAAAATTATTTTGTACTAGTCAAAATAAATCAGTGGAACAGAATACATAAGCAAAAATCAGCTGTAACTGAACTCTCAATAGCCTAGAGTATTATATACCCAAGAACATAAACTACCTAAGGAGATAGATGTTTGGAAATGACATATAACAACAAAAGGTGTCGATGTATTTTTTTGAAAGAGAAAATACAGAATTCAGTTCTTAATGTATTATCTATAATAGTAGCAGGAGGAAGGAAAGTTGATATTTTATTTACTTTATATATTTTCTCCCACCTCAGCTATATAGATGAATGGCTATAAAAGAATGACATTTTAAAGAAATGTGGAGGCACATTGTCCAGAACTCTGGTGGTGAGAGTCTTCGCTTTGTTAGTCAGAACACATCTGGAAAATAATATTCAATAGTGATCTCCACATTTCAGAAAGGATATTGATAAGCTGGTGGGGAACCAGGATAGTGAAGGACCTCAGGTCCATGTTATATGAGAATCAGGTGAAGGGGATTGTTTAGCTTGGAAAAGAGAAAAACTTAGGAGAGGGTGTGATAGCTGCCTTCAAGAATTTCAGGTACTGTCACATCGAAAAGAAATGAGACTCGCTCTGTGTGGTCCCCAAGAGCAAAACTAAGACCCATTGGTAAAAATGGCAAAAGGGCATCACGAGATTTGATAAAAGGAAAACAACCTTCCTAAAAATTAAGTGCTAATCCAAAAATAAAATATAGTGCCATGAGAGTTAGTGATATCTCTTCACTGTAGATCTTTAGACAAAAGCTAGATGACCACTTGTTGGTTATGTCACTGTTAGGGGAAATTATTATTCAGAGAGTAATTGGAATAGTTGACCTCTCAGGGCCCTTCCAACTCTGAGATGCTGCTGGAAGTACTACCTGTATGCTTTTCTACCTCCTCATCCTGTTGAGCTTCATTGTCTCCATCCTACTAAAAAGGTCCTTAAACTATCATCTTTTCTTGGAACACCTGTTTTAGGATCTATTTCAAAAAACAAGATTAATGTTCCCTTTTCTTACATGCTGAAAAGGAAAGGAAGGATATAGGAAAATTAAGCAAAGATTGAAGAAAAAGCACATATATTTATATTTAGATGTGTCTGTATATATACATATGTATGTATATGAGATTATTTATCCTAGTATTTTGGAACACAAGGGAACTGAAACTAATATAATAGATTTGTAGTTATGTTTAATGTCTTCCATTCCAATAATACGTATCAAAACACAGAGCTCTTCTCATTTAGGAAATTGCCTGATTTTTTTTTAAAAGGGGAAGGGAACAAATATTTATTACACACCCCTTATGTGCTAGGTACTGTGCTAAGCGCTGTGCAAGTATTATCTCAAGATTATTGATGTGGAACATGAACTTCATAAATATATTTTTCTTTTAGCAAATTCCAAGTCGCCAAAAGAAAATTTTAGAGGAAGCTCATGAACTGAGTGAAGATCATTATAAAAAATATTTGGCAAAACTCAGGTCTATTAATCCACCATGTGTGCCTTTCTTTGGTAAGTGCTATTTTTATTTTTAATTGAATGATCAATATGTTTTTGGATAGAGTAGTTGTATTTTGAAACAAGTGATAGACATGTAGGACATAGAGAATATATTTAAGGCCTTCTTTTGTTGAGGGGTGTGTCTATGTGTGTCTGTGTGTGTGTGAACAATTTTATTCTGTTTATCTTATATATTGAGTCTTCTTGTGTCCTGTTTTCATTATTGCACTTAAATCTATCTTAAAACCATGATACTCCTACTTCCTGACTTCCCAAAATAGTCATTTATACTGACTACTTATTTTTTCTCACCCTACCTTCTGTAATCTTTTCTGACAGCCTGGTGCAATGGAAGATGTCTTGGATTTAGAGTGAGAGGACTTGAGTTCAACTCCCGGGTCTGTCACTTATGAATTCTGTGACTTTGGGCAAATCATTTCATCTCCCGGAGGCCCAATTTCATCTGTACTATGAGTGGTTTTGTATCAGATGGCCCTCTAAGGTGCCTTTGAACTGAGAGTCTGTGGTCTGACTCAAAATCACCTCTACTCTCAAAACTCCTATCTCGAGCACCAGTGACCTCTTCTTCTTCTTCTTTTTTTTTTTAAAGGCTTTATTGATGTCTTCTCTTCCTTACATCATCATACTTATGGCAGGATCCTTTCTCCTCCGTTACTGAAAAAGCATTTTTTGGAGAGAAAAAAAAAATTAGCATAGCTGACTGGTACATTGAAAAAGTCCAAAAATGTGTGTGATATGTAATTCATGTGGACTTCCACAAAGGATTAAGTTGGGAGTCACTTCTCATATTACTTCATTTAAGTCACGCTGGACCTTTATAGTTTTGTTACATTGGCTTTTGAGTTTTTTTTGGTGCATAGTTGTTCTTTCCATTTACACATTGTTATAGTCACTGTGTATGTTGTTGTCTGGGCTCTGCCTACTTTGTTCTGCAGTAGTTCATACAGATCTTCCCGTACTTCTCTGTATTCATCACATACATCATTTGTCAGAGTGCAGTAATATTCCATTATATTCATTTACCACAGTTTGTTTAGCCATTCCCCAACTGATGGGCATCCACTTTGTTTCCAATTCTTTGCTTTCACAAAAAGTGCTGCTAAAATATTTTGTTCTGTGTGGGAACTTTATTCTTATCAGTGGCTTCCTTGGAGCATAAGCTCATTAATGGAGTCTATGGTACAAATGGTATGGACATTTTATTTGCATAATTATAAATTACTTTCTAAAATGGTTTGACCATTTCACAGGCTCTACCAACAATGTATTCATATTCCTATTATTCCACAACATTGAGTACTGCCATTTTTGTCATCCTTACCAAACCTCAGGGTTGTTTTGATTTGCATTTCTCTTATTAGTGATTTAGAGCATTCTTTCACATGGTTATGAATACTTTGCAATTCTTTTTTTAAGAACTATTTAGTCATATCCTTTGACCACTTTTCTATTAAGGAATGGCTGCATCAGTGACTACTTAATAATCAAATAGCAATAGCCCCTTTTAGCATTTCTCCTTGACTCCCTCTTAGTTTTGAATGCCCCTTTCTTCTTCAAGCCTTTCCCCACCTAACTTCCCTGACATAATGGTGCCCTGGTTCTTTTCCTGTGTCTCTGACCATCCTTTTCCTTTCTCCTTCATTTTATTCTAGCACCCACCTTTTCTGATTAGACATCTCCACCTGAATGTCCTCCCAGCATCTCAAACTCACTTTGCCTTAAACTGAACTCATTTTTTCTCAAAAACCAATTCTCCATCTAGACTTTCATATGTGTGGCAGATACCACCATTCTCTCACTCAACCCAGCAGTTCCCAATCTTCTTGGTTCTTTTTTCATAATTCTCCTAGGTCCATCCCCCCCATCCCCCTTTTTCCATTTCTATTGCCTGGTCTAGTCATTGATCACCAAGTGCCTAAATTGTGGCAGTAACATCAGCTTTCCATTCCCAGATACTCCCTTTCATTCTAACAGGATCATGGAGTATAGGAGAGACTATCTAGTTTTATCTGAGTACTTGACTGTGCTTATACAGCTCTGACTGACAGCTGTGGGGGAAGAGCCTGCTTCACACACACAGCTCAAGTCCTACATCACTTCAGGATCTTTACTTTATATTCACTAAGCCACATCCTAGCCTGCCCTCATGGAAGCTTCTATACATGAGTCTTCCCTTTTAAAAGAAGGTCTTAGACTTTGGATTATTCTCTTTTCTTTTGACAGAACAACTATTCCTGTTAAATAGTGTAATAGTTATTTTTTAATGTGAAAAATTGTTTGGTTTTTCTGTCATAACTGATGATAACATTTGCAAATGTGAACTTGCTATCCTACTGCATGCTTCATTTTATGAGATTTAGGTCTGTCTGGAAAGAGGCTTACTTACATCTTTTTTTGGGGGGGGGGTGATTTTTTTTATCATTTCAGTCAGTCAAAAAGCATAGGTACTAGGCACTGTGCTAATCTAGGGATACAAAGAAGGGCAAAAGACAGTCCCTGTCTTTGAAGGAAAACAATAGGGAATGGGGAAGACAACATGCAAACAACTATATACAAGCAAGCTATGTTCAGGACAAATAGGAAATATTCAAGAGAGGAAAGGTGATAGAATTGAGGGGAATCCAGTAGGGCTTCCTGTAGAAGGTGGAATTTTAGGCTGGGACTTGAAGGAATCCAGGAGGCAGAGATGAGGAAGGAGAGCATTCCAGGAAGGGGAGGGGGGAGTCATAGCCAGTGAAAATGTGTGGAGCCAAAAAACCAAGTGTTTTGTTTAAGAACCATGAGACCACCAGCACTGGATCACAGACTGTAGGAGATAAGGGAGGGTGTAGGGATGCTTAAGGTGTAAAAAGACCAAGCAGGAGGGAATTAGGTTATGAGGGACTTTGAAGGCCAAATAGATCCTAGAGCTGATAGGAAGCTATTGAAGTTTTTTGAGTAGGGAGATGACATAGACTTGTGCTTTAGTGGCTGAATGAAGGTGGATTGGAGTAAGGAGAGAGGAGAGACTTGGGGCAGGCAGACTCACCAACAGGCTATTGCGATAGTCCAGGTGTGAGGTGATGAGGGCCCACATTAGAGAGCTGGCAGTGTTAGAGGAAAGAAAAGCGCATTCAAGAGATGTTGCAAAGGTGAAATTGACAGGTATTGGGAACAGGGAAGTTTGGAAGGGGTAGGGTTTGAGAGTAAAGAGCCTAAGTTCTGTTTTGGATATGTTGCGTTTAAGATGTCTGCAATACAGGATTTCACAAATTGGATTTAAGTTGATTATTCTTCTTTCATAGCAGAGAAATTTCTGTTGTGCATTTCTGGTAATTCGATGTGTGGTTGTTCCCTTGGCCTAGAATACTCTTTCCCCTCCTCGTTGTGCTACCAGTATTCAGCTCAGATGCTATCTCTTCCAGCATTCCTTCTCTGCGTTTTAGTGCCAACCTTCTAACACTATAAATTACTTTGTAACTGACATACTTTCTTATATATCCTATTCATACTCTAAATATTGTATATTATATATGATATTTGTGTGTGTTATAATAGTTGCATGATATATGTTGTGCATGTGCATAGACCTTCTGCTAGATTATAAGCCTTTTGTGGGCAAGGACCATTACCTTATGTCTTCTCCAGAATCTAACATAGTGTTTTATTAGTAAATGACTTTTGAGTGAATGAATGGTGTTTGAGAGGTGGCCTGATAAATTATTATTTATTGTATACTTAGTAATGGTGGAATGGTACCAGACAGAGTATAGTTTTATGTGTATTTTTCCTGAAACTTTTCATTATGTCTTTTAGGGATTTATTTGACAAATATCTTGAAAACAGAAGAAGGCAATCCTGAGGTTTTGAAAAGACATGGAAAAGAACTTATAAACTTCAGTAAAAGAAGAAAAGTTGCAGAAATAACAGGAGAGATACAGCAGTACCAAAATCAACCATATTGTTTGCGAGTAGAATCTGATATCAAAGTAAGTTAATTTATTTGGAGATGAATATTTTTGGCTAAGTCCAGGGGGGAAATGACTGCCAAATAGAGCTTAGGCATTCCTGTGAGTCTCAGGCAGTGTAGCAAAACTTTCCTTTAGCACTTTGTAGTAGCTTTTACTTAACTATTGGAAGAAGTCTGGTTATCTTTATAGCCACAACTTCGGAGTGACATGTGAAGTGTTATGTTCAGTTTTGAGTCCAATATATTTACAAAGGACACACTGATAACATGGGGCAAGCCCAGAGGAAGGCAACAGGATGGTGAAGGCCCTTAAGTTCATTAGCCATCTCAGGAACTAATAGTTGTCTGTTACAAATAATGTTTGAAGGGCTGCCATGTGGAAGATGAACTAGGTTTTTTTCTGCTTGGTCAGAGAGGGCAAAAATAGAAACGGTGGGTTGAAGCTTCAAAGATGTGAGTTTAGGCTTGTAAAGAAAAATTTCCTAACAGAGCTATCCAGAAGTAGAATGGGCTTCCTAGAAAAGGAATGGGTTCCCCCTCATTTGAAGTCTTAAAGCAAAGTCTGAATGATCACTTATTGGATATGAGAATTCTAGAGAGAATTCTTTTTCAAGTACACATTATACCAGATTACCATTGAAAACCCTTAAAAAAAATTTTTTTTAGTCAATGCCATCGGGGTTAAGTGACTTGCCCAGGTCTAGTAAGTGTCAAGTGTCTGAAGCTGGATTTCAACTCAGATCCTCCTGACTCCAGGGCTGGTACTCTATGCACTGTACCACATAGCTGCCCTGAAATCCTTTATAATTCTGAAATTTTGTAATTCTATAATGAAGATTGAGTTGCTGGTTCTTTATGAGAGTATTCTCATGGGGAGGGGGGTGGCCCACAGGGAGAGAATGGAGCATGTTGGAAAAATAAAAAATAAAATCTTCCTTCAAATTACTCAGTATTCTCTTGAGTTTAAAATACTTTCCTAAATTATTTTCACAAATTTCAATAGTTCATGAAAAGCCTAGTAGTACCTTTGTTTTCATCTTTTTATATTCCAGAGATTCTTTGAAAATTTGAATCCAATGGGAAATAGCATGGAAAAAGAATTCACAGATTATCTTTTCAACAAGTCACTGGAAATTGAACCAAGAAACCCTAAGCCTCTACCAAGATTTGTAAGCATGCAGATAAAAATCTATCTCGAATTCTAAACATTTTAAATAGAATTTCTCTGTATCGTAGTATGTAATTATTGAATTTCAAACAGATTAGATGATAAGAAAGACTGATCAATCTAACAGAAGTAGTAGGTGTTACCTACTACCTACTTATAAACGTGAAAGACTGGCCCTTTCACTTATTTGTGGGAATATTCACATTGGTCCGGGCAAAGATTAATTTGATAGACAGATTATCAAAGTAACAGATTCTCACTGGATCATACCTTTTAAAGAACAAGAAATTTAAACTGTTATAAGTTACAACAGGTCAAAGAGTGAAAAATAGGTGTAGGAATCAAAATTCTTACAGTAAAGAATGAATAAAAGTATGAAGCAGTAACCCAGAAAATATTTAGGTTTGACTAAAATTTTACTTCCTTTGTGAAGATAGTTTATATTATTTTCCAGTTTCTTGTCATTGCATAGTCATACTTCAGGTATTCAGGTATTCAGGTTTCTCACATTTTCAAAACACAGTTGAAAACCAGGAAGCAAACAAATAAGGCTTCTGAGTATCTAAGGTGAGATACAAAGTCATCACTAAATTGGTGGCTCTCTTTCAAACTTCCTTTGCTTGTGATATAGTAATATTCATTTGCAGCACACTATAGGAGAGTCTGGAGACTCTTGCACACACCTGAGATTACAAGTGTTAAGTTCCATACAATTTGTGGCACACTTAGTGTGACTGGAGACACTCATAGAAAAATCCCTCATGCCATTACTCAAAACCTATTATCTCGTTCCCCCATCCAATTCTGGCAGCCTTGCTTATCTGATTTCTAGGGTTACAATAGATTAGAAACATCGAATTAGGAAGGAGTTACTGGTAAATATATTGACAGAAGCAAGAAGTAACAGCTAACAGCTTAAAATCAAAAAAGAATAAATTACCATCATATCAGTGAGAAAGTCAAACAAATTAGAGAATCTGTGTCAATTCTTTGTGAACACTCTTGACACCTGTCCCTATACCTGGTTCTTCCACCACCACAAATGTGAGTGGTGTGCTTTGATTGTGATCATTCAGTCCTGACCCAGGAGGCAGGAGGACAGAGACAAGAGGTGCAGCAGACAGTTACCATTCATTTCACAATATCTAAGGCATCACTTTATTTTTGTACTGTGTGTGCTGTAATAACTGACGTCCATCAAGATAATCCTCAGTCGTAATGAAAAGGTTAATTATGTTCAAAGAATTCTGTTGGTTTTTTTTTAATATTTAAGGAATTATTGGTTAATTAACTAGCTGGAAAACTTGATTGTCCAGAACGTGTTTTTCTCCATGACTTCTAGAAAGTTTTATTCTAATTGAATAACAGAAAAATCTCTTAAGATTTGCCCAAGCAAATTTATATCATTTTCTTAGACTGTTTTGCACTTATCCTATACTATATTGGGATTTGTCCACTATGGTAGAGCTTGATTTGTCCATGCACACCCAAAAATTCCTGTATTTTTTTTATTTTCTACATCATTTGCAACAGAACTGGCACAAAATGTTCCCATTTTCTCTAAGCTAGTCATTATTCCTGTAATTCAACCTTTCTACCCTTCATCCCTGGTTGTCACCAATGTAATATATGTGATGTAATTTTCAGACAAATTTTCGTTCTACTTTGCATTGAATTAAGATATTTTTATATATTGTTTATTTAGATCTTTGTATCATAGTGCTTTAATAAAATAATATGTTTGTTTTTGATGGGTCTACAGCCAAAAAAATACAGTTATCCCCTCAAGTCTCCTGGTGTTCGTCCATCAAACCCAAGACCAGGTACCATGAGACACCCCACACCACTGCAACAGGAGCCAAGGAAGATTAGTTATAGTCGGATCCCTGAAAGTGAGACAGAAAGTACAGCATCTGCACCTAATTCTCCAAGAACACCGTTAACACCTCCACCTGCCTCAGGTGCTTCCAGTACCACCGACGTGTGCAGTGTGTTTGATTCTGATCACTCAAGCCCTTTTCACTCAAGTACGTGCCAAAACTACAGATTCCTTAGAGATCTTGGAAACATTACACATAGGTGATAAACTTTCTTTTCTAATTAAAAAAGATTGAGAAACTCTGTAACTGATATTTATATAGTGCTTTAAGATATATGAAGTGCTTTGCTAATTATTATATTATTTGGCATAGATAAGCACACTTCACAGCTTTGTGCAACATCCTTAACAAATATTAAGTAAACCATGCAGTAATATTCTGTATGTCATCCGTAACAGTTCAGCTGATCAGCCACATTCTGTGATAGTGCTGGTGTCCCCAACAGAACTACCCCCCTTCAGTCACCATTGCTACATTGCTTAATGCATGTGCATAAATGTTGTTCCTTTGGAACCAAATGATTCTCTCAGTCATATTTCACTTCATGTCGCTGAGCCAATTAATGACATTGGATGGAATATGCCTGTAATGTTGCTTTCATATCAGTCAAATCTAGTAGTAGCAAAGCACAAAATGATGTTACAGTGAAGATCTATGTGACTGACATGCCAAACTCCAGCAAACTTCAGAACCGTGAAATTGCAGTTCAACAGAAACAAGAGAATCATCTAAGAGCTCCTTGAAATTTATCACTGTAATGAGATTTGGCCTCTCCTGATAAATTATGCAGCAGCCTGGCAGTTTAAACCACATTAGGTAATTTATTTTCTTTGTGTTCCTTTGGAAATAACCACAGTTTCACAGCCAGAAGAATAATAGAAAATCCTTTTTTTTTTTCCTTTTATTTTTTAAAACTTATTTATTCTTAGCTTTCAACATTCCCATTTATAAGATTTTGAGTTCTAAATTTTTCTCTTCTCCCTCTCCTCCCCCCTCCCCAAGATGGCATGCAATCTGATATAGGATATACATGTATAATCATGTTAAACATATTTCCACACTAGTCATGTTGTGAAAGAACAAAAGGGGAAAACCGTGAGAAAGAAAAAACAAAAAAGAGAAAATAGTCTGCTTCACTCTGCATTCAGACTCCATAGTTGTTTCTCTGGATGTGGATAGCATTTTCCGTCATGAGTCTTTTGGAATTGTCTTAGATCCTTGCATCGCTCAGAAGGGCCAAATCTAACCAAGATGGTCATCGCATGTGTTGTTGTTGCTGTGTTCAATGGTTTCCTGGTTCTGTACAACATCAGTTCTTGCAAGTCTGTCCAGGTTTTTCTGAAACATCCTGCTCGTCATTTCTTATGGAGCAATAGTGTTCCATTACATTCATATACCACAACTTCTTCAGCCATTGCCCAATTCATGGAAAAACAGAAAATTTTTGAAACATCTCCTCATCTCCAACCTGCTTAAAGTTGGTACCTCTTTTCCAGTGTAGCCAATCAATGTTCCTAGCTCTGGACTCCAGGTCAAAAGCTACACAGAATCCTTTCATCTTTCCATCCCCATCCCCTCTACAGCACGTGCTAAGTACAACTATCCTATCTGGTCTTCATCCTAGTTACTTAAACTTGCAAAATATCCATCCATGTGTGTCTATTTGCTACCTATCGACATTTGGAGAGGCTATCCTACATAACTAGAACACACTATTTCCTGTGATAACTCCCAAGAAATTTCCTAGAGTCTTTCAAACACCTATCAAAAACTCTTCAATGACAATATGTCAATTTTTCTATAGGAAAAGATGCCCCCAAGTTCCAGTTTTAGATTCTAGATATACACTTCTTTCCCCCCTCCCTTAGTGCTATCAGCAAGAGCAAGGACTCCCCCAATTACAAACTAGTGGCAGTAGGTAGTGCCTGGGGCAGAGACTCCACAGCACAGCAGGGGCTTGGTGAGGGTTAAGATGGAAGTGCTCTGAGGTGAGGAGCAAGATGATGGCTTCAGCTGGGTATATAGAAACGAAGGTAGATAAAGGAATTAGAGGGGATGCAAACTGGGACAGTAAGGAAGAAGAGTAGTAGCTTGGAAGGGCAAAGAAAGTTGGGAAAAGTCGTTTTAGAATAGAATTTACCTCCTACTCCTCTTGCCCTCTCCTTCCTAACAAGAGTGCTGTTAGTGACAGGACTGCTATCTCCTCCACCTTGTTCCCTCTAATTTTAAACTTTTCTTTTTCCACTACTGTTGGACATAGGGGAGGCTGAGGACAGAAAATTGGGCAAGGGAGAATGGGACTGAAGAACATATGGTGGAAGGTTGTGCGGTTTTTTCTCCCTTTTTCTACATCTCTTCCACTGCCAAGTAGCCAACATAAGTTGTACTTACAGTTGATATAGGACTGGGCTAAGATATGTGTGGACAGGATTGGATGGGGAAGAACACTAGATGGCTCTGAGTTTCACAGGAATAAGATGGAAGAAGAAAGAAATTCTCCGTCAGCATCAAGGAGGAAAGGATTATTCCTCATGTCACATAACTGGAGTAACTTAAGACGTGCTGAAGTTGAATACTGACTTATTTTTTATTTAATCTTTCCCCACCTTTTTAACCTATTGGTGAAATTTAAGTTTTTGGCCATCTTAAAGTCCTTAATAGTAACTTCTAAATTAAATTGATACCTATCATAACCTAACCTTCATATTAGCTTTAGTAATATTAAACCTATATTCTTAATTTTCATCAGAGTGTATTCTGTGAATTAAAATATCAGTATCGAAAACTGTATTAAATGATTAAATTTATCTAACAGTAAAATTTCTGATGGTCTACCTAGGATTCATTCATCTGTCACACTGATTATCTTCCTGTGCAGGTTAGTTTTGTCCCATGATAGCTTCTTACAACATGTTCTTAATTTCGAGCATAAGATTCATTCAGTCAGTATTTTAGTGCCTACTGTGTGTAAACAATATGTTAGTTGTTGTATAAAGTACAAGGATGTGTTAATAGATAGTTTCTCCCTGAGAAGAGTTTATATTTTCTTCAGAGATACACATAGATTAAGACTTGAAAGGGTGAATCATCAGGAGAGCTGGACTGGACCACAGGGGAGATGGGTTATTTTTTAGAGAAGGATAATGATACAATGAAAGTGGTATTAGAGGAATAATAATCTGGTAGTGATTTGTAGTAGCAAGTTTAGAAGGTGGGAGAAAAGCAGAACTACTCTTTTTTTGCTTTTTTCTCCACTATGGAAGATGAACTTTCAAAAATCATTAGAATCCACAAAAAGTTAGAAGTGTTAAAATCAATGAACCCACGTTACCAAACCCAGAAAAACTACATCTCAAAGTACTTGAAAAAACTGGTATATCAGGTGACTGAGCCACAGCTAGGCATCATTTAAATACTCCTATGAACAGGAGATACCACAGGACAGAAAGAGGCCGATGCTATCCTGATTCCCAAAGCACTGTTCTTACCATTCCCTTCCCTGCTCGAAGGTCAGTAGTGGCTATCTAAAATCTGTAGGATAGTATAGAAATCTGACTTTTTTTTTAATGAAGCAAAGATTTATTGAAAGATCAAAGAAAACAAAATAGAGCTGCCAGTGAAGCTCTTAGAAAAGAAGGAAACTTAACCTTGAGCAACCATTTCCCAAATATCTATGTAGTATCTCAATTACTTCATCATGACCAGCCAGGGTTCCCAGCAGGGGTTTCCTTTTACACTTGTGAACATATTTCAACAGATGATGATCTCTAAGAATACATCATGGTAGATAAGTCTTTTTTTTTTGACAGGGTTCTAAATCATGAGAATGCTATACACAGAGTATGCCTAGATTTCTACAAGTCATTTGACAAAATCTTTAATGGGGAAAGACTTGTTGCAGACAAGAAGGGGAGATGTGGCCTATATGATGATGCAGTTAGATGGTTTTGAAACCAGTTGAAAGGTTAGACCCAAAACACAGTCTAAAAGGGTAGATATCAACTTGGAGGGAAGGCACCACTAGAAGTTACAGAGAGGCTTAATGCAGACTGTCCCAAAGTTAAATGGACTCCCTTTCAAGGTAGTGGTGGGGAGAGCTAGGTGGCATAGTGGATAAATCGCCTGGCTTGGAGTCAGAAAGATTCATCTTCCTGAGTTCAAATCTGGCCTCAGACACTTCCTAGCTGTATGACCCTGGGGAAGTCACTTCACCCTGTTTGCCTCAGCTTTCTCATCTGTAAAATGAGCTGGAGAAGGAAATGGCAAACCTCCCCAGCATCTTTGTGAAGAAAACCCCAAACAGGGTCACAAAGAGTCAGACACACTTGAAAAACGACTGAAGGACAGCACAAGGTGGTGGAATTCCCCTTTACTGATAGTCTTCAAAGTTCAGGGATGATAGAGACAGGATTATTTTTCAGGCCTAGGTTGAAGTAGATAATCTCTGGGAGTTGTTCCATCTCTGATGTTTTGTGATTCTATGATTCTTTATTTAATGTTCATTTGAAAATAAGGGACTTGAACTCAGGAAAGTGTTCAGAGCTGCAATTATAATTTTGGAAATCACTTGCGTGGAAGTTATATACACGGATCCATAATTGAAGTCTAATTGTTGCCCTGTCCTACTATTGGTATAATCCACGTCATCCAAAGTCATAAATCACCAAAATACATAATTGCACGTTTAAGTGCATTATATTGTATGCTAACTCGTTGAGCTCATAGGGCTTATTATAATTTAAATTTGTAGCCTAATCTTGTGTTATACATTTTGATATTTCTGGAAGTTGTATATATATATATATAGTATATTGAATGTTATTTTCTTACTTGCTTAGTTATCATTTTAGAAATATGTTCCCAAATGAAAAAAAAAATTGGCCCAACTGACATTCATGTCAAAGATCGTTTTGCCCTTATCTGTAGTGTCTGAGTGCTTTAATTCCCTCACCCTGGGAGAAAACAAAACAAAACAAGGATTTATTTTGAACTTTGTTGGATCAATAGTTTCATGGGTGTTTTCTACGCTGATGCAGAGAACAACCTTTTTATCTTGTTTGATTTTTTTGTTTCCCCGAAAGTCATCCAAAGAAGCTCAGGGCTCTGAAGGCCCTGCTTTTATTCCTATATTATGTCAGGGGATGCCATTGTATCACAGAGCCTATCTGTCCTGTGGTTCTTTTGGCTACACGCCTGGCCTGCCTCCTTTGCTGGTTGCACACATCCTCATCACGATCTTTTCCTTCACATCTTTTATTCCAGTATTTTTAGAAGCATCATATATTTTCATTCGCCCTCAGATTCTTTGTGATTTTAGTGTTTCAGGGATCTGGGTACTTTGTGACACCATGTACAATGCCATCTTGGGGTGGGGAAAGCCTATTTGGAGAATCTCATCTTCATTCTTTTTGTCTTTCTCCCTGTTAACACCCCACTTATAACTGTTCAGTGATTATGGTTATTGATAAGCATTCAGTGAACATTCTTTAGCTTTAGAGTTGTATCATTCGTAGTAGTATGATTTTAATGGTTGCATGCGACAGATACCTTACCCAATAAGAGTATTCAAGGATGCATTTTTTTCCTAAAGAATCAAATATTTCCTTAAATTAAAAAAAAAAACACAAAAAGATCTTGTATTCTCTATACCTTTCATGTCCATTTTGGGATCGTAAAGATACGGTCTACTACAGAAAACTGTCTTTGTAAGTCTGCCTCTTACATTGTTCTTTTTTTTTTTTTTTTTTGAGGAAAACTTAGTTACATGCATAATCCATTATCATAAAAATTTTAGAGCTTCTTTCAGAGGGTAATAAAGAAATATACTCTCTGATGACTTGAGAGTCATCAAATCTCTTTAAAACTGTATCATTTCCAGCATATAATTCTTCGATATTTATTGGGTCATCCTTCCCAACTAAATATTCTTAAATGTCTCTTTCTTATCAGGTATAGAAGTATTTGTGTCAAAATGTGGTTGACTCCGCCATTATTACAAATGAGAATAGAGCACCATGGAAATACCAGTAGATCAGTTTCCTTTTGTATCTTTGTGCTTCCAGTTTCATCTGTTCTCATTGGAACCTGGCCAGGTCTCACATGAAGCTCTGTGTGGGCTTACTTTCTCTTCAACTGTTTTTGTTGTTATGTGTGATTATATTTACATATTCTTCCATCAGCCTACAAAAAGCTTATACTCCAAGGTGGTGTTGCCTTTGGCTTCTGTATCTCACTACTTCAGTAAATCTGAGACAATTTATGACTATTTTCAGCCTCTTTATGTCTACAGTTTTCATCAGTTAAAAACACTTTCTAGAAACAGTGATAAAATCAATGTCTTTACCTTTTCCCAATAGACCCCTTGTTAAACAGGTCAGGTTGAAGCTCTTGTGATTCCACAACCTTCTCCCTTGATAATTTCTCATATGGTTATTGTTTTGACCTTTGCTCAAATCAAACAGTGACTTGGCTATAGGTAACTGATTCTGAAAGTCCTAACCAGTCGATTCCTCTCTGTTCAGATCAAGTGAGTTTCATGCTTCTTTTTTTAAATTTCATTTGCTGCTCGATATGTCCCTGCCTTTAGACATCTTTCTTGAAAATATTTTTCATAATGCCAACATAGTATGTGGCTTCTTTCCCTATTTTCACATTGAAGTCACCAAGAATCAAGATACAAGTTACCTTATTTTGGAGAACCTTAAGCCCCTTTTAGGATTTCTCTAAATTCATCCTCTGCAATGAACATTGGTGCTATAGTTATTTTCATACTCATCATGAATAGATGGGCAAATGTCCTGGGAAATGATGTCTGCAATCCATCATTCAGTTTGACTGTACCATCTCCTGATTTCTTTTACAGTGAACATAATAGCATGAATATAGCTTAGCACCTCCAGTGTCTACTTATTGGACATTAGACAAAGAGTATATCAAGAGTGCCAGCAGTTAAATTAATATGAATCATTTCCTAGTGGCCAGCCTTTTGATAAAAACTAACCTTTCCATTCTTAACAAGATTGGTTCTCAGGATAGCAAATACAGTCAAGAAGTTAATTAGTATTAAGCCAATTATATGTTTGCACTCATCTAAAATATTTTTCTGTGGTAAAATCATCATAATTTATCATTTGAACAGAAGGTAAGCTTGTTTCCCTTTGATTAGCCAAGCATTTCAGAGAAAGTCTAAATAGTTTTTAGTATTTCCAGTGCAATCTTGTTTAAATACTTGATGATCAAGTTTTTCAAACACTTGAGTATCATTGAGCACTTCAGTAACTCTGGTTTACATGATGAATAATTGATATAATAATTACAGATTTTATTTGTTCACTGATCATGATATTTACTAATTTTGAACTGATATAAGTAAAAGTAGCAAAAATTATTTATTTTTTTAAATCTTCTATGATTTGAAACTTACCTAATTTAAATTGGTTTTTTCTATGCTTAGTCTGGATCAGTGAAGTTTTACTGTATTAGAAGATATTAGAAAGGCATTCTAAACTCATCGGGGCTCTAGTGCTAACTAAGCAACTATACCTCAGGTATTTAGCAGAATTTCCTTGCTAGAAGACTCTCCTGGAGAAGCTGTTTTCAGGTACTTCTGGTCAATGTAAGTTGTCTCTGAAAAACTGAGAGAGATAGTGATCATTTTAAGTGGATTTAACTCCCAAATCATTACCAATAACTTCATTTAATGATTGCCTAATGACAGAGGTTCTAACGCTTCTTCCCTGACAGCATTTATAATTCGAATACTGCTTTAAAAGTAGCCATCAGGCAATGAAATCAGATGTACAAATCAGATCATTCTCCACATTTGCACTAGAATAAGTTTGCTTCGTATAGAAACTTGTTTTCTTTGTGTAGTATTCTTTCTGAACAACTTCAGACCCCTCACAGGCATGGGTGATGTTTTAATTTCATTCCTGTGCCTTTTGCTTAGCAAAGTGCTGTGTGTATTGCCTAGGTACTTTTGTTGGATCATTGAGTTCGTATCTACTTCATAAGAAGGAGAGTTTTAAAATTAAAATCTGTAGAACTCCTTGAGCATCTTGAAGGTAAAAATCATTGAAATGAGAAGTAATACATCAGCATGCATTTAAGAGTATCTAGTTGAGCTGAAAAGAGAGTCTTGAAAAAAAAGCCTATGGAAATAGACTCATCTCTATAGGAAACTCAGGTCATTACTTTAAAAAAAAAACCACTGGAATTAGTACTAGTAAATACTGGAGTTAAGTTCAGGTGATAAAGTGACTAAAATCAAGATAATACAAAAAGCCCAATTGTTCCAGTAATGTTAACAACTAATTCAAATCAACATACATAATTGATTGTCAAGGGCTTCATTGTTACACAGCAAAAAAAAAAGTCACTGTCTTTTGAAGATTCATTCATTTAAAAATTGATTGAGAACTTTCAGGGTTCTGATACAGGAGGTATCTAGGTACCATGGAATTTGCTCAAATTTTTCTTGGGTCTGGTAGCAGTGGTTCCTGGCTTACAGCATTTCTAAGTGAAGCCTTCCCCTGTTCTTTTACCCTTGATCATAGATGATTTACTTCAATATTACTATTATTTCTGTTAAAACTTCATTTTAAAAGCAAAATATTGAAGGGATATATTAAGTATAGTTGCTTTTATTTGTAAAGTACAAAATTTATAGGATTTCTGTACTCCGAAGGAAAAAAAATTAACATCATTCATCATTAACGCTGTTTTAACTGTTGTCTTTATCCAATTTTGTGGAAGGAAACTAGCAATTAACGAAAACCCACTTTAATGAGTCTTTTAAAGACAGATTTAAAATTCATTCAGTAACATCACAGTCATATGTGGTTCAAAGAGTAAATGTAAACTCTCGGTTTTTGCAAGTTGCATAATAAGGGTTGTAAATAAGAATGTAGAGAGTTCCTTTGGAAGTTTTTTTTTTTCAAAGACTGAAGCATGACCTCATGACTGTATCTCTATAATAACTGTGAATAGTTTACAATAAATGTTTCATTTCCCTTTGGCCCATTGACAGGACAGAGGATATTTTGCCCTAAGCCTGGATACGATTCACATAAGTGACTATGCCACCAAAAAACTAATGTAATATATAGTCTCCAGATTCCTAATATATTACCTCAAATTTGTCCCTTTTTTACCCCTAAAAAGACAAGGTTTAACATTTTGGATACATACATTTGTACTATGGACTAACATTATATTATTTCAGATGGGCAATGATGATAGAATTTTTTTTAATCATAAAACTTTTGACAAATTTCAGCGAAAAAAAAATCTCGTTTTTCTTGTTTCCTTTCACAGGCAGCGATACCATCTTTCTCCAAGTTACACTGCCCCATGGCCCAAGTTAGTATATTTGGTTTAAGTCTCACCTATAATACTTGCTATGGCTTTAGAACTCAAACCAAGTGTAACTTTTCCTGCTCAAACTTTCTTTGGGTCTGGCAGCAGTGGTACATGGCTTACAATGTCTTTTAAGTGAGGCCTTCCCCTGTTCTTTTACCCTTTATCATAGATGATTCGTTTTCTTCAACATTACTATCATGTCTATGAAAACTTCATTTTAAGAGCAAAATATTGAAGGGATATATTAAATATAGTTTTATTTGCAAAACACAGACTTTTCAATGAATTTGTATACTCCGGGGGAAAGAAAATAAAAGGATGACTAACAGTCATTCAACATTAACTAAACCAAAAGGCAATTACTGTTAAGGTAGCCAAGTTTAGTACAAAGATCACTGCCCTAGAACTGGGTTTTAATCCTGATTCTGACATTTTAATACCTGGGTTTTAACCTTTGCATATCTCAGTTTTTCCTTCATTAAAATGTGAGACTGATAAATGCCCTTATATCATCACAGAACTATAATGAGGATAAAGTAGATAATATTTATGGAAAATACCTTAACAAGAAAGGAGCCAGAGTATTTTATTTGGGAGAAAATTAAGGCCTCGAGAAGTTAAGTGACTTGTCAAAGGTCTCTCATGAAATAAATGGCACAGCCTGATGTTAAAGTCAGTATTTTTTTTCACTATACCTTCCAGACTCTCTGTAGAATCCATTTCTATGTTTAAAAAAAAAAACTGATTTTAAGCAAATTTAAATCTTCTGTATTTGTAAATTTTTTTCATGTTCTGGGTGAAATAACATTTAAAATTGCAAGCCTTAAATTATAATCACTACAAAAGTTCCATTGTGACTTGACACTTTATTATTTTAAGACAATTGACAGGTCAATAAATCAGCTAATATAAAAATCAAGTAGGTGAAGACTTTCTCAGTATAAATTCTAGGCTCTGAAAAAGAGCTTAAAGATCATCTAGTCTGACCCCCAATTTTGCAGATAGGGAAACTGAGGCCCAGGGGACATTACACAGATACCATAGCCGTACAGCTAGAACCAAGCCTTACTTTTAAAATAAATTTTTTAAACTTGATTGCCTCTGAGAAAACGTTAGTGATCAAGTAGAAGTCATTATTATTAACATTAAATGTTCAACTGTGAATGCTATAGAAACCTAACAATGTTAACTGCTTAGTGAGAGTCATGGAATTTTTAGGGTTAGAGAGGACCATGGAAATCATCCGATCCAACCTCCTCATCTGAAAATGAAGAAACTCAGCCCAGAGAAGCCTGAACATGTTGTGGAAGTGCCCAAATAAGAGCCCGGTGAACACCATCCAGTGTTCATCTCCCTCTATTGCCCTGCCTTTCTTTCCATAAGTATCTATTCACTTGACTCCTATAATTTTCACCAATTAGTTCTTACTAAAAATTTTATATGCCTTTCTTACCTCAGTTCACCAAATGAATTTTTATCAAAATTACCTATTTTTTGTGTAGTCGACATTTTTGCTATTTGAGACTGACCCAGAAGTCCCAGGCTGCTTCAAGACGAGAAGTAATCATGCATGCTGGTAGATAGCATTCGAATGTTTGCACAAGGCTTTGAAGCCTCAGAACAACTCTATGATGTAGGTATGACAGACATTGATTGTCTCCTCTTTGCAGTCAGTCAGCAAGCATTTATTAAACCCTAGGTCTGACAGTACAGAGACAAAAGTGAAAGTTCCAGCTACCAGGGATCAAGAGGTCAATTGACTTGCCTGTGGTCATATAACTAATATGTGTTGGAAGCGAGATTTGAACCCAGCTCTTCCTTATTCCAAAATCCACATTTGCCACTACCTCGTTCTTCTGTCAGCTGCATAACAGTCTTAGGATTAGCGTATAATTCTCCCTCTAATCTAGAGAGAAAAGCCCATTTTTCAGAACATTGAAGAAAGATGCCTTCCTCATACCCAAAATTACAGCACTTTTACCACTAGCTATTACATTTTTTAACATTTCTTTGAAAAAAAATTGGTAGGAAGACACATTGGAGGATTCATGACCTTATCACTCAAGGACAACTTAGAATAGTCAGGCACATAGCAATGCCACAATCTTACAGTATGGAAAAGAATCCCTACCCATGCACCCAAGTCCCACCAACATCCACCTTCCAGAGCTTTAACAGGCTTTAACAGCCTGTCTGATCCAAAGATCTGGGAACCAGACTCAGTTGAATGGGCCTTGCATCATGGCCAAAAGCCTGGCTATAGAAATACCCTTTGTTCATGAGGCAACTATAGTATAGAATATCTATTAGGGAATGCTTTTCTTAAAGCTGTGCTGAGAATTTTTTGCATGCTTAATAGCAATTTGCTTAAGAAGCAAATGAAACTGGGTGATGGTTTTTTTTTTGTGCTGCTTTCTTAAGATCCATATCTTGGTACTTCTGTGCATTTGCATTAATAAACATGAGCATAACCAATTTTGAGTTAAGCCTTTCCAGGGCTACTAAGTGAAATCCATCTCCTAAAAACAACTTGTGTTTGAATGCCCAACAGGATCTGCTTCTGTATCCTCGATAAATTTAACCAAGAGCACTGATGAAATGCCCATTCCCCCACCTGTGCCCCCAAGAAGAAGACCAGAATCTGCCCCAGCAGAATCTTCTCCCTCCAAGGTAAAAATGCGGGCAGATGCTTGCTGTGGGAAATGGGTGGCTTTCATTGCGATAAGTTACTTGTTTAGTGCTTAGGGTGGCAGGTTGTGGGGAGGGAGGGTTCAGGGTCTGATTTCATGAATGTAGGAAATTCCTAGTGTAGAATCTCCCTCCACCAAAGTACCTCATTAAGACACATGGCACTTATTCTCATAGAATGGCCTAGAACACTTGGAGACCAAGTCACTTACCCATGGCATGCAGCTGGTTCAAGTCAAGACTTGAACCCGGGTCTTTCTAACTCCAAGATTAGCCATGTTCCTCTTGCCGTGTGCTTACGAAGCCTTGTATGTGATGATGACCCTAATTAAGGGACCAAAGACTTAGACCCTTAACAATCTTAGTCAGATCTCCCCCTTCTCCAGTCTATCCTCCATACGACTGCCAAGCTGATATTGCTAAAATTCAGATATGACTGTAATACCTCAAGAAGCTTCAGTGGCTCCCTGTTTCCTCAGGGATAAAATATAAAATCCTCTGGCATTTAAAGTCTTTCACAACCAAGTCTCAACCTATCTTTCCGTGTTGATTTCACATCACTTCCCCTCACACAGGCTCTGTTCCAGATCCAGACTATTGTACTTACCATTTCCCGAACATAACGTTCTCTCTCCACATGGACTTCATCCTCTCTGCCTTCTAGACTTGGCTTGTGTGCCACAACACCTTTCCTAATGCCCCTTGGCAGTCAGGCTCTCTCCTATGCTCCAGACAGCTCTGTGTTTACTCATCTGTGTGCGTGTGTGTGTGTGTGTGTGTGTGTGTGCGCGCGCGTGTGTGTTCATTTGTTCATTCATTTCCAGCCAGTATCACATCAAGCCATCAAAAGGACCATTTGTTTTTGTCTTTGTACCCCCATTGGCTAGCAAAGTGCCTGAGATGCAGTAGGAGCTTAATAAATGCTTGAATGAGTTAATAAGAATAGGAAACAGTGTGTGATTCCTTTTCTTCTGACAATGTCTCTTTGATATTTATTCAGTCTTCCAATAAGCCCAAAGCTCTAAGCTACACACCAAAGAAAACATAGTTCAGCTCCATTAAATAGAAATGCTTCTTGCCCTCAGTTAATTTGTAAAAGAAAAATCAATTAAAAAAAAAAAAACCCTGATGTCTGATATAAAGGAAATGTTATCATGTTAGTGGGATCTTATTATACTGTAAGTTCCTTTCCTGAATCTCTAAGTAGTAAATATGAAATAGACTTTGAATTCAGAGTTTTTATTTTAATTTAGACTATCTTTATTTTGACATTCACTCAGTGTTTTCAGTCTATATGAATGTGTTTCGTTACATTATCACATTTTCTTCATGTAATGTTCATGGTAAATAGTGTTATGTTCTTGATCATCATATAAATTACATTATTAATAAGTTTCTGTTTTATTTCTTGCATGTTAGATTATGTCCAAACATTTGGATAGTCCTCCAGCAATCCCTCCTCGGCAACCTACATCAAAAGTCTACTCACCACGTTACTCCGACCGGACCTCCATATCAGACCCTCCAGAAAGCCCTCCCCTTTTACCACCACGAGAACCCGTGAGGACACCTGATGTTTTCTCCAGCTCGCCACTACACCTCCAGCCACCCCCCTTGGGCAAAAAAAGCGAACATGGCAATACTTTCTTCCCAAACAGCCCCTCCCCCTTTACACCGCCACCTCCTCAAACACCTTCTCCTCATGGCACAAGGAGGCATCTGCCATCACCACCATTAACACAACAAGATGTGGACCTGCATTCCATCCCTGGGCCACCTGTTCCTCCACGACAAAGCACTTCTCAACACATCCCAAAACTTCCTCCAAAAACTTACAAAAGGGAGCACACCCACCCATCCATGCATAGAGATGGACCACCTTTGTTGGAGAATGCCCATTCCTCCTGAGATCTCTTGTGCTGGGATAAACATTTTCCTGGCTCAAAGTCCATTGCTGGCAATGGATGCACTGAACCTGCCAGCACTGAGGAGTTAGACATGTACTCCAAACACTAAATACTCTACTTTCAAATGCAGTATCCAGTGAATTGTCAGCCTGATGTCTAGTATAAAAGTATGGATATTCCTGTTTGGAATGCAGAAAACCTGATGTGGAGTCATTGGACAACTGAGTGCCCCTAGAGATGGGACAAAGGGGCTTTTCTAGCCAATGGGCAGGAGCTGTGTTTGTGCATTGGTCTTATCAGCAAAGGGATAGAAAGTGTAGTCTAGTGTCCAGCAGACCCACATGGTCACAGTTTTTGTAAGTCAAACATTATGCACTTTTTTTTTAAATCTTAAACAGGGATCTTTTTATCCTTCATTTCCCTTTGCTTTATTCTCCCTATTTTAGAATACATTCTTGAAAACCATTAAGAGGACTGTGAGGAAGATCTGTGGTACCTAAGCTTGTTTAGAACCAAGGCAGAGCACCGTACTGCAGTCCTGTTTACAGATTCAAAGGGAGAGTCAGTAACTAAGGTGAATTTGTTTTCCGCTCATATATGCGTCCTTTATGCACTCATTGATGTATATCTGAACGTAGAGAACTCCTGGTTTTTATATGTAGTGCTGGCAGTATTCTTGCTGACCATCTTCAGAATAGCAACACCACCACCCACCCCAACCCCTCCCTAATGTGCACTTAGACCCGGGTCTGACTGCACTGTGGTCAGATAGCAAAATGTTGCTCACTTTTTACTGTCCACAGAAGGGAAACAAAGTAAAATGTACTGTAGGCCACATGGGCACAGTTTTGTATACAATTAATGGGAACTTTTTCAAACTGTGAGTATATGATTTATCCCCAAGAGCAGAAAAGCAAAAAAGCAGGTAATGGAAGCAGCCAAATCTCCACTGGCAGAAGAATTTCAAACCTACACATTTTCTGAGCTGGAGACAGAGTACCAGGGCAGGTGCTTCCTACTGTGAACTTCATGGTGCTATGAAGTCAGCAGTTTGGGCTCAAAAGTCTGGTTCTGTAACAAGAATTTTTCTGCACCAAGATGATAACTAGCCCCTATGTTGCCAAAGCAACATTAGAATGCAGCTAGGAACTGAAACAGGAGCCATATCTGACATATAATCCTGATTTTGTACCTTCTGATTTTTATTATTCACTTTGGGGCCACTTAAAAGTGCAATAATTGGGGAGGACACACATTCAGTGATGCTGTAGACGGTCAGAATAAAGTTCATGATTGGCTGTACTCCTTACCCAAAACCTTTTTCTGGTAGAATAAAAAACTTGGCAGTCATTGGAATAAATAGGAGGTAATTTACATTGCAAAAAGGTGTGTTCCATGTTTCTACAACGAACTGTTGTGATGCTATACTTAAATCACCATATTTATTGACTCTCCCTCATACAGTGATTAGCATGGGTACCTGGGCTTCACCAAAGAGGTACTTTTTTTTCTCTTTTAAAGAATAATTATAGTGCCAGTCCACAAAGGATTTTTTTGTTATTTTATTTTGGTTTTGGTTTTTGTTGTGTTGTTTTTGTTGGGCTTTTCGTTTGTTGTTTTGTTTTATTTTGCCAGAAAGCATAATAGGGTATTAATTGCCTTCTTTACACAAGGAACAGTGAAAGTCTTATGTCATTAAATGACAGTGGGAATGAAAAAAATAATGCTATTGTCAATTAAATATACTACTCACTTTTAGGACTGTTAATCTATGCTAGTTTGTCACCTTGTCCCACCCCACCCCCCTCAAGGTTTACTGATAATCCATTTCATGGCTCCTAGCTGTACTGCTTTTAATGTAGCCATGGAAATGCAGGCACTCAATGTGAAAAGGAACACTTGCTGGGCATCATTGACAAGTGTCCTGTTTGATTAACAGCTGAGGAATCGGCATATCGAGATTACCTTGCAGTTGCTTCAATCATGTGTATATAGTGAATGTTACATAAATATACTTGGCAGGTTCATTTTAATTTAATTGAAATAAAGATGCAGATATTTCATTTGGCTGTCATACATTAAATTATTATATTGACAAATACTTCTTATTTCTCTCTGTTGAAAAGCAAAACACTAAAAGCAGCTAAAAAGCACATGTGGTACGCCTTTGTTTCTACTGCAGGATGTCTGTGTTTTTAATGGTAAGTGAGCTGTCTAAAGGGAAGCTAGAGTTTGGCACGTGAAGAAAAGTTTGGTTGGAATAAGATGATTGTAACTCTTAAGGGGAACTTTGTAAGTTTTGACATTTTCCAGGCACCATGTATGCAGTTTGTTAAAGTTTGTCTTAAACATTCTACCTTTCTTAAGGTCTTTTGGTATATCAAGACTATACATGAGACAACATCTACCTTCATCATTAGTTACCATACTACGGCTTATCCATGAAACCTGTGGACTGCTTTTCTGATTCTAACAAATACTGTGACAGTAATGCATGCCAGATATTGATTTTTAAAAAAGAAGCTTTATTAATCTCCAATATAATGTCTATGAAATGTGCAGTATTTCAACCTTATTTAGTGAGTCCTGAATTCCTTAGTATCTGCATGTTTCATCTGTGGCTAAATGAAGCAGCATTTCAGCAACACTGTTGACTATGCCAGAGAGGGCATTTTTAGCAGTGATACATCATGGTGGAAATATACTGTTTTAATCATTTTCCCTGGTGTTCATCAGACCAGTGCAGTATCTACACCATGATCATACAACTTAGTTTTTAAATTCTAGAAAGTTGATTGTCATCATTAAGCAGCACATCTTATCCTAGGTAGATCATGTCCAGTCGTTAGAGTTGAATCTCTTTTGTTTGACAGCTAATTGTTTTTCTCTTTTTAAAATATAACTTATTTTTTCTTTTAAAAAAAATCCCCTTAAAAATTGAGTTGCAAGTTCATCTTGGGTACAGACTGTTTATTAGCCTACAACAAAGTGATTATTGTGGCTTCAAGCATTATTCTATCAATAAATGCATAATTGATTGGTTTGAATACAGACTGCACTTTTCCCCCAAAATCTGATTTTTATGAAACAATCAGTATTATTTTTTTTTACAATAGACATATATTTTTTTTCCTTCCAGAAAGATCTCTCTCATTGCGGGAGGTGGGGGGAAGAGATTAGGAAATCTATATTCAAACCAATTCAGGCAAGGTGTACATATCTAGAAGCTCTCATCATTTTAAACCACACCTCATGCCCTCAGTGCGCTCTCTCTCACTCTTTCTCTCATCCTTCTTTCCTTGCTTATATGTAACTCTTCTCCCAAGTACCCCATTCCCCATTAAATATTAAGAAGAGCTACTTTGGGGCCCATCCACATGAACAGAGTGGGTATTCCTTTTGAACAAGGTAGTATAAACCCTCACACCACCCTGCCTTTTGAAAAAGAAAAGTACTGATCTGAGATTCAAGCCAGATGTCAGAAGGGCAATGCTCAAATAGTGGTTTAGTGTGTCTTCATTTCACATGAAAATTCAGAATGATGTGCAGAATTCCAATTGGATATCCTTCGATGAGGGTAATGACATAAATAGACAGCTAATGGGATTACCTTTAATAACTTATAAACAACGCGTGATTTAGAGAAGCTTCATCTGGGTAAAGCAGTATCTCTGAACAGAGAAATGCAGCACCACAGGCTTGCAAATCCAGAATTACAAATCCATTATATGCCTTCTGGGAGAGTATTAATCTTCCAAACCTTATTTCAAAACACGGAACATTCTTTTTTCCACAAGAAAAAAAAAAACACCTGCCTGCAAATGTTTCATTAATCTGAAACAGTGCTGCCAAATCTTTAAATTTCATTTTGTCTTTGATAGGCCAACATCCATCCAGCATAGTAAGATTACATTTATTTTTAAAAACTATTATATATGCTTTTGAAAACACAAATATATGAAAATCCTAGATTTCTGAATGCATTGACAGATTCAAGATTAATTCCATATTGTTTTCTCAAGAATACACTCCCAGGAAACAAAGAAACAAAGATTTACATAATTTGGGATTGTCAGACAAGAAATCACTGTGTCGGTAAATTATTGTGCATCTAGTAACTTGGGTGTTTTACTGATTCTCTTTTGGAAAGAATATGCCCTCCCGGATTGGTCCCATGAACAAATACAACTTCAGTTGTGGTTTGTTGTTGTTTTCGTAAGTGGAAAATGGTCTTATGCCACCAAAATATCAATTGGGATGTATGATCACTGGCATCTTGCTGCTCTTGGGAAACTGATCCCATTTTAACTATGTATTTCTTGTCAATGCAAATATAATTCATACCAGTGGTTCTATCATAAGCATTGGGTTTATTCCAACTGTACTCATTCAGGAAACCATGTTCTTTTGTAATCACAAAGGAACAAAAGTAAACATTTGTTCCGAGATATTCTGCTGCTGTGAATGGTTCAATTACACTTTTTAGCCTTCATGTCTTTTCTCATCTCTCCCCTAACATTGATTTCAGGAGAAAGGGAGAGTTATGCTATCTTTTTTTTTAAAGAAAGGATGGGGGAGAGGTGATGTGTATAAGTCAATGTCTTTCTTTGATATTTGCGCTTTTTAAGTATCACATTTCGAACTGTTAAAATCATTTCAAAATGCTTGAAACATGGGCCGTGAAGAAGTCATTTTAGGTCTTAAAAAAGAATCATGTGGCTCATACAAGAGAAAATGTAACACCCAAAAAGCACTTGTAACTTGTTTTGTAAGTTTCATGCCTTATTTTCCATTTTTGACACCTTAAAGTGCATTTTCTGTCAACTGTGAGCAAATTCCCCTTTTGCCTTTAATGAAAATAGTGCATTAAGTAGCCAACTGCTGGGAAATTGCAAAGGTGAACCCTTAAGGGCAGCCCCCCTGGCCTGTCCCTCAGTAAACCAGAACAAATGACGGACAGGACGTCATAGGCTTGTATGACTACATGGAGACAGAGCCTGTGCAAGATGCATGCCACTTTCCGTAGCTGCCAAATGTGCCTTTTATTAAGAACATCTGTAATTTTTTTTTCAAAGCAAGTCAGCATTTGGGGGCAGGGAATACCTGGGGTGCAAATATCTGGTAAACCTACCAGAGAACAAGCCTTTTTCTTTTGTTTAAGGGACTTGTGCAAATTTAAGTCAAGAAGCATTTGTGTAGATATGTGTGTTTGCCCTTTTTTTAATGGCATGGTTATTAGCAACGCTAGTGAAAAGAAGACAAAAAAAAAAGCTGTCGGACTTAACCTGATGTAAGAACAACGTGATGATCTCCAAACTGGCATGTCTTAATATGGCCTATGTACCTAATCATGCCTATAGGTAATATTTGTATTCTGTGTCTGCAGCAGTATTGGGTTTGCATTTAAAGTGGTGAAAATAATGGCTGTTATTTTTCTGGCATTATTAAGATATGTTCTAAAAATAAAATTTTAAAAAAAGCTTCATGTAGCCCACAGGTGTGTTATTTGTTTAAATTATAATTTCTGTGAGCAGTCTTAAAAAATCTTTGTTTTAGTGGTTTTCATTCCATTTCCATTTGTCATCACGATATAGCATGAAAAGTAATTTTTCATGTTCCTTCCTTGTACCCAGCACCTTATATCAAGGTACTGAGGGGGAAAACAGACAATCTTTATTTTGTACTAAATCACTATGATGTATTTAAAAATATTCTTGTAACTAAGAAATAGTCATGAAAAATAATAGATCTTATTCTTAAATGCTTCCACTGAAGTCCTACCCAAATACTTCATCATGGAGTGGAGTCAATCCTAGGTTCTTGAAACCTTTGAGCACAAGTTCAAGTAAGTCCTTCCTACCAAGCTCTGGACTTCAAATATGAGACCAGCAGTAGGTTATGTGTTCCCTCCCTGGCTCCTCGCTTGTTACAGCACCAACCCAAGTTCAGAAAGGCACATCCACCAGAAGGCTGTCCATCACTGATGAGCTGGGAGGGTACAAGAACTCAGGAAGGCCATCTCTCTATCTTTGTGACCTTATTACACAATCCCCTTCACTTATTCTATACTTCTACCAAACTTCTTACTATTCTTTATACATTGTACTCTATCTTCCATCTCCATCCTTTGCATGAACCATCCCCTTCGCTTAGAGTCCTCTCCCTCTTCACCTCCATCTCCCAGAATCCCCAGCTTCCTTCAAGGCTCAACTCAAACTCCACCTTCCACAGGAAGCCTATTCCTCATGGCCCCCCCCCCAGATGACAATGCCTTCCCCCAAAATTACCTTGCACAAGTTTTGCTATATCCCTTTCTACATGCAGTCTCCCTTCACTAGATTGTAAGCTCCTCAAGGGCGGGGACTCTCATGTTTGTGTTTGCTTTTTGTGTCCCCAGTGCCTAGCATTATAGCAGATGCTTGGTAAATGTTTGCTGATTGATTTGAAGCTACTATGTGAATTCATCTGTAGAAGGAACACATCAACAAAATTATAGAACCTCCAAGTACTCAAATATTCTCAGGTAAGCTAGGGTTCTGCAAGTAGGCTATTACAAGTAAAAGAACTGCAGAGGCTCAGAGACAGAGCCTCAGAACTCCTCTAGCTCCTCCACATCTCCAAGAATTCCCCCCTATGACATCTCCTCCTAGAGTTTACCTACCCTTCACTAGAGTGAGAGAAATAAATGCTTTATGTTACTCATTCCATCCTTAAATTGCTCAATTATTTCACATTTGTCCCTTGCAATAAGCCTAAGTCTACTACTCTGCCCTCAAGCCAAGCAGGGCAAGTCTCTTTGCTCTTACGAGAAAGGGATAATGTCTCAACTAAGACTTCCCTTCTGCAGACTAAACATCTCCAGTTCCATCCTAACTATTCTCACAGGACTATGCCGTACCTTATTTATATATTTCTATCTCCTCAGAGAATTTGTGCTACTTGGGTAAGATGGGGTTTGGAGAACTGGGAGGTGTCAAGGTCCAGTCATCCACATACAGTATTATTTGGATGCCCAATATCTGCCAACAAATCTTTTCACTGGAAGGTTTTAAATGTATTGATGCAGACCAGGGTATAAGGAGTAGTCACTGTGCTTTGTGTTTGGGGAGGAGGTCCTTTCCTAAGGGAGAACTTGAACAAACAGGATAAGTGAGAGAAGGAGATGTAAGGGGCATAAAACAGTGAAGCTGCCCTAATGACCTCTTGCAGAGTTGGCATCCCAACATATCAAAAGGCAGTGAACATGGGTGCTTAGTAAATGTTTCAGTCCCTCTAGCTTTAAAAACAAGGATGCCAGTTTAAGTTGCATTGGGTTTCTGCGTGAGATGATTTCCCCTTCCCTCTCTTCCACATTATATAGACAACAGGAATGAAGCCCAGAGAGGATAAATGATTTGTTTAAAGTTGCACAGGTTACTTCCAAAACCAGGTTCTCTTGACACTAAATCCAGTGGTCTTTCCTTACCTTTCCTTACCAGAGGTATTTGATAATACCAGGCCAGCTGGCCAAAGCCCAAATCAGATTAATATGTCATTGTAAAATGTTTACCAAGATAAAAATACAATACAACCTTCCTAGTGTCAATTTGTGGTTTTCTAAATCAATACATGTTTCTATTTGAGTTTGACCTCCCTGCCATATCACACTGGGATTAGATAGATATAAGATCATTACATGAACCTCTTATCTTCTTCCCCCTTCTTTATTTAAATCAAAGCAGGACCCAGATAAGGACAATATTTAACCTCATCTGTCATACACATTCTCTAGAGAAAGTCAAGTCCTTTGCAGAGACATGAGTGTTTATAAAGTGTGTTTATCTCATTCCTCCAAATTGTTAGTTGATTGAAACCTATTCTTTGGCCCCAAGTTAATAAGTCTATTCCCTGCCTGGCCTTCTCCACCTTCATGTAATCCACTGGTACAAACTCACACTCCTCAGAATGAGGCATTCATTTCATTTGCAAGTACCTTTCATTTTTTAATCCAATAACTGAAGATGTGGATAAAGAGAAGGAAGAATGAGTCTGATATTCTAGCTGAGGCTACTAGATGAGGGGGAGAGGTAAGGAGGGACAGTTGATCTTCATGCGATTCTCAATTGTTCTCCATTTTATGAGTTACTCAACTCATTTGCTGGCACCACCTTTCTTAGATTCTCCAGAGAGGAAAAAATAAATGGAAATGTAAGTGGGTAGAGAACCAGCCTTAGAGCCAAGATCTCATTTCAAATCCAACATCTGATACCTTCTGGCTGTTTGACTCTGGGCATGTCATGTAACCTTGTAACTTCTCAGTGCTTGAAGCAATACTCAAAGACTATGTTAAGGGAAGGTGCTGATGTGCAATGGCAGAGTTTCTTCATCTAGGAATTCTCCCTACCAATGATCCAAATGCTATCCCTCCATAAATTTGTCTGAGAACCAAATGCAAGTTAGTGATTTAAAAAAATTCACTTAGCCTGAATCTTCTGAAGAGAGGCAATATGCCACAGTGGACAGAGGGCTGACCTTAAGGCCGCTTCTTCCAGCCCATGCTGGCTGTGTGACTGGACAAGTCATAGAAGATACCAACTTACATTGGTAAAGGGAGTTTCTTTACCTGGGAGTTCCCTGGAACAAAGAATTCACCAGTCCGGTACCTCTCCTTTCTATAGATAGTTTGCGCTGCACTCTATAGGCCTACAGAAAGGGTCTGGCACTGCAGAGCCCATGTATGGAAATTCCATGAATTCCATGTGTGCTACTATATAGCCTGTCACCCCTCCAGCCCTTTAAAAATCAAATTTGGATTATGCTAAATGACGTCTTTCCCACAGTCTTCAAATACACCCACACTTTTCTTAGTGGAGAGAAATGAGTTACATTTCTATTCTCATTCCTGTAGTGACATTACACGAGAAATCAACAAACCTCAGTAATCTGCCCACCCCAGCCTTCCCAGAAGTATCCCCCAGTAAACTGACCCCTTTGAAATTTGCCGGTGGTAGTCTGACCCTTTATTTCCCTCAACCTCCAGCCAGAGCTCATAAGTGTTCAAAGTATCATAAATTACTTAAACTGGATAGGACCTTAGAGATCATCTTTTGGCTTGGTCTCATGATGTAACAGAAGAAAGTGAGGCCCTGGACAAGGCAGAAGGAAGAAGTAACCATTTGGCTAAAAGTGCGAAGTTCTCCTGGCCTCCTCACATCCCCCCTCATTGGTGGCATTGGTGACCTGAGCTCTTATTAATTTGATTATGTCTGTGTAAAAATACATTTGGCTATTACCCTAAACTCAAACCTAAGGAGACACAAGCAGCCACTTGAAAATGAGAACATACATCAATGGCCAGTTCCTGGGTTCTATTATATTTTCATTTCAATTATGGCTAAAATATTTTTCCTTTCAAAAATAAGAGGGGGAAAAAAAGGTCAAAGTCTTTGTCAGGTTAAGTGAAATGCAAAAAATAAACAAGTGAAGAATGTATTCCAGAGCCTTCTTTGCCTGAATAACATCTATAACGATCCATGGAGTACCCACTATGTGTAATCCTCTGTTACAGGCTGGGAACATACATAAAGTCACTGCCCACAAAGAAGTAGTTGGGAAGATAAGATTCACCCCACCTGCCTCAGCATTGTTACTCTGTAAATAATGTGCAAACCTTAAAGCATCATATAAATATAAGATGTTATTATAAAAAGGGCAATTGTGGTACAGTGGGCAGAGTTATCATCAAAACACATAGGCTTGAATCCTGACTTCTACTTAGGAGGAATGTGACCTCGGGTAACAGAAAACACCCTGAACCTCGATCTGTTCACCTGTAATATGGGAAAACTAATACTTCCCTTTCCTCCAGAGAGTTGTGGTTAGGATTGATAAATTACATTGTTATTAGGATTAATAAAAAGGTAATATGAGGTGGCATATGCTAGTTACTCAAAGGAGCTCATGTAGATAAATCATCTATGCTGCCTGAGTTTAGTAGAAGGAATAATTACAAAATCCAAGGTAGTCAGGAAGGAGACCTCAAGAGCAAGACTGAGATAATAGAAGGAGGTGGAGGGAGTGCATTTGGGAGAAGCTTACAATACAGCAAGTGGGAATATACATGGTATGTGACTAGTTTGACTAGAGAAGAGAGTCTGTATACATAAGTAAGTAGTGGGAAACAACATCGGAGAACTAAGCAGGTACCAAATTATGGAAAGCTTTGAATGCCAAACTCAGGAATTTGCAGTGATCTGCGTGCAGATAATAAGGAACCATTGAAGGTTTTTAAGGAGGGAGATGCAAACCATAGAGCAGGGCTTTAAAAAGACTTAAATATGAGAGCTAAATACCGGATGTTTGTTAAATATTCTTTAATAAACCAGAGAGAGAAGGGCCTGGAAGCACCGAGAGCAGTTATTCAGCTGTTGAAGTAGTCCAGTCATGAGGAGATGAGGAACTGGATTTAGGCTAGTGGTGGTGTTAGATTAAGTGTCATCTTCATGTTCCAAATGTATGAAAGAGAACTTATCGTTGAAATTGTGCTGTAGGTTTGACATCATGTTATTTTAAAGTGAAATTTTAGGGATGGACAGTATTTTCAAAACCTTCCCAGTATGGCCTATCCCTTTGACTGTAAACAGCAAATGAGGGAAGAAAAAAGTTTGTATTTTGCACATGATTCAAATTAGACAATAAAACTAGGCTTCTCTTTTTTTTCTATTTCCAGTCCATTTAGTATTGTGATATTCGTGCACTAACTGAAAGCTATTTTCTGGTATAGTAGTAATGTGAAATTCACTTTTATGAAAAATATCATTAATATCAGTAAAATGATTATGAAAGTATGGCTAAAAATCTCATGTCCGAATGAAATACAAAAATTTCTAAATTCTTGGCTGTTTGTCCATTTAGGCTTCTGAGCTAGATGGTCTTTGAAAAGTCAGTCCCAAGTGTTAGGATATTGCACAAATAGGGATTGTGTTCAACATCTCCTAATATGGGCTAGTAAGAACTAATATTAGTTCCTGCTACTTCATTACTTGTAACTTTTCAGGGAAAATAGTCAAACTTTGCATTATCCCAAATTTTCCCATTTGAAGCTAATATTTTGAGTCTAAGCATGCCCTTTTGGGGCATATTCCAGGTTGGACACATTTATGGTAAAAATATTGCCACCCCATGGAAACATGCTGCCTTTTAGCAGAACAATATAGTAATAAAAAGAACAGGGTATTCCCGAATGGCAAAGACCAGCATCCCCAGCCCTGATGGTTCTTATTCTGAATGTGTTTGTTGGCAGGACCCAAAGGGGGTAAATGATGCTAGAATGCACTGTGAGTCTCACACTTTCCTTCTGTCCAGCTAGATCAGACAGTGTTCTCTCTAAGGAGAAAGTGCATGAAGTGGTGCCAAATCATGCACTAGCTGCCAGTGTTCACCATGAGCTATGGTTCCACCCAAGATGATCTTTGCATCCATGGTAGTGGGGGTAAAAATACAATCAAACAGTTTTTGGACTGCTCTCATCTCCCAGGTTCCAGCCTGGTACCAGTAAATGCATTGACTTTTACCCTGAAATGTCATTGCTGTTAATACCGTGTCTCTTCAGTCAGAAAATGCAAGTTATATACCTTTACCTTTTGAAGCTGCCCTGTCAGGTAATCCACAACTTCTCTGTCACTTCCCCTTATGGGAAAGGTCTACAATGCAATCATTTACCTTACATGAATATTAAGAATTAGCTGTATAATATATTCCAAGTACTTTCAGTTCTTTGGAGGACAGATGACAAAATGGTTTGAGTTGATCTTAACATGACATATAATTTAAGAACACTGAGGATCAGTTCATAGGCCAAACGCTTAGGAAACATAAAATTCATATCCATGTTTAATATGAATGTGTCCAGTGTCATACTCGGGGCACAAGTTCAAAGTGGAAGGTTTTTGTTTTTTCAAATGTTTATTTTCCTTCAAACTAATAGTATCTTTCTCTATTGCTGGCTCTTTCAATGAGGAAGGCCTCACAAATTCTTCATTCCTTTTCTCACAAATGTCCAGGCATGATATTCAACATTATTCACATACTAGTCTTCATCTCTCGTCAACGCTTTGCAAGTTGATTTGTTTTCAAATGAAAATATTTAGATCATTAGGTCTTCATCAATCATTTATACATTAAGACTTTATATAGATATACGTGCGCAGATGTATACACATAGACACTGTCCATCTTTGTCTCACCACTTGACAATAAAACTTTACATATGTTTTACACAGCAGTTCCTTGGTCAAGGTCATTTGCAAGAGCAAGTTGGTTTCTGAAGAGATCTTGTTTGGTGGGTGAAGGATCCATTGAGGGATTTTCATTAGTTTTTTCCCTGTATTCTGATCCACTGGACCTAAAATCTCAGCACACAGATAAAGTACAGGTTGATTTGGGTTTAATTGTTTTAGAATATTCTATCTATCCACACTGTTTGGCATTTGTCAAACTGTCATGTTTCCACTTGGATCTAGTATATAATGTTTAATTTTCCTAGTTTTACCCAAAGGGTAAGTTGATCTGGTATTTTCAGAAGTATAAAGTAAGAGCGTTACCCATATTATGTCTGAAGGAGGGAACCATGAAAATGGCTTCTGATCATAACTGTTGTGTGTTGGGCAGGGCGGGGAATTATAGTGTGAAATAACACTATCCTGGGACAAGGAAAAGCTCAAAAAAGTCAGGGATTCATATTTTGAGGTTGACCTATCACAACTAGTTCTCAAATTATCAAGTCCTTGAGTTAACTGGTATCCAAAACCAGGGAGTTTAAAAAATCCTAGAGTTCATTGTTTTCAGCCCACCTTACCCCAGATCCTCTCTATGGAGTTTTAAATGTTTTCATTTGTTTTGTTTTTTTATACATATATATATATATATTACAAACTCTTACTTTGGTTTATTTTTGTAAAGACAGATTTATTGAGGACGGCCATGCATATATGCTATACATGATAAAGTGAAGAAGTGTGAATACAATCATCAGATTGAGGAGATACCATAATCTCAACCACCACCAAGGAGACCAAGCCCAATAGTCAACAATTCAAATCAATCCAATCAAGTCCCCAGGGGAGGGCACATTCTTCCATTTTCTTGGTTAAACCAGCTGTGGAATGGACTTCAGCTCTGCACTGTCTACAAGTCGATGCTGTCAGAAATGCCTGGAAGGGGAGGGGCTCTAGAAATGGCCTCGGATAAACCAGACTGGGATCATTTAGAGAGCTTAAATTTGGGATTAGAAATTATAAATCCAGCCCCATGGCTAGGAACCAATAACAAAGGGTCTAGCTCAATGTATACTCAAGGGATTTCACTGTTAAAAATGAGGTTCCTTGTCCCAAAGCTCCCATACCACTGAACAAGTTCTCCATATGCAGAGGCTGAGCCAGGTACAGTCCCACAATCCAAAAGGAAAAGCAAATGACACCTTGTTGTTTTTTCCAATCAAGTTCTAAAGGTCCTAACTAGTGTTGCTAAAAGATTTAGGTTTTTAATTTGGGGGGTTGTTATTATTCTTTTATTTTAACTAATCTTGATAAAATTCAACTCTATGTTTTTAAGGTAACAGGCTTGGCCTACACAATAATTAACATCCTGATGCTTGGAAACTTCCAGATGGTTGACCAGATTGTTCTGCTCCTCATTTCGTTGTTGTGTAGAGAAAGCCTTAGTCTCCATGCTTTCCACCTTCCAATGATAAGGCCCACCATTCCCATATTTAACTGACCCACTAAATCCCAGTTTAGAGAAAAAAGGCTCCCCTACATCTCAACACCTACATCTTGGGGGCCCATCTGTTGTTCCCCAGCATACTGAAATGGCTTATTTGGCACTTAGCTCCTCTGGTTTACAAATCCTATTCCTTTTCCCAATTTTAGTATTCCCTAAAATACTCCCAAGTGTTACACCCAACACCCTGTGTTCTCTCTCTCTCATTAATCCCAGCCTCCTCCTGTCTGAATTCACCCTTAGCAATAGCAGCTATGCACAAAATGTCCACAACTACATCTTTTGGACCATTTCATTCCTTTTCCTCATAGTGCATTAAACAAGAAACTAGGGAAGCCTACAGTTCAACCCACAATTTTTAAGCCTCCCCATGTCACTCATGGATTTAAATCTGACCCTTGTCTCCCATCAGTTGCCTCCCCACCTCGGACACCTCTTCAAATATTCTTCAGCCAAAATCTGTAATCTTGCTTTTAGTTGTTCCCATCTTGGGCACTTCTAGATCTCCCTGAAGCCCAACATTTCACACTTTGAACCATCAACATGCAACTGTTCATGTTTACCTGAAAATAGGAAAGTTTTGATGTCACCACCAGCCCCAGGGACCACAGAAATCTTCACCAGCTTCGTTCCCATTTCTGAAACAAATGCCAAAATCGCCCTGTCTGCTTTTCAGCCTCTACGAGCTCATCTTTAGTTTTTTAACGACCCTCCTCATAAGCCAAACCTCCTCCTCTCATGTCTCCAGTATTCAGAACATCTCTGTACATCTTGATTATAAATGTTAACCAAAAACTAGCTTGCTAATGCTTTTCCACTCCCATCTTTTGCCTGTGACCAATGCCCCAAACCAGTTTTCACCAATGCTCTATTTCTCTTTCCAGAAGTCAGTCCTGCCTGGTCTCCTGATAACTGCTTGTGTCCTACATGGCCACATGTAAATAACCATCGAAAGGTTATGTTGGGCTATTAAGTATCTATAGACATAGACAGATGAAAGATGATCTATGGGTTGTGTTTAAGGGGGCCTATATGCTTGCCTTTTATTTCTCTATTTTTAAAGTAAGAAGAAATCATTTGTACTTGCACAGGAAGCTTAAGCCAAGCATTGCGTAGTCAAAGACCTCAAAAAGGCAACACATCTGAGCCCAAACAGCCACATGTACATGCAACAGAGGGCAGCTGTGAACACAGGCATTGCACTTCTGGGTCCAGACTAGCAAGAAGCAATAGAGGGAGGGAAGTTCAAATGGTCACCGTTACATATGTAGTCCAGCCCTCCAAGATCTTGAGAGAAGGAGAAGGAAAAAAACCAGATTGTTGGTAGCTTTTTCTTTCCTCTTAGGTTGAGAAATACTAAATCCCATAGAGCCTAGCACAATGCTAGATGCACTAGCACTCACTGAATAGATGTGACTGACTGAGAAGAACCTACAGTAGATGGGTCAATCAATAAATTAGCAGGACTATCGCCTCCTTAGTGATACCTAAGACTGGGTTCCTTCATCACTTATTGAACTTGTGGTCAGCCAAGACTCCCAGATCTTTTTTCAGACTAACTGCTATCTATTCACACTTCTCCAATCTTTCCTTTGTCTTCATTAAAGTCTTTACTAAAATGGCAGGGGTACAGGAAATAGAAACTAGGAAAAGGCAACCAAAAAAATAATATCTGATACTGCTGCCTCTATATTCCATCCCCTACTATCTTCACAGTCTTCATTAGAATAAGTGTCATCCAAACAGAGTGGGAAATTGTAGTGCTTCTCTGGATCTCTGGTTACCTATTATTCTACAAACTTAGCCAAGACAGATGCACCTGAGTTCTCATGAAGGTTAAATGTCCAAGATGCTCCATCAGTGGTTGAAGCAACTGAATTAAAGGGGTCATTCTACCACCCATTTTAAAAAAATCTGCTTTGACAATCCCTTTTAAGTCTGAATACTGCAAAGGAAAACTTGGACTGGAGTGGGAGTACAGAGAGAAGGTCCAGAGCAGTCATGAAAATCTGGATTTTGAATAGAACCAATTACTAATATAGGGACAGGACAAAATGGAGTGGTTGGTGGGGCACTGAGAATTGGGCAATGTTGTTAAGGGGTCTGTAGTTGTTGCATCATCAGTTACAAGTTCTGTTTAACTGTTGATGCTGGGAAATCCATTTATTTGAACCTATGCACTCCCCAAAAAATTGCCACAAACCAAATAAAATAGGATTCACTAATGATCAATTTTCTGTCATTAACTGTGTTATGTATGGGGTTCTATATGTAATATACAGAACTATAAAACTATGATAAAGAAACTATTATTACTAAAAATATGTGAGGTCTTGTGATGACTTTATTCATCTGAGTTAGTAAGGAAGTCAAGAGGTATTTCTTGGTGAGCAGAGAAGCCTTAAGATCAGTAAAGGCTGAAAAAAGTCCCAAACAGAAGTGAGTGTGGGGATGGCTAGGGAACCATAGATTTATAAAGTTATATCCTGATTTTCTTTCAGGCAGCTTCTGGAAGCATCTCTGCACCTGATCGGATGCTCACGGGCTTAATGTACCCTACGTGGAAGCCATCAGATGGTTTCCTACCAGCATCTCGGACGTTCGTTTAATATGTTTTGAGTAATATGAGAAGTTTGGTTCTCTATACTCTGCTTACATGGCAAATAGCAGTACATTCAACCACAAAAAAAGACACCTCCTATTCTTTCCTGTCCTAAGTTTTCTGCTGTGTCCAGCTTCATAGCCAGCTAGAACCTGAGACAGCATCTGAAACAGCACGAACTGGCAGCCAGCCAAATGATCCCTACACACACATCACAATTGTGCACTGAGAAAAGCCTATGCAGGGGAGACAGAGCACGACACAAGAATACATCTGCTGTTTCTGCCTAACCCTTTTCTTGAACCGTCTCATTTTGTTGCTATAGCCAGGTCCTTGTTTTGCATATAGGGCTCGAGCAATAAGAGATTTTCGATGTCCCTGCATAAAGTCTTAAAAAGACTTTTTAATAGTAGTCTTCTGATTCAGAGTGGGGAAAATGGCCTGAATGCTCCCACCTATCCCACCACACATTTGCCCAGGTTTTTATTGTCTGACTTTAAAGAGTAAGCTCCCGCCTAAAGGGCTAGAACCACATATCTTATCATGATATTTTGATTCTGATAGTTTTGGGCATGCACAGAAGGGTATTTAAATGTCTTTGGATGAGGAAGATTGTGGTATCATTTGAGGTAAATATCACTGGCATCTTCTTTACTCTGCCTACTCTCTCCTTCTGTACTCAGATAACAAAGCAGGAAGTGAAAGCTGCTACTATATGCTGTTTTCCATAGCTTTTTAAATCTTCACAGTACCAACTACGGCACCATAAATACATGAATGTTCAATGACAGCTCATGAATATTGTCTTTGGGATGGGATGGAAAGGTCTGGTAACCCTTAGCAAGCCAACCATACCAACTTTCGGACTCTTGTGAGGAGTTAGAGGGCACAGTGGGTAGGAAAACAGACTTGGAGAAAAAAAAACCTGAGTTTAGATATTGCCTCAGACTCTCTTACTAGCTGTGTGACCCTGGGCAAGTCACTTAACCTCTGTCAGTCTCCATTTCCTCATCTGTATAATGGGGATAAGAGGAACACCTACCCAATAAGTTTCTTGTGAAGATCAAATGATATAATAAACACAAAGCACTTTGCAAGCTTTAAAATACTATATAAGTGCATTTTGTCTCCGCCATCACTTTTCTTCAGATGTTGCTTCAAATATTAATCAAGGAGATACCTTGAAGGGCAATAGGATTCAAGGGTAAGAACTATGGTTACCATTCAAATCCTAACAAGCTAATGAGTTAACCTATCGTTTTGTCTTGGACAAGCACATGGCAACTCAAGCCAAAATCTGGATGAAGCCTAGAATGGTAGAGTTGGAAGAGACTTTGGAAGTCACGTAGCACAGCCTTAGTCCCAGCACCCACCTGGATGGATGGCCGTTGTTTGAACATTTCCAATTACTGTGAACCCATTATTTTATAAGACACTGTTCCTCTGTGACATGGCTCTATTTCTTAGGAGTCCCTTCCTTAGCTAAAATTTGTACCTGTCAGTCCTAATTCTATCCCTCTACAGAAAAACCAAACAGGTTCCTAACCTCTTCTACATGAATCTTTCAGAACATTTCTTAAAGGTCTCTAGGAGTTTGGGGAGGGGACTAGGGAATGATAGTGGCAGTTTCATTGCTTCTGGGAAGTATACTGGCATTAAAAGCTGGGATAGACAAACCATGAATACTGGCATCCAGGAACAATTCAGCTATGGAAGGAAATGGGCAGGAGCAACACTGGCCATATGAGCTCTGAAGCTGGAGACAGCCTGGGCACCAAGGCAGGAGTGAAGGGTTGCCTGCTGCTTGGTCTCATTGCGGAGCATGCTGGAGATGGTTACTGAGCCAGGAAAGACCTAAGACTATGATTCTAGGAAAATGGGAATAATCCTCAAATCCTCTGCCCTTAAGCAAAGTCCATTTGAAGACAGAAATATTTGAGTTAAGAAAATGACTACACACCAGCCCTGGTGTACATGCCAGCAAGCTGAGCATGGCAGCCAGTCTGGACCTTAGCTATTGAGGGACTGCGTATGGTAAAAAATCCATTTATCTTTACCCTTCCCCATTCTCTCCTTTTAACAACAGGCTCTGAGCAACCAGTAATCTTGGCAAGAACCAACTTTCTGTGCCCTAACGCTGATTTCAGAGATCTTCCCATATTTTTAAAGACACCATAGAAATGTAATTTCCCCACTCCAGACCTGTTCCCAACTTCTCCCATCAAGACCATTATCTGAATCAACCAGCACCTGTTTGAAGCTCAGTAAGGTAGCCTCTCCACACACTGCTAAACTCCTCACCTGTCAATCAGCAGTAAGCATATCCATTTAATTTCCTTCACCCCACAAAAGGTGAAGACTTTGTGGTTCAGACTGACCCTTCAGTTCTGCAGTCTACCAGGAAAGATTAAATGGAAGGAGGTTTTTTTCACTGCGAGAGACGAATGTGGAAATGGCAATCTATGGAACCAGAGGCAGAAGTCTTTCAGCCTAAGGGGGTGGGTAAAGAAAGGAATTTCCACTACCATCAGTTGACAACTCTAATTTGAAAAGGCTCTAATTTTAAAAGCAAAGCCCTCCTTTGCATTTCTCTACTGCCCTTCCTAGGTTGAAGGACTCACCCTCCTAGGAGTCTGCAGACTGGAGGAAGCACACCTATGATTCTAGCCACAGCCAAACTCATCCCTTGGGGTTTAGAAACAGCAGGTTCCCACTAAACATCCATAGCATCCGTTATAGCTATAAGTTTCTACAGGTTTCCTGAAAGGTAAAAGCGCTTGGCTACCTAGATGGAGCATTTTAAAGGAAGGTTCTGTTGGAAACACCCCTCATACCCAGTACCAACATCCCAGGATCCCTTGATATCTCAAAGATGGCTACTGGCTCATTCCCAGTGGATGTCTGCTGCTTGCCCCCACTAGACACAACTTGGCTGGGGGAAGGCGAGAAGGTGCAGGGTCTAGGAGGTGGGAGAAAAGTTACTAGTGGCAGGAGGTAAGCCAGTTTCTTTATGCATGGAAGGAGACCAAAATGAGAAAAAAAAAATATACCACCAAAACTTAGAAGTCAATCCCTGGCTATAAGGAGCAGGCACTAAGCTTGAAGCGGCTTCTTGAGGCCAACTTATCATTATTATGGTTGTTGCAGTTGTTGCTGTGGTGAAAACCTCAAGAAGGATCCCAGAGGGCAAGGAGTTTAGAAAGCTGTCTGATCTAAGGGCTACTCACTTCTTTTTAAAGAGCTTGCGGAAGGAGCTGCGAAAGCCCCCTTTCTGGTCTTGCCTGCTGGGATGCTGATCACTGAATGACGTTTGCTCACTTTCTCTTTCTTCCTTTGGACAGAATCTGGTGTTATCTTCTACATGTATTTCCTGAAAAAGGAACAAACAAACAAAAAAAGTTGGATTTTCTAAAAACACTCTCCCAGAGTTAATAGTCTCATGAAATTTTTGTCTTTTTCTTCCCTCGCACCCTAAATTTAGTAGGTATCTAACCTCCCCCTAGGGCAGGTAGGGGCATAGGAGATAAGAGTGCCATGTCTGGAGGCAGGAAGACCTGAGTCCAAATCTAGCCTTAGACACTTACTAGTTGTGTCACCCTAGGCAAGTCCCTTAGCCCTGCTTGCCTCAGTTTCCTCATCTGTAAAATGAGCTAGAAAAGGAAATGGCAAATCATGCCAATATCTTTGCCAAGAGAACCCCAAAAGGGGGTCATGTCAGACATGACTCAAAATGTCTGAACAACAACAACCTTCAGCTAAGGCAAACCCTGAGGTTGAACAGCTGAAGAAATGAGGCCTCTTCAACCAGGTGCTAACGAGCTGTCTCCAATTTCTTTGGGTGAGACTAACATATTACTGTTCACCCAAGTGTAGGGTCATGAAAGAGAACTATTTAAGAAAGAAAACAGTAGAGGGAGAGTTACCTAGAGCTTAAAGAAGGGTAAAGGAATCAGAATTCTTGGATTCCATTTCAGGCACCTCCATTATCATATTGGGCAAGCTGAAAAACTGTCCCTTCACACTTCCAGGTGTCAGTTTTCCCATCCGTAAAATGGGAGAGCTGATTGTTTGCAGAACAACCTCTCCACTTGGAGAATAAATGAACTGGGGAAGCTAGGGTTTGGTTCGGTTTGGAGGTTTTGTTTTTGTCTGGTATTTTTTGGTGAAAGAGAGTGTTCAGTTAATGGCATATGGTATGTTTCCAATTAGCACATAATGTATCTTTTCATCTTGAATGTTTAAGTGGAGTTTTGGTAAGATCTTTATATTTGGACTTCCAGAATAGAACCAGAATTCTACCTTTTATGAAACCCCCTTCCTATTTTAATATTGGATATCACCAAAGGAATTAGAAATTAACCTAAAAATTGTTATGGATTTTGTGAACAGACAACTAGCTACAACCTCTGAGATTCCAAATAAAAGTCATTGCTTAAGGTGTAATCATTTGAAGGAAGCAAAGAGATTTAAAGCAAAACCATTCTGGTGATTCTACAAAGGTCCTTAGATTTGGCACAGGTTTTGTTGCCCTTTAAAGAAGGAAGTGAAGGATAGAGGGAGTTAGGGTCTTTGCAGGACTTTTTGAGCAAAATTTAGGCTTTTGTCTGGTTTGAGTCAAGCAGCTATGATAGCCCACTGAGGAAAAATCCCCAAACTTAACACTGATCTGAAATATTTCATGTTTAGTTGATTCTATGTGAATCTACTAAAATTATTTAGAAAACCTAGGTGATCTTAAAATTCTGGTTTACTACAGAGTAGGTAATCAGTAGGTTCCCTAAAACTTCATTGAAATTCTTATTTTTATTAATAATACCTTGTTTTTGTATAGCACTTTGGCCTTTCAAAGCACATTCACATACATTATCTCATTTGACTTTCTAACAACCCAGGGAGGAAGGTGCTATCCTCATTTTTGCAATCCAGGAAACTGAGGAACAGAGAGAGGTAAGTGAATCGTCTGGTGCCATGTACCTGATTAGCCCAGAACCAGGACTAGAACATGGGTCTCCAGACTCCTGGCCCAGCACCTTATTAAAGGGCTCTAGTCCCTTCTTTGCTATGTTTTGCATTCTTGAAAGTTTAAGATTTCCCTGAGTGACAAGAGAAGGTAGAGAAAGGAGACCAGGCAGGTATATGGAAGACCTTCAGGATGAATAGGGTGGGTCTAATGCTGTTTCCTTGTGGAGGTCTCATCAAGAAAGAGCTAACACTTTTAAAAGTGTGGAGTTTTTTAGGATTGCTCTTCCCCCCACAGAAGGGTTATTGTCTGAGTGCCCTTCCCCTCAAGCCTCTTTGCTCTCAGTCGTACTAATGGCACGTCTCTTCCCCAGCACCCCCGACAGCCCTAACCATACTTCTGATACTGGGACATTTGAAGTTAGGAAGCCCTGGAAGTTCTGATGAGATAACTATCCTGATCGCCAGAAGGCAAGGATCAATGGGTACATTCCTAGATTTTCTCAAGCTCTCTTAGGGCACACAGCAGAAGCTACGATTTCCATATAGCCCCAGCCAACACCAATGAGGAAGCCATGCTAAGATCCCAGCTGACAGATAGATGCCTTGTCTCCTCCCTGCCCTTCCCCCACTGCACTGCCAAGACACCATTCACAAGAATGGGAGGATGTAGAGGAGAAATGATTTTCAATCTACTTGCACCTATAGGCAAAAGTAAGAGAAATGCAGGAACTCTAAGTGCTGGGACCCTGGCCCTAGCAGCCACCAAAGTGCAGTGCCAAGTTAAATCGCTTCTGGATTGTGTCCTTCTTCTCATCATGGGCCAAGTGCAGTGCTTCCTGTGAATGCTGAATACTTCATTTAGCATTATGTATGACAGGAACAAGGTCCTGGGCCACAGCTCTCTTCTGACTGCCTAAGTAATCTGAGATCACATCTTAGTCCGCCACAGGAAGTTGCCTTTATTCCATTCAAATGCAGAGAAACACTATGTATTGGCTCCAGAAACATTAACCCTTTCATGGACACAGACAAGCATGCCTGTTTAAATTCTCAGGCCCTTATTGCACTGAGAAGTTACACTCTGTGCATTAAATAAACTTCATGTGAAACCTATAGACCTAGCGGTACCCTGAGCTTCTTTCTCTCTCCTGGCTGCTTCCACTGTAGGGTTTTGGTTTCTTTTAGTTCTTTACCTTTGTAGAGTCAGATTCATAGAACCACAGAGTCAGAGGGGACCTCAGAGGCCATCTAGTCTAGAAGACTTCACAGTTTCTATCACTAGTACCACCAGTCTTCCACGTTGGAAACCTTGGTGCCCTCTCCCTCATCTCTCACCTCCTATCAGCTACCAAGTTTTGCTGATTCTACCATAGGCAAAACGTGGGTTCATAGATCCAGCAGGATCCTCAGAGGCCTTCATTTTACAAATGAGAAAACTGAGACCCATCAAAGCTCCACATCTTATCCAAGGTCACACAGTAAGTATCAGAGGTGAGATTTGAACCCAGGTCCTCTAACTTAAGAGCATGTGTACTTTCACCTGTACCACTCTGCCTCCCTAGCGCTTCAATATCTCTTGCATCCCTCCCTTCTTCTCTACTCCCACCACCAATAACCCAGTATAAGCTTTTATTACTATTGCCCTGGACTACAGCAGCAGGATCCTCCTTTACCTAACCTCCCTGTTTTGAGAGAGAGGTTCAGGGTGTAGCTTTGGATCCTTGAGAATCTATTTTCAGGTCTACTGCCTTGATTTCCTCTGCCCCCTTCATTATGACTGATGTCTATAGAAATTCTTTTCTTCTTCCAGGCAAAACAAAAGCCAACAAATTGTGGTAGCCTGAGAGTCTGAGAGTGGGAGGGAGCCCTAAGACCCTCTAGTCTGACCTCCCACACAACGCAGGAATACCCTCTACCATATCCAGAGGCCATACAAGCCTCTGTTTCGGTACTTCTGGTGATAGGCTCTTCCTACCTTAAAAAGGACTATTTTTATGATGAGCAGAAATCTGCCATCTTGTACTTTTTGTGCATCACTTAGGTGTCTATCACGAAAGGCATGTTACAAAGAGTTATTTCACCAGGGGAAAATAACCGAGACAGCTTTTCTCAGCTCTAGATCTCTGATCTTTCGATAGGAAAAGATTTGTCTTCTTTCTACCTGCTAAGCTAGTCATAAGGATAAAAGGGAGAATTCCCTTTTGCATACGTGCAGATGATTTCAGTGTTTCAAAAATTAAAACTGGGAAGATGCACCAACTGAGGAGAGGAAGGAAAAATGAATTTCCATCCTCTCTTGTGTTGCTTTGGCAATGGACCCCGTCTTTAATGAGATGGTATTTCATAGGCAGGCAAAGATAATATATGTGAAAGTCTTTAGATGCCTCAGAAGAAAGGTGCTATATAGATTCAAGGTATTGATTATAAATTAAATATCACCACTATTATCTAATACAGGGGAAGCTTTTTATAACACAGGTATTGGCGGGGGAGAACTAACATCTGTCTTAGAGGTTAACCATTATGTCAGGCTTTTGTTCCATGTGGTGGGTCCAGATTTGGACCCTAGTATTCATGCAAACCTGTGTAATGGTAAGTCATGGCAAAGGAGGGTCTGACTGTTTTATTTTCCACTCTTAAGTGTGAGACCCAGAAACCTAGACACACCGACTTTCTTTCTCCCGTGACCGCTGCCTCCGTATGTTTTTGGTTTGGTTTACTTTACCCTCCTTACTTCCAAATAGGTCTGTTTTTCACTTTGTGTTCTCTGAGGGGGGAAGAAGTTCCTGGGGGAGCTCCTAGCTGTGGCAGATGTGATGTGGGGCTGGGCAGTCCTCTCTTGTTTCAGCTGGACACGGCTGCCGCTGCTGCTCCTCGTGCTGTAGAGTCTGGTGGTGACACCTTCCGAGGTGGACGTTCGGGGAAACTCCTTCAGGGAGCGACTCAGCGGCTTCGTTTTGCCGTGGATGGCCTCATGCTTGTACGTGCTGCTGCTCACGGGGGACGTGGCGCTCTTGGGCAGCGGCTGCACAGGGTGTTCAGTCCTTTCGGGTTCCATGGTGAAGCTGACCGGCCTGAGGAAGCAAATGTCCAGGCTGGACTCGGAGGAAGCGGGGGAGCAGGCCTCAAAGAGAGGCAGGCTCTGGAAGGTCTCCTCTTCGTAGGGAGCCGGCAGGGTGAAGATCTCGCCCCCGTACTCAAACTCCTCGTAGCTGGGGACGAAGGCGCGCGTGTCGGACAGGAGCTCTGCCGGCGCTCTCATGGACCGCTCGAGGTTACCCACGGCGTCAGGAAGGGCGGCATCGTAGTCCATCTCCGGGATGGCCTGCAGAGGGGCGGCCAAAGCCTTCAAGTCCTGCTCGGTGGCACAGAATTGAGTCGGGGCCAGGAGGTTTTCTGGCCTCTCGTGTTTTCTACCCTCCATCTCCCAGTCACAGGGCTTCCCAGGCTGAATGCTCTCCATCATGGTTTGTTGTTGACTTTTCTTCACTTGGGGCATCAAATGTCTTTAAAGGGGAAACAGAATACAAAAGAAGTGTGCATAGGGTTCATTAGTTCAGGCTCACTCACCGAGCCAGAGCCTGCTCAAGGTCTGAGTACAACATAGCCTGTCAGAAACTCAAAAAATGAAACTGCTAACACCACTCCTCACGGACCCTCCCCAGGTTGCCTTGTATGCCAGCAATGCACATCCAGGGGGTGCCATGGGCCGCACGGCACATGGAAGGCCCCCAGCCTGAGATGCTTATTCTACAGCCAGGACTAACCACAGGCCACCTAGGCAGAGGCCACCAAACGTCTCAGATTAAGGGGTTCTCGGGAGCCCCTTCCCCTGCCTGGGAGAGTACAGAGTGTTGGTCCACAAAGTAAAGCGGATGTCGGAAGAATCATTCTCCTGCATCTCGTTGGTAAGGAGCCATTGGGAAGAGATGGCTGTGAGAGGCATGTGATCATCACTTTCCCCTCCAGAAGATCTGCTCCCTTCCCTGGTCACCTGTCAATGCCCCAGCACCACCTCCTCCTCTCCCCTCAATTTCTTACTATAGTTGGACTGTTATATATTCACACTTTTTAAAAATCCATATGAAAATGAAATGTGGTATGGAAATCACTGATACACATTCTCATTGATTTTGGCCTGTCCAGCATAGTATAGAGTGCCAGACTTCATATCACCTGGGTTCAGATCCCACCTCAGATACTTATAGGTTCTGTAGCCATGGGCAATTCCTCTAACCTCTCACTGCATCAGTTTCCTCCTCTGTTAAATGGGGATTATAATGCCTGTAGTATCATCCTCATAAGGTTCTGGTGAGGCCTGAATGAGATAATGTTTATAAAGTGCTTTGAAAACTTTAAAGTGCTATATAAATGTCAATTACTGTTATAATTATTAGTACAGCTAGAATTTGTTACCTATCTACCGTCCAAATGGGTGCTTGAGTTTCACACAAAGATTTTCAGTATTAGATAATGGACCATTTGACTAGTTGGTAAACTGTCTGGCCCATCCTGTCCATAATATAGAAAGGCAATGTGATATAATGAAAAGAATGCTCAATTTAGAACCAATGGACCTAGGTTATAATCCTTCCTTTGCTACGTATGTGACATTGAGCATTACCTAAGCTCACTGGGCCTAATTTTCCTCAGAAAGCTTTCTTTCTTTCTTTCTTTCTTTCTTTCTTTCTTTCTTTCTTTCTTTCTTTCTTTCTTCTGCCTTCTTTCCTTTCTTTCTTTCTTTCTTTCTTTCTTTCTTTCTTTCTTTCTTTCTTTCTTCCTTCCTTCCTTCCTTCCTTCCTTCCTTCCTTCCTTCCTTCCTTCCTTTCAGTCTTCTTGTGCAAAATGACTAATATGGAAGTGTTTTACATGATTGCACATGTATAACCTATATCAGATTGCTTATCGTCTGAGGGAGGGGGAAGGGAATGGAGGGTGGGAGGAATAGAATTTAAAACTCAAAAAATTTTTTAAAAAATTCTAAATATTGTTTTAATATGTTAATGGGGTGGAGGAATAAAATATATAAAAAAGAAAAAAGTGCTATAAAATAAGAGAGTTGGATTAAATGACCTTTATGGCCCACTGTAGCTCTAATCTTGGTCCTACACCCTATTCCAAATTGTTCAAGTTAGATTATTACCTGACGGATAAAACCAAGTTATTATGAACTTATTAAAACTAATTGTGTCTCTATCAATGCAGAAGAACTCAGTGGAATACAGCTTCCATGAGGTTCAATGGTAACCAAAATGTGCTTATTTGTGTTGACATTCTTCAACAGAACTCTACAGAGAACAGAAGATTAGAGAGAGGCCTGTACTATTGTTATATTTTGATATTAAGGCAGCAATCAGGCAAGGGTGAAATTACAAACATTAGCCTGACAAACTCGCTTCTCACTCATAGCCTGCCCTGAAGCAGTAGCCAGCCCTGGGCCCCAGTTGCCTATGAAGAGAAGCTCTTTCAGAACCTGACTGCAAGAATTGCTCCCCTGCAAACTCTTGAGTCCAGTCTGGATGCTGATATCCTGGAGAGAGCACACTTCCTGGGGAGACCTTACTTACATGGGCACAACCTTCTGAGGTACCATGAGAAGGACAGAGCTGGCTCATGCTGGCCACATACACCTGGCAGGAGTTGTTGGGGAAAGCCTCACAGAGAAGTCATTTGGGAAATTTGGCAGCTGAAACAGCAGCAGCCCAGCTCTCATGATAATATAAAGTTGAGGGAGAAAAATCAACTCTGTTATAACAACCTTAATTAAATTTGTCTTAAGATGATAGATCTGGAAACAAATTACAGAGTAAGGAATTTAGATAGAAACAGACTTATTCTGGTAGAGTCAAGATTAAGAATTTTGCATTTTTGCCTATCTCACCCTTTTAGGAATTTGGAATCTAAAACTCACACGGCTGAATCCATGCTTATCCTTCTGAGGTAAAAATGAATGCCGGGAAGTTTAAAAGTGTTAAGGACTAGAATCTCCCCCAGTGTATTTGATGTTTTCCTGTGCCCCAAGGTTCACTGAATGAGATCCCAGCTTAACACACCAGTCAGTTGTGAATGCAGACCAAAAAGATAAGATCCTGTTCTATCCTGAAGTGGAGAATATTTGCCCAGGGACATCTAAGGACAAGCTGACATAGTAGTTTATGACATTTCTAACTGACTACTCGTGTATAGGCTTTCTTATGAAAATGAAGCCTTAGCAAGATTTAGAGGGTGAACTCCTTGGGGGCACAAACTATCTCCTGCCCCATTTTGTATCCCCAGCTCTTAGCTCAGCACCTGGCACATAGTAGGCCCATAATAAATCTCGATAGAGGCAGGGACCTTTGGAGGCAGGGCTTAGCCAATTTAACAGTCTTTCTGGTTGCCATCAGACCTCACACACAGAACGACTGATCCTCAGAACACAGACTTTCTCTAAGACCTAAGAGAGCTCTTCTTTCCCCTCCCAACTTTTACCCTTCTTGCCAGGCCCAAGCCCAAAGGTCTGGGAGGTAGGAGGGATTTAATTACAACTAAAGAAGTGATCAGGGTCAGAAAAATCTCTATCAAGCTGTATGAAGAGAAGCTGTCTCCCAACACTTTCAAAGAACCTCAATCATGCTTCGTTATCCCCTTATTCCCCTACCCCTTGCAATCTCTGATACAAAGAGGAAGTCTCTCTCTAGGTCGCTGCATTGACAGGGGGACGTATAAATGCCCCAGCTGAGGGAAGAAGATCCCAGCACCCTATGATAATGTGGTTGGCCCTGGCCAGCAAACCTTCAAAGTTGACTGCTAGGGCCATAAGGGAATGTTCATGAACCTTTCCCCAGTGACAGCAGCTTACGTGACAGCTGAGCCAGGGCTGGCGGCAGCGGGGTACGGCTGTAGCATCTCTTCAGAGTGGATCCCACCACTGTCCCGGACAGCCTCAGGCCCAGAAGCTGGGGAAGCATCCTGCCCGGTGTTTGCACACTGGGAAGCCAGTCCTTTGTACAGCTTCGCCATGGATGACCTAACCAAGCAAAGAGACAGTTCCATTAACAATTCTCAGGGGATACAATGGGAAATCAAGGTCATCCAGGATTTCCCCAGAACAGAGATGTTTCTCAGACGGGTGGGTCCGCATAAGAAGTGAGCTTGCCCTCTGGTGAGTGCTGATGATGCCTTAGGGAAAGGTGGGCATTATTGTGAAGTAGCTGAAATGGCCAGAGTTGGTGGCCCATAAATGCAATTCGACGAACATTTATTAAACTTAGTGTGAAATATGAACTATTACTGTGCCCTAAGAAATGGCAAATATGAAAAATTCAAAGCATGGAGAGCTTAACATGAACTGATTGAACAGAATGAATTTAGATGAACTAAGAAAACAATATAGACAATAATCACAGTATAAATGGAAAGAAAAAACTGAATGCTTCCTAATTATAATGGCCAAACGTGACTCCAGAGAAGAGTTTAGAAAATGCATGTCCATCCCTGCCTCTGGATGTGGAATGTTACAGACACCATCAGACATGGTAGATGGTATTGGCTAGTTTTGCTGAATTGCTTTTTTTTCCTTTTTTTCAATCTTAATTAATAATTATTTATAACAATGATAGTAGCTAATATTTACACAGCATTTACTATGTACCAGGCCCTGTGCTAAACTCTTTATGATTATTATCATTTAATCCTCACAACAACTTTGCAAGGTAAATGCTATTATCATCTCCATTTTACAGATGAAACCAAAGCAAACAGGCTAAGTGATTTACCCAGGGTCCCCTAACTAGTGTCTGAGGCTGAACTTGAACTCAGATCTTACTGATTCTAGACCTGGCACTCTATCTTCTGTGCCACCTAGCTGCTCCCAAGAGATATTTGGAAATGAATTTGATGTAAAAACAGAAGGTATTAATAAAAGTCAGATAAAATTTTAAATATATATATATATATATATTAAGCACCTACTATGTGCTGAGCTCTGTGGCAAGTTCTGAGAGAGATACAAAGAAAAATAAAATGTAGCTCCTGCCCCCATAGTTTATGATTTAGTAGAAGGCTGTGACAAATCCACAAACAACCATAATACAAAATGGAACTTAAATGCTTAAGAAAAGTACAATGAAAGTGCTATGTAAGGTCTGAGAAAGCAAGGATTACTTTTAATTGTGGGAAATCATGGAGGGCACTCTGGAGGAGGTAATGCCTTGAAGGGTGGGGTAGTTTTCAACAGGCAAAAATTGAAGGAAGAGCTCTTTAGGTGTTAGGAATAGCATATGCCAAGACATTGGGGTAAGGTATTATGGTACATGGATGGGTGGTAACAAGTATCCTAGTTTGCCTGGAACAAAGAGCAGAATAGTCTGAAATAAGGCTAAAAAGTTAGAATAGAGCTACATTATGAGGGGTTTTCAATGATGGCCAACCTAAGGAGTCTTGACTCTGATAGATAAACCAATGAAGGATTTTGAGTAAAGGAATAACATGTTCAGGTCTTCTGTGATTTATACATATGGAAGATGCACAGGGTTTTGATGAATGAATTAGAGAAGGGAGAAATTAGAGGAGAGAGATGTTTTAATCAAGTTATTACAAAGTCCACGTGAATAGTAAGGAAGATCTGTACTAAGGTAGTGCCTAGGAGAACAGAAAGGAGGGAATGGATACCAGAGATATTGCAGTGGAATCATCAGCATCTGGAAACTGATTAAATATGGGAGGTAAATGAGAAAAAACTCAAAGGTAAAACTGAAGTTTTGAAAATGTAAGACTGACTGAATGGCAATGCCACAGACAAAGATAAGGAAGTCAAAAGGATGGACTTTTGGAGGAAACAACAGTCCAACAAGGGGACTAGGAAGTCTTATAACGTCTCTAGTCTGAAGAACTTTCAAAGAATGGCTTCTCCAAAGTAGCTTGAGAAAGATGGGTTGGCATGTAAGTGCCCAATGAGGTCTGAGGCAGCCAAGGCGGTTGGGAGATTCTGATCTGGGCTTCTTCACTTCCTCCAGCAGGCATCCATCCTTCTCTGGTCTATTATTTTGTCTCACCTCATTTTATGTATTTCTCCCTATCTCAGTGTTGCCTCTGGTGATGGGCAAAGTGATGACTTAGGCATGTTTTGTATCCTTCCCTTTGCTCATACCCCCTTGACCCTCCCTCCAGTCTGAGCTCTTGGAAACTTACTTCTTGAGTTTTTTCCGTTTCTGAATGAGCAGATCTTCATTGCATTGAAACAACAGGGTGTAGTGAGAGATGAAAACTCGGAGACGCTGGACACACACCAAAAGCAGGTAGTAGTCAGGGTGTTCCTGCTCAGTGAACTTCAGGACATTCTGGGAAAGTAAAGAAAAAAAGATGAGTCAGAAAATTCTAATAAATCATTGCCCTTTCTATGTTCTGCACATTACCTCAATCTGTCATTTCAAAAATGATGTATCAGAATAATTGGAAACAATGAAGAAGTACAATATCTTTCCAGGTGAAGATTTAAGCTAGTCCAATTCTATCTCTCACACTAAAGCATCTATGGAGGAGCATCTATGGGCATTCTTGTTAAGAGCTGGAACTGAATTTAATGTCTTTAAACATGGAAAATTCCAATGAGCTACAAAGATCTTGCAGATAACACATTCTTTTTCAATCAATCAATAAGCATTTATTTTATTTTTGCTTTTACTTTAAAATTTTTTCCAATGAACAAACATATATTTCTTTCCCTCCTACCTCCCACCTCTATCCAAAAAGAAAGAAAGACCCACCCTTGTTACAAATATAGTCAAGCAAAAGACATTTCCACATTGGCCACATCCAGAAATATGTCTCATTCTGTATCCATCCATCATCTTTCTTTCAGGGAGGGAATAGCATTTTTAATTATGGAATCACGGTTGGTCATTCAATCAATCAGAGTTTTTAAGTCTTCCAAAATTGTACATTTTCACAATATTACTTTTATTGTATTCATTATTTTCCTGGTTCTCCTCACTTTATTCTGCATCATTTCATGTAAGTCTTCCCAGGTTACTGTAAAACTGTCCCATTTGGTATTTCTTACTTTTCCTCATTTCTTTGGCACAATGATATTCCATTACATTCATAGAAATAACATTTGCTCAACCATTCCCCAGTTGATGGACACCCCCCTTAGTTTCCAGTTCTTTGCCACCACAAAAAGAGCTGCTGCCAAAAAAATGTACAAATGGATAATTATTCTCTTTCATCTCTTTGGAATATAAGCCTAGTAATAGTATTGCACAAAAAGGGCATACACGGTTTAGTAATTTGGGGGAAGCATTGTTCCAAAACGCTTTCCAGAATGGCTGGACTAATTCACAGCTCCATCAGGGTGCATCGATGTTCCTGCTTTCCTACAGCCCCCTAACATTTGTCATTTTCCGTTTTTGTCAACTTCACCAACCTGATGCGTGTGAGATGGAAAATCAGATCAACAAGCATTTATTAAGAGCCTACTATGGGCCAGACACTATGTTAGTTCCTGCAAATACAAAGACCAAAAAAATGAAACAATCTATGCTCTCAAGGAACTTCCATTAGCAGGGGTTTTCTAGAGACAGTGCCTGAACTCAAAGGAAAAATCAGAACTTCAGGTACCTTACGATAGATAGATAGAAGCCTTGTGGTTCCTTTTACCTCATACTGTCTACATATGAGAGAATTGAGGGGATTAGGACTGCAAATGGCCAATTGTGGGAATTGAGGAAACCACATTGACTCCGTCTTGTGACTCAACTCTGGAGCTAACTCAATTCCCTTTCTATTGAATTATGGGTCTAGTCCAACTTATATCCTATGAGAAAACTTCATTCAACTGTGGAAATTGGGAGAAAACCTTGTTTCATTGTTTGAACTTAGACTTATGTGGCTGGGAAGCTGGACCATCTCTATCTCCTACTTAGAGACCCTTCAGTGAGGACCCAGGTTATGCTGACCAGAAACCTGGTCAGATCCAAAGATTGATGCAAGGAGTTTTCTCATATTGTACATCAAGCAATCCATATGTCTTATCTGAAAACTGGCCCCAGACTAATCAATCAGTTATTGTTCCCATGTTCTTTTGACTGTTCATAGACCCTTGGGGGAAGTGGGACACCGCTTTTAATGATTTCAAGAAATTGTACCTGTTGACTCTCCTAATTTAGAAATCAGATTACTTAATGTTGTATTTTTCCATTCAATTAATTGGCTTTTTTGGTTAATTGTTTTTATTGTATAGAAGTCTGTCTCCCCTTATATTCAGGGTCCAGGCCTAAGTTGAAGAGGTCTAGTCCTAAATTTTGGGCAATTGGCATGCATTGCTTAATAAATCAATATGCCCGGAAGATCAAACCCTTGTTTTCTCAGTCATTTCATCTTTTACCCACCACACACAGGCTTGGTTCTATGGAAACATACATTGGACTGGCTAGAGAAGCAGTGCAAACCTATTGGCATCACTGACCTAAGTATTTCTAAGGTGTCCTACACTAAGTTACCAAGAAGTTCAGATAGAAATTCAACTAGAATGGAGAGGGGCGATCCCCTCCTTTGACCACTTGGTCAGAGTTAGAATAAGTATAATGGAGAATATGAATAAATGCATAAGTCAATGAAAAAGCATTTAAGTGCCTCCTATATGCAAAGCTCTATGATAAATGCTGAAGATACAAGAATAAAAGTGGTAACAGTCTCTGCTCCCCCGGAGCTCCCATTCTCATGGAGGAGATCATTCATAAAAGAGATTTCAGCTACAAGTAGGATGGAAAGGTCCCACGGCCCTTAGGGTACAGCCTCAAAGCCGATAGTAATGCTTTCTTTAATGTTATTTACACTGATAAAGTCACATCTGTTTCTGATGTTAAACTATTGGACAGTATGAAGGGATTTTGGTGGTGCTGATGCTCTTTTCCAGGTAGCCGTTGCTGCTGAGGAGGTAGGGGTTATGGCACCCACAGAAGCAATTAGCAGATACTGCCTCCCCAGAAGCTGTTTCCCACAATGATGGCTTCAAGGACTGGCTTGGAAACAGGGCCAGTGGTCCGTGGGGCACTGCCACTCCCAGACCTCTTGGCCATCCTGCCCAACAGTGGCAGTCACATCAGCTGGCATTGGTGATGAGAATGATGGGCCTATTTCACAATGATTGCTCCCCTAAACCAGAGGTTGGCAAAATACCACCTGCAGGCCAGATCTGGTCTTCTACCTGTTTTTATTTGATCTGCAACCTAAAAATAGTTTTTACATTTGTAAATGCTATTATTTGAAAACGTATTCTTAGCTCAGAGACTATACAAAAACAGGCAAAGGGACAGATTTGACATGTGGGCCATAGTTTGCCATCCCTGACCTAAATGATGCCAGTTACACCTTTACTAGGAGCAGGGATAGTAGTCTATATGGCATTGATATTCCCAAAGTTTTGGGGTTCAGGGTACTGGGCTACCTCCTATAATATGCAGCTTTATAATAGACTATCCTTGCAAACCAGCTACTTCACACCTATTCTGTGATCAAGACACTGGCAGTACCAGTCTAAAATGCTTGATGATCACCCTTGGAAAGATACCCCCCAAAAAGAAGGTGGTTGGAATGATTAGAAGGCAGACTTCACAGATGCTCTCAAGGTCCATGGAAGTATAGCAAGAGAGGTCTAGAATCCAAGGTGATAGGGACATAATGGTGGGGACCTGGGAGCCTTGAGCTCATTCATATAGTACAGAAGTTAATTGTTATGATCAGGAGCTTTTAAGAAAAAGGTTCCTACATAATGTTGTAAGCCAATGCCACCTATAGTCCTTGAGGGGGGTAAGGAAGGATGAGGAGCAATCTACTTGGATTGAATATAAATTTTTTGAAGTATAGTGGGATATGTTTTGCTTAGAGGTAAGGATTTAAATTTGGCAGGGAGTGGAGGGGAGAAGGGAGAAGAAATGGTGGTATGACAGGTTAAAACAGTACATATAATTTTAGCTAAGGTGAACAGCTTAGCTGCGGTCCACGAACTAATTTTTTTAAAAAATATTTTGATAACTGTTTCTCAATATAATTGATTTTCTTTGTAATATTATGCCTTTAAAAACATTATTCTGAGCAGTGGTCCATAGGCTTCTGCAGACTATCAAAGGAGTCTATGTCACAAAAAAAGTTAGGAACCCCTGGGTTGAAGGACTTTGTATGTGGTAAGAGTCTGGAGAGGAGGAGAGAGGCGGTAGCTGAATCAGGCCCAAGGATGTATTCAGCCAAGTCCTGATTGGAGCAAATAATGAATCCTGTGAAGCGGTCACATTATTCAAACCTAAACTGTACATTTTCAATGGGTTGGAACCAATGATCACAATTTCCATAACTATAACTTTGAATACTGGCCGCCATTTCATGAGATTCGTTGTTCTCACTGATGGAGACCTAGCTGTTTTAAGAAATAACCTTGATCATTTCTATGTTGTCATTTAGGAATTTATACCTTCAGTACTTTTTCCCAAGCATTTTATCTCAGGAAGTATAGAGGGAGACAGGACCACAAAGACCAGCAAACAAGAGGTACCAAGGGTCAACATGAATGCCGATCCAGGAGGGAACAACCAAGTAGCCAGGTAAGGCGCCTGATGGAAAAGCTCAGTAAAACTCTTGCCAAAGGGACAATGGAATCTGCTCCCTAAAACTAGGAAGTATCAGGACTGTGCCAATGTATACCAATGCTATTATAATCATGGTAAACAACAATTGAAGTAGTACAGCTATCCCTTCCACATCACAGGGGTTAGGGATGTGGCATCCTAAATCTGGAAGATCCATGTAAAATTTTTTGGATCTGGAAAATCTGTGTAAAATTTTTTGGCCCTCCCTTCATACAAGAGGAGAAGTCTGAATCATTATGGTATTAAAAGATAAGAACAATTAAAAATTACAAAAAAGATCAAATATGCTGATATTACAAAATACATAAGCTATATATTACACTATACATATATTTTATGCATTTCTGAGTTTCTAAATTTTTTCTGTGTCATCTGCTGGCCTTCGTGTGTCATCTGTATTTCCAAGGTGATATCAAGGGAAAGACAAAGGCAGGAGGGATACCAGTGAGCATTATGGGGATAGGAGAAGAGGGCCTTTGTTAGCCTCAGTGAATGTGAAATCCTCTATTTCTGGGATGGAAAGAATTTATGCTATGATATATACTACAAGGGGGCAGTTGGTGTTGCAGCGGATAGAGGGGTAGGCCTGGAGTCAGGAGGACCTGAGTTTAAATGCAGCCTCAAGCACTTCCTAGCTGTGTGACCTTGGGAAAGTCACTTAACCCTGTCTGCCTCAGTTTCCCCATATTTTACAGATGAACTAGGAAAGGAAATGACAAACCAATCCAACATCTTTGCCAAGAAAACCCCAAATGTCGTCAGGAGGAGTCAGACGTGACTTAAACAACTCAACAACACCTTGCTCCCATGGCTGGTAGCTTGGCCTATGTGGGCCAATAAAGTACTTAAATGAATCCACATTTCCTCTATGTGAAGAGGTCCAGGGTGCAACAATATTAAATTCCAAACCACTGCTACTTTATTAATAGTGACTATTCCCTTAAATTTATATAATGCCTTTAGTATGGAGAGTTTAGAGTCCTAAAGCTTGTCCAGCCATACCTACCTGCAGATGAATAAGGTATTCAGGGATCCTCTGGACTATGTGAAAAAACAGCGTGTATAGGTCAGATTTAATCTCTTCTTCAGCCTGAATTCAAAGAAAAATAGAGTTTCTACTCAGCTTTCTTCAAGGGCCTAGTATCATCAGTAACAAAATTACCACAATGCCTTTAGGAAGCAGCAAAACACAAAGCATCCTACGGAAAATGTTAGTCCTGGAAGGTATCCTGAAGGTCACCTCATCTTACAGATGATGAAACTGAGGTCCAGAGAGGAAGTGGCTTAGCTGAACTAGTTGACCTATGTTACACAGCATTTTTTCCTTCTGTATTATAGTTCCATGTTAATCCAGGCAGGATTAATCAGGGTAAGAGCGCCTTAAGAATGAATGAAAATAAATTTTTTCAAAAATCATTTCAGTGCTTACTATCCGCCAAGCAGAATGGCATCATACACTTCCTGTTACTTACAGACTAGTAGTGTAGGCCATAGTAGGCAGTCACAAACATTGATTAAGTGCCTGCTACACAAAAGGCATTATGGCAGGCCCTAGGAATAGTGAGACCAAAAAATAAAACAAAACAGGGAAACAGTATTCACCCTCGAAGAGCTTATATTCTATTGGGGAGACATAGCATATACATAAATTATAGTAATAATATATACAATAACATATCATCACCACCACATACATAAATAATAATATCTGAGGAGGAGGAGAACACTAACACCTAAGGGGATCAGGGAAGAATTCTTACAGGGGATGGTGCCTGGTCTGAACCTAGAAACAAGCTAAGGATTCTAAGAGTCAGGTATGAGGAAGGAGTGTATTCTAGGCCTGGGTGGGATCCATACTGGACAGGACTTTCAACGTCAGGCTGAGAAGTTTGTAAGGTAGCCCAGAAACAAAGCGGAACGATGCTGAATCTTGAGCGGGGGATTGACATGACATGGTCAGACCTGTGTATTAGGAAGGTTAACCTGAAAGCTATGTGGAAAATCAATTAGTGATGGAGGATATTGGAAGTGTGGAAATTAATTAAAAGGCAGGCACAAGGTGATAAGGTCCTGGGCTAGGACAGTGTCAGGATGAGTGAAGAAAATATGAAAAGGTTTAAGAAAATGTTTTGGAGACATAATCAACAGGAGTTGGTAACTGATCAAACACGGGAGGTAAGGGACACTCGGTAAAATAGCTCCAGACCCGAATATACTCTGTGAAGAACATTGGATGTGTTCTGAGTAATCATTTCTGGTTTCTGCTGGTGGATCTGTTCATATCATCCTAGGGTCAGTCTACTCCCAAAGGGTAAACAATGGCCCGACACTGACAGAAACTCTGTTTAATGGCCAGGAAATTGTCCTGCTTTACTTTGTGAAGTGAGTCCAGCTCTTTGTGGTCCATCTCTCACCTTCTGTTCACATTGCTAATTGGTTTAATACCACTGCTGAAGGATTTAATTGTATTGTTTTTCTTTTGGCACTAGTTAACCTACCACCCCAGGCAACCTTGGATGTTTTATTTAACCTCTCTGGACCTGTTTTCACACTAACAAAATGTAAGAGTTGAAGGTTGTTATGGTTCTTCCATATTTATGAGCTGGAGAAATTAGAGGATGTACCACACTGGTCCAACCTCAATGCCTCACCATAGCACGAAGGAGACACCAGGTTCACTTCTGTTATTTCAACAGTTCACAAACTCTATCAGGGTCTACCAAGCTAGAAAGACTTCATTTCTGTTTCCCAGAAGCCTAGGTCTGCTAAATGAGGACCCATGTAGCTAAATATAGAAAGGTTCATTACCTGTAATTTGGCCACTCGGGGATGAATTCATTCCCTTTGGTAACATATGATCCAAATACGGTCTACCCCCAAATAAAGACCACATCCCTAAAAAGTCATCTCTTTGAAAAGAAAACAATATGTAGTAGCTAACGTTGACATAGCATTTGAAAGTTTGTAAAGCCTTTTACCGGTATCATTTCATCGGATCCTCACATGAGCCCTATGAAGTTAGCGCTATACCTCCCATTTGACTGACAGGAGCTGAACTCAGGTCTTTCCTGGCTCCAAATCCAACCCTCTCTCCATTATGCCACCTAGCTGCTACTGAATATAGACCACAATCAGGCTTTATACAATCCAGACTGAGAGGGTGGTTTAGGGGAGTAGCTTATATTTGAACCAATGTAATATTTATTGAGTACCTATTATTTAGAAAGAGAGTTTCACTGAAACAATGGTACCCCCAATCTGCAACTGCTGTTAACCAAAAGAGTCACATGACTACTGTGTGCCCTGCAGATTCTAGAATAACAGAATGTCCTTATACGGAAACGAGAGCTTGGCGGCCCACAGGTCTGCAGGTTGCATCTAGACGAGTTATAAATGGTTAGATTGACTGTAATCAGCTCCATTGATTAGAGGATAGAGCTAATGAGGATGAGGCTTGATCCCTAAGTGAGCAGCACCTCTTAACCTTAACACAGGGCTCTCCAAGGGCCTTGAAAAAGGCACTGGCCACAATAGGATCTAAAAAAAAAAAGGGTAAATGGTCCAGCACACATCCATTCCCCAAACAGCTCAGAGTTATTGCCATGTTTAGTCTAATAGTCAGTAGTATCATTTTCATATAGATGGTTAGCTCACCTCTTTCAGCACTACGACATGAACCAGAGAAATGCATTCAGGCAAGTCCCTCAGGTAAGCAACATAGTAGTCCAAGAAATTATTCTTAAAAATAAACATAAAATGCATCAGAACTGGGAAACATCAATGATTATACCATGTATTTTTATAACAGCACATATTACAAAGGAAGTCAGAACACTTCGTAGGTTATCCAACTTATTCTTTTAAAATTTTCTTGCAAATTATTGTTTGGTTGTTTTAGTTACGTCCGGCTCTTCATGACCCCATTTGGGGTTTCCTTGGCAAAGATATTGGACTGTTTGCCTTTTTCTTCTCCGGCTCATTTTACAGATGAGGAACTGAGGCAAACAGAGTTGAGTGACTTGCCCAGGGTCACACAGTTATTAAGTGCCTGAAGCTGGCTTTGAACTCAGGAAGATGAGTCTTCCTGACTCCTGGCCCAGCTCTCTATCCACTGTGCCTCCTAGCTGCCCATTCTTGCAAACCAGTTAGGGTTTATTTAATTTTTCTTTAAATATATTTTAAAACTCTAAATATAGTACTCCCTATAGTCATAGATTGATAACCAAAAGAGACCTTAGAGATTATTTAATCCAACCCTACCATTTAACAGAGGAGAAAACCTCATGAAATCCAAAGAAGACATGACTAAGGAAATATAGATAATAAATAGTAAAAAATTGCGATTTGAACCCAGATCTTCTGACTCCAAATCCAGAATTTTTTCCACTGTGCCATATTTAGTATTAGTAAACAAAACACGACATCTTTATATTAAGGTTTTTTTAAAAAAAAAACTATAAACCAGGAGAAAAAATCCTTTCTAAGATGACTCAAGTTGCCAAAATTATTACTATAATGAAAGGTATATTTCATTTTAAAAATTGTTTTGGTTCTAAAGAGTTGTCAGAAGATAAGTGAGAAATGTTTCTTCCTGTAATACCATCTATGATCTATTCTCGTAATTTTAATATGCAGAATTTACAGACTCTCAGAAGTCAAAGGAACTTAAAGGCCATGCATCTAGTCCAATTTGTACTTAAACAAGGATCCACTACACAACGTGGCTGACAGGAGGGCATCCAACCTCTCCCTGAAGACCTCCAGCAATGGGAAAGGCATTTCCTTCTGAGGCTGCACATTTTGCTTCTTTTTATTAATTTTTTAAAATGATTTATTTAGTATTACATTTTACTTTTTACACAGCTTTCTTGTTAGGCAGTATTTCTATACATCAAATCTAAATTTGTTTCTTTGCACCTTCTACATTATTGCTAGTTTTGATCTCTGGGGTCGACCAGAACAATTCTAAACTGTCTTCCACAAATACTTGAAGAAAGTTTTCATAGTCTCCTCTCTTAAGTTTTCCCTTCACCAGATTAAATATCTCCACTTTCTTCTGCTAATCTTCAAATAGCATTACCTCAAGGTTTTTCATAGACTGGTTGCCCTCTTCTCCAGTTTATCATTATCCTTCCTAAAATGTAGGGCTCATAAATTCCAGGTGTGGTATGTCCAAGATAGAGTATAGTAGGATTAGCACATTCTTGGTGCTGGACACTTTGTCTCTCTTAATGCAACCTAAGATGACATTAGCTATATATATCTCACACTGCTCACTCATATGGAGCAGAGGTGCCAAACAGAAACCCATAACACTTTCAAGTGCATCTTGAACCAGATAAAAATATAATTGGGAAATACTTTACAAAATAAAACATAGATAATATTTATATATGGTTTTCTTTTTTAATAATATTTTATTTTCTCCTAATTGCACATAAAAACAATTTTAACATTTATTTTTTAAAAACTGGAGCTTCAAATTCTCTCCCTCCCTCCCTTCCCTTTGCTAAGACAGTAAGCAATTTGATATAGGTTATATATGTACCATGATGTTATATTAATAATGCTATATGTGGATTTCTAAGGCAGTATGTAGTCTGTAGGGATCCTTATCTATGGTTTTGTGGCCCCCATTTCTATTTGAGTTTGGCACCACTTTTGAAGACCACTAAAGCTTCTAGATTCTTAAAACCCCTCGTGCTGCTCTCTGGACAAATTTCTCCTATCTTGTACTTGCAAAGATGATTTATTTGAACCCAAGCACAAGAATTTACATTTATTCCTTTTAGATTTTGTCTAATAGGTTACAGCTTAATGTTTTCGCCTGTCAAGATATTTTTGGAGCCCCTCTGTCATCCAAGATCTAGCTATCCCTTATAGCTTCGTCATCTGAAAATGTAATTAACATGCTACCTGTACCTTTTTTCCAAGTTGTTGATAAAATGTTAAGTAATAGAGAATCAATCTTTGATCCCTAGTGTACTCTACCAGAGACTGCCTTCTAAACTGACATCAAACCATTAACGGCTACTGTTTAAGTGTGCCCATTCAACCAGTTCTGAATTCACATAACTATGTAATTATCTAGTCTATAAGTCTCCATCTCACCTATAAAAATAGTATAAGATACTTTGTGAACAGTTTTGCTAAAATCTAGGTAAAATATATTTAGCACAAAAGAAAAAAATGGCTAATCTTGTATTACTGGTTCTTGATAAACCTAATCTGATTCTCTACAATCGCTGTTTCTAGATATTGATGAACCGTTCCTTTAAGAATCGATCTAGAATTTTGTCAGTAATTGAAGTCAAGCTTACTACCCTATTTGTAGCTTAACTGCGAACTATCAAAAGAATGTCAAGAAGTCATCTCATTTTGCCTCTTGCCTCTCGGTAGGAAAACAAAAGCTACCAAACAGGATGGCCTTCCAACCTAGTTTTAAAGACCTCTGGGATATAAAATTAAGAATACGTATTAAATGGTGGCAGAGTGATAAAATAGAAATAATGCTAGACCAGCAGTCAGAAAACTTGGGTCCTCGTCCCTACTCCATTACCAACTAATTGTAAAATCTTATGATAGTTACTTCTATTTCTTCATCTGTAAAATGAGATGGTTGGACTGAGTGCTTTCTAGGGGTCCTACCTACCACTGTGATTCTGTGTTTCAAGTTATCTATTCCCTAAGTGAAACAAATTATTAAAAGGTAGTGATCCAAATAATACATTTCAGTCGTGGTAAGGGTCAATAACCAAACTTACTTCATCATTTGTCAATTTAAGGAATAAATCCCCCAGGACTCCTTGGCGTGGCCATTTCAGGACCCTTTCCTGCAGCGCATGAAGTAAATCCAAATGTTGCTGGACAAGGTACCTCAAAGAACCTGGGAAAAGACTAGAAGCAGAATAGATAGACGTGATTATATAAATGAAGTACTGAATGGGACAGAATCAATAGGAATATAAGAAGCATGGACCATTCCCTGTTCTGAAAGAAATATTCCCTAATCCCAAGCCATCACAGACAGACTTCTGAAGCTGCAGGAAGGCTCCTTCATAAAGAGACTACTGAACAAATTGTTATTTGGTCTTAAAGCTTACAGCCTTTTATAAGTGTTTAGAATTTCTCATTTCTTTAGGTGGAATTAAAGTGGATAGAATCCTGGAATTGGGGGTTCAAATCCCACCTTTGATATTTATTAGCTGCTTGACCACAAGCAAGTCACTGTGTTATGGTTTTCTTATCTGTAAAGTAGGGGAAATACTTGTAATACCTTCTTTGTATGGTTGTTGTTAGGCTCAAATGAGATAATATATGTGAAGTGCTTTACCAAAGGCTAGCTCTGACAGTGTTCCCCAGAAATGGAGTCTCCTAAAGAGCTCAAATAAAAGGCTGAACCGAAAAAAAAAATGATCACCAGTTATGGCTCAAATTTAAAGTCCTGGCACTTGACAGTCTAAAGCTGGGCCATAAAGCTTGGGAATAGATTCTAGTCTGCACTGGTGGCTATCTTCAATGGCTCTATAATCTCATTAATATGGATATCACCTCCAGTCATTAAAAAATAAAAAACCTCACAGTGCAACAGGCAAGATTATTATCCAGGCTCTGTAATAGAAAGTGTTTAAACACGTGACACCTAGTGGTGCTTTATGGCCTATCACCTCTGTTGAATTAAACATGGAGGCACGGTGCAAAGCTGTAACAGGACCTCTTGTCAGCTATTAGCTGCCCTTGACTACATGTTTATCTTGCTGCCCAGCTGTTAGAAGACATCTGTTTGTGTATGAGACCATAGTTTTCAGTCTGCAATGATTTATTTAAAGTCTATTATGCCCTACTAAGTGTAAGACACTGTGCTGGCTCTTGGGCAAAGACAAAAATGAAAGTACAGCATTTTCAGACTTCCACAGAGCTCTATTTCCTATTTATGGGCTAAGCAGGGATTTTCACATTTCCATAGCTTGTGTTGTGGCAGCAGATGCCTGGTTCTTCTGGGCTCACTTGGCTTCATCACTGACTGAGCACATGTACCTTCCCACTCCAAACACACACATATTTCCCACTACTGTGGTGCCATTGGAGTATACAATAAGAAACATTTGAGGCCAGAGTTTTAACAGCCTTTTGTAAGCAGCAGTGTTGGACAGAATTTTCACACCCAATGTTCCCTATACAAATGAAATCATCAGTCCGGGAAGTCCCTTCCTACTACCCGCAAACAATCATGTGGCACCTGATAGCCATCTAGTGCCACTCCACATCCCAAGAGGAAAGAAAATAATCGAGACCTTACAATAGACATGTTTGCAAGGTAAAATACATCATGATCCCCAGCCAACTGGGGATCAATGGATCATTCCCTTCATGTTCACAATACAGGCCAAGGCTGAAGAAGACCCAGAAGACTAGATTTATTGATCCATTGCAAGGCTGGTTTTGAGGCAGGTTATGGACAAAAGGATATTATGGTGCCATTGCACACTGCTCTAGAATCACATAACTTAGAGAGATAATTAGGGCAAATTAACTCTTACATTGCTTGAAAGACAGACAGTCAACAAGGATACCTTCTCTCCTTGGTACTCCTCTTCCCATCAGATCCCTGGAACGTTGCTTTAATCTTCAGGACCAAGGATATATTGATGACATATTTTCGTTCAGATTCAAGCAGCTCCAGAGCCACAGTTTGTCTTTTGGCTTTAAAAATTAACCCAAATAAAACAGTTGGAAAAAAAATCAGAATGTTGTAACTTGATATTTAGGGGTTAGTCTATTGCTGAAAAAATGAGATAATAAAAACTGCCTCATTGACAGAAGAATTCACAAAGTTTGCATTGAATATCCATCAACCTAATTTTTTATCATAGTTCCATAAAACTATTAATTTTCACAACAAGTACCTTAGTTCTAATCTAGATTTGCCACTAACCAGTCACGTGGCAAATCACTCAACCTCTTGGGAGTTTTCAGTTTCCTTATCATACAAAATGAAGGAATAAGATGAAACGATTTATCTTTGATCTCTTCTAGGCCTAACAGTCTTTAATTCTATGATTCTGTTGCAGACAATTTCAGATTATGCTTAAGACAATTTATCCAGAGTTGTATTATGCACTTAATACACCTTTAAAGGGAGCCCTTCCTACTATGTACGGGTGAACCATGTGTCTTCTCTTCAGTTTTTCTACAGGAAAGAGGGGAAGGAAAAGATGATGAGAAATGAAGCCAATTTTACTGCCTACTAGAAACTGTTATAGAAGTGACTCTAACACCTAAAATCTGTGACTAATTGAGAAGTTTGGAACATCTGTGGATTCTTATCTGTACTATGACTGCCAATCAAAAATTCAACCAACATTTATTAAATGCCTACTTTAACTGAATGAGTTGTATCCCTGTTTGTAACGTGTGAAACCATGAGAGAAAAGTTGAAGTTTTATTTTAGGCCAATAAATCATCCCCGGGAACTTAAAGATACTTGTTTACTGAGTCATCTATAAACCAATAGCACAATATTTGCAAACTTTTCCTTAACATTTTGGAGTAATTTAGCAAAAGCAAATATTTAAGGAGTTTCTGCTGTGTAGAAGATACTCTGGTAGGACTTAAGGGAAAAATCACAATGAAGAAAACATAATCCATTCCTTGGCAGAGAGATGATGAACTGGAGATGCAGAATGAGATACACATTTTCGGTCATAACCAATGGAGTAACTTGTTTTTCTTGATTATATTTGTTATAAGGGAAAATTTCTATGGGCTGGGAAGAAAAGAAGTTGGTGGGTAGTTACAATGATGCAAAAAAAGGAGAGAAAAAATAAAATATTTTTAAATATACTGGAAAGAACAAAGGAAGTTCAGAAAGGAAAACAGACAGGGCAATTATGTTACTACGGTGTTCAATTCAGTATATACTTTTAAAAAAACTGCTCATAACAGAAGTTCACAATTTCACATACAATCCTTTTTTCCTGTTCTTTGTATATTGAAATGTTCGTATTTGTTAGTTTTGGCTAAGTTTATAATAAAAAGAGAAAACACTTTTTAAAAGATTGTTCTCAAAGGTTTCACAATCTAGTAAAAGATCCAAATAGTTAAGTGAATAACTAAATCATCCAAGATAAACAATTGTGAATAATTTTTAATGCTAAAAATGAAGATTTTATGTTTTTAAATAAAGGGTATTTACATATAAACATTTTCAAATTTTTTCATCAAACAAAACTCATAAACTTTAAATTCATTACATTTCAGTTTCTCATGAACTAAAATGTTTATTACTTTCTTATTTCTCCCTCCTTTTTTCTATAGTATATTTTAACCTCTGAGCAAATTTCTTTCCTAAAGCTTACGTGTCTGAGCATATCTGCTACCCCAGAGAATTTTTATACCCAAGAGCATGATGCTTTATTCTTTCTCTTTGATATTTCCTCTTAACAAGACAATATAAACTTTCATTAAGGTATACTTATTCCATTTTCATAAGCTTTTTCTATATTTCTCCTCAAGTCTTTTGTAAATTCAGAGATAAGTTAATTATTGTCTCCTTTTCCCCACACTTTCTCTTAGGAAGATGCTGCTTCTCTTATTCTGGAGCTGTATAATGCTTTTAACTAGTCATGAGTAATATAACAGAATCCATGTGATGCACATTCTACTTCTGTCACTCATTTGTCATGTAACCATGAGGAAGTCATTCTCCCCTGTATTCCATTTCTTTATCTGTAAAATTGTGGGGTTGGGACATATGGTTTCAAAGGTACATTTCAACTCATCAATTCTATTAATAGCTTAAGGAAGGGAACCCATCAGTGGTACTACCAGCATGAAGAATAAAGAAGCATGAAAGAAAACATGGTTCCAGATCAAGAAGGCTAGGCTTAAACTAGGTCATCCACCACTAAAGTGCTATGCAGATATTTCATCGTGGTGTGAAGATGACCTTGGGTTCTATGTCCGCAGAGTATGGAATTGTTGAATTCTCCCAAAACAAAAAAGACTTCAAGTGTGATCTAGGTCACAGAATCGTAGGCTAATATATTTAAAGTTGGAAAGAACCTTAGAAGTCATCTAGTCTGACTCCCTCATTTTATAGATGAAGAAATTGAGGGGACTGATTGTATATCTGTTGAGATTAGTTTTTTCAACCACAGCCACCCAAAGACCATCTGCAAAATCATTAAAAGCTTACAGTTTGCATCAGTGGAAGGAATAACCTTGCTGGTGAAATCATGGACTCTCTGAGTGCTGAAAAAGTACCTAAGTCAAACTAATCTGTCAAGACGAGAGAAGTTGGCAAGAAAGGCTGACAACAGACTGCAACAACATAGAAATGATTGACTTAGCAAATGGATGGGGGCAAGTCCAAAGGGAATTCAGACAGGTACTTATAAGAATTGCTATAATCAGAATCCATAGTGCTATTTAGGCAGGCAAAACATGAGAGTAGAGGTAGATATTCACTATTGATATGAATATTGCTTAGGAGTTTGTGATCAATCACTAGATTAACCCAAAGTGGAAGATGCAAGCTAGGTATGATTGTTCATCATTTATTTTTAGTAAAAACAGTTTCTAGCCTCCAATGGACTGTCTTGAATATAGCAGGAACTCAATAAATGTTGCTGGATTTAATAGAATAATATAGTCTGAATGTTTAAGAGGGCAGTGCAAATCTCACTCAGGGCTTGAGGGGGAACTAGTATGACAAAGCACCGTCATCTATATGCTACAAGGCCAAGAGGATCCTATTCAGTATCAAATAACAGAAGTCAGACTGGATTGATCAGTTCTCCTGAGGTGATCAGGGTCCAAGAACTCTGGACTTTAACTAGAATTGTGGCCAGAGTACAGCCTGCCTTTTAAGATTTTTTTGGAAGGGGTAATCAGAATGCACACTGACTTGGGGTAGGGGCAGGGGAGAAATGGGGAGAAAATTTGGAACTCAAAATCTTGTGGAAGTGAATGTTGAAAACTAAAAATAAATTAATTAATAGAAAAAAAAGATTTTTTTTCATCCAGAATTATACATGAGACTTACCAGATAAAGATGTTTCACATAAAACATTCTCTAAGGAGCTGTGCCTGCCTTGGGCTGCATCCTTCGGTTTATCCGGGTGATCCTTGGATCCATACTCCTCGCTCCATTCCTTACTGTCCTTGGGCTGTCTCCACAGCCCAGAGGTCAGGGGACCCTTGGTCTGAACATCAGCAGATAAGCAGGACTTGAGGTTTTCTTCTGCCTCGGGAGATGCTGCATTCACTCCTAAAAAACAGAAGATGCATCCAGACTTGACCTTTTTAAAGGATATTTCTGTTCCAATCCCCTTAGGACATACTTGGATATCACAAAATATTCATTCAAGCATCAGATCTTTCATATTGTATCAATTAATCAACAAACTTTTATTAAATGCCTGCTATGTGCTAGGTACTATATGCTAGACTCAAAGTTTTCTGTCCTCAAGGAGCTCCATTCTGTCAGGAAAGATAACATATACATGCATAGACAAGTCTGTTTATATACACAAAGTCTAAGTTAGGACCCTGTGTATAAGAGAGGTATAAAGCGATTTGGAAGGATAGGTCATAAGGAGTTTGATGGGCATCAGGAAAGGCCTCATTAGGAGGAGATATTTGATTGATCCTTGAGGGAGACTAGAAATTCTATAAAGCAGAGGTGAGAATGAGATGCTTCTAGGCATAGAAATAGCCAGTGCAAAGGAATAAGAGAGAAAGTGAAGTGTTCTATTTAATAGGAAGGTGCCATATTTAGTATGAAGGCAAAATTGACTGGACCACAGGAAATGTGAAAGAAAATAAGGCTAGAAAGGGAGGCTGAGGCTAGGTTTTAAATGCCAAAACAGAGGAGTTTGTGTTTGCTCTTAGAGGTAATAAGAAGGTAGTGGAGTTGATTGGGTAGAACAATAACATGACCAGACCTGCACATTAGGAAAATCACTCTGGCAGCTGCACAGAGCATGGATTGGAGTGGGGAGAGATTTGAGGCAGAGAGACCAATTAGGAGATCATTGCAATAGTCTAAGCTCTGCTTCAGATATGTTGAGTTTGAGATGCCTGTAGAAAACCCATTTCAAAATGTCCTAGGTCATTTAAGATGTGGGATTGAAGCCCAGGAAAGAGACTAGGCTGAATATACAAAGCTGAGAATCATCTTAATAGAGATGATAATTAAATCTATGGGAGCTTATTGGGTCAATAGATGAGAGAGTATAGAGAAAAAAGAAAAGCATCTAAGATAAAGCCTTGGGGTAAACACAGAATATGTGATATGGTGGTGATTGAACAAAGAAGACTGAAAAGAAGCAGTCAGATAGACAGGAGAAGAATCGAGAGGGAGGAGGGAGGGGAGAGAGAGAGAAAGAGAGAGAGAGAGAGACAGAGAGAGAGAGAAAGAGACAGAGAGAGAGAGACAGAGAGAGAGAGAGAGAGACAGAGACAGAGACAGAGACAGAGAGACAGAGAGAGAGAGACAGAGACAGAGACAGAGAGACAGAGAGAGAGAGAGAGAGAAGGAGGGAGGGAGAGCAATGTCACAAAAACCCAGAGGGGAAAGAGTACCAAGGGGAGAAGGTGGCCAAAAGTGTCAAATCCAGTCAAATCCAGTAGACACTGAAGGGTGAGGATTGAGAAAATGCAATCAGCTTGAGCAAGTAAGCGATTAGCTGTAACTTTGAAGGGAGAGCACTTTCAATTATGCTATGGAGTTAGAAGCCAGATTATAATGCGTTGAGGCATAGGAGGAAAGGAAGTGGAGGCAATGTGTATAAACAGCCTTTTCTAGGAGTCTGTGAAAGAGAGAAGAAATATAGGGTTATAGTGTGAGGGGATGGGGGCAGGGTTTGAAAATGGGCAAAACCTTGGATATTTGTAGAAAAAAGGGAAGGAACCAATAAAATATAAGAGACTGAACAATAGAGAAAGAATGGGATGGGATGACTGGAGGGGCCATTTTCTAGAAAAGAGGAGAGAGTATTGGATCAAGAGTATGTACAAAAGGGTTTGCCTTGGCAAAAGGCAGGGCCACATCTTTATGGAAGACTGCAGGGAAGGAAAGAATGGTGAATGATGTCATGGGGTCTGAGAGTTAGAGAAGGGGAGGAACTAATGGAAAATGGACTTTATTTTCAATCAACAAGGAATTATGCGTCAGGCACCGTGCTAAGCACTGGAGATACATATACAAAGAACAAAATAATCCTTACTCTCAAAATATTTACATTTTAATAGGAAAGACAGACAGAGAGACAGATGAGAGAGAGAGAGAATAAATAAAAATAAGTGCAAGGTAGTTAACTGTGATATAAATAGAAAGGGAGGGTACCAGCACTTGGAGGGATCATAAGACTTTATGTAGAAGATATGCTTCAACTGCATCTTGAAGGAAGGAGGTAGAGGTGAGAAGTGCATTTCAGGCAAAAATAAGGAGATAGGAGAAGGAATGCCATGCATGGGAAACAGGGAGAAGACAGTCTGACTGGGATCATAGAGATCAGGAAAGGTTGTAATGCATAATGAGGTTGCAAAGATAGATTGGCACCAAATAATGAAAGCCTTTAAAAGCTGAACAGAGCCGTTCCCATTTTATCCTGGAGGAAAAGGGGAGCCATTGGATTTTGTTGAATAAGGGAGCAGCACGTTCAGTTCTACATTTAAGGAAAATCACTTTGGCGGCAGTGTGGATGATGGAGGAGAGTGTAGAAAGACTTAAGGGTGGGAGACATAAAGAAGATGTTGCAATAATCTGGGTGAGAGGTCTAAACCAAGATGTGAGGTATTGTGGACACAGAAGTTTGGAAGAAGGGTTGGTCTTGAGGACAAGATAACGATTTGTTAAATTTGAGATATTTCCAAGATGTCCAGTTTGAAAAGTCCAATAGGCAACTGGTGATGTGAGACTAAATTTCAGGGGAGACACTGGGGCTGAATATATATAATTTTGAGTCATCTGCATAGAAATTAAACCCATGGGATCTAAAGAGATAAACAAGAGGGGTCGTGTAGAGAAAAGAGATAAAAGGTCCCAGGGAAGAGCCTTGAGAAACACCTACAATTAGGAGGCAAGATATGGATGATGAGCCAGCAAAGGAGATAGATGGGTAGGAGAACCAAGAGAAAGTTGTGTCATGATCAATGCAATGTCCATCCATGTCTCCCAGGAACCTATGATAAAATATGTTACCCATCTCCTGACATAGAGGTGATGGACACAAAGTACAGAAGTACATTTTTGGAAATGGACAGTGTGGATTTGTTTTGCTTAATTAAATGTATTTGTTAAAAGAATTTTTTCTCCTTTTTTTCTTGGTTTTTAATGGAGAGGGAGTGTGAGGACTATAAGGAGGGCTTAGCAATTATCACCCCAAAAAAGAGGACCATTGCAATATGTTTTAATGCACAGAAGAGAACAGAAGGACTTTAGAAAGCAAGACGATGTTGAAAGGAATGGGTAAAATTCATTATATACTTTTTTTTTAAAAGCAAGTGGCAGGAAATCAGGGTTCAAAGTTTCATAAAGAAACTTCCTTATATATGAAATGCACTTTTTTGGTGTTCAATCCAGAATAAAAATTTTTTTTCTTAAAAAAAAAAAGATAATGAGAGCCTGAAATAGGATGATCACGAGAGTCATTCAAACAGTGAACATCTACTATTTGCCAGGTACTGTCCTAAGCTTAAAGACAGAAATGAAACAAACAGAAGATATTAGACAATGTATTATAATCATTATTAAAGATTTAAAAGTTGTAATCATAGCCAGCCTTATGTACAGGCAGAGTATTATGAGGGGTAGGGAAGGGCCATGGGAAGAGTCCTACCTCAGATTAACCCCACCCCAACCTAGATACTAGGGTGCCTGGAATTCCATCAGTCATTCCTTTGGGTTGGTTTTCTCCTATAAAGTGAAAATACTCCTAGAAGGGAGGATAACACATTCAACTAACAATAGATCGTCAATTCTGATATTCTGATGAAAAAACATATTAAGCCCAAAGAAAACTGGTTGCTGTGTTGCATACACTCTTGTTTCTGGCTTCTCAATAAGTGTTCATTTATTGTTTATGCTGCCCTTGGCTGTCTCAGACTGGATGTACACTCCACCCATGCACTCCTGTCCTCTGATTGGTTGCTACCAGAACCTCTGTTTTAAGGAAAGAACCCAGGGCAGTCCTTCTCCGTTCTTCTTCAGCTCCATTCCTGACTCCAGACTTTCTCTGTTAGGCCCTGACATGGATCATTTTCCTGAACCTCCTTTTCAGGTTCTTTTTATGTGTTGTCCATCCCTCATGAGAATGTAAGCTCCTTAAAGGCAAGGACTGTCTTTATTTTTGCTTGTATCTATATTCTCAGAGTTTAGCACAATGTCTAACAAATAGTAAGCACTTAATAAATGCATATTGACTTGACTTAAAGCCTGGCAAACAGTAAGCACTTAATAAATGCATATTGACTTGACTTGACTTAATGCCTGACATAGAGTGAGCACTTAATAAATGCATATTGACTAGACTTGACTTAATGGATGATGAACCAGAAAGAAACTGTACGCTAAATGCTTACTTACCATTCCCTCATTGAGATTAAGCTAAGAATCTGTTCCATACTGACTCAGCCTTTGCTATTGCTTATTTATGTTATTATAGTTACTTTAATAATTATGTTTAAGTTCAATTAAATATTATCATTATTACTATATCTTTTATAAACTATAGAAACTTTGCTTGCCTGAGTTTTGATGTGTCTATTTTGAGGATAAGAAAGAAAGTAAAGGAGATGATAGGGTGAAGGGAGAGGAAAGGACAAATTAGTATTCTTTACACTCAATTTCTAAGAAAGGGACAAAAATGTCCAAAGATCTCATTACTAGAAAAAACCCCCAGGAAAATCAAAGAAAGTCCTCATAAGCGTATGCCCCAAGATGTTTATAGCAGTGCTTTTTATGCTAGCAAAGTACTGGAAACGAAGGAGATACCTTTGATATGTGAGTGTAATGCAATATTACTACTCTATAAGTAATGAACATGAAGAATATACAGAAGCAAGGAAAGACATATGAACTGATACAAAGTGAAGTAAACAGAACCAGGAAAACAATAATTACACAATCTATAACAATGTAAATTGAGAAAACAATAACAACAAAAAAACCTGGAATATGTGTAATTAAAAGGACCAAGCGTGGCTCTGAACAGAGATACAAAAATGTACCTCTATCTCTTCTTTGGAGAGGTTGTCATTCACTGTCTAATAGGACTACAGCATCAGGGAGATGATGCCATGACATGCAAATGAATTAGATTTAAGTGAGGGAGAGCCGCACAAAGTCACCAGCCTCACTTTCTCCTCTGGAGTCATCTGGATCCAGTGGCAAGATATAGATCAGGATGACTGGAGATGGCCCAGATGCAGTGGGAGACCTTGGCCTTTTTAAGCTAAAGTCTTTAACAAGCTTCAGTAGGACCGAGGCAATGCACATTCAGTGATCAAAGCTAGGTAAGAAATGAGGCAGCGAATGGCCTCTTTACCTAGTTCCCCCCACCCCCACAAAAAATGAATCAATCTGGGAGGGAAAGACCCTCAGGGTCTCTGGCCAAAACAGAAACAATTGCTATTAACTCTCACTCTGAGCCATTAGGGCCCAAAACAATGACCAAGTGAGGCTTGGCCTACAACCTATTGGGGGATCCTGCTGAAGAACATTGCATGGGTTATCTGACTCAGTTGATGTATTGTTCAGTTTTGCTGGACTATTTTTTTTTTCTCTGTTTTATTCTTTGCTACAAGGGACAGCTATCTAGGCAAGGGAAGGAAAAGGAATATGTTTGGGAAACAAGATAATGTAAAAACAGAAGATACTGGTTTTTTTTTTTAATGTAAAGTTTTATGCTCACCAGGACTCATTATTCCTTTCACATTACTGTCTCCTGCATGAACTGGTCTGGACTCTGGGCCTGTAAAGAAAACAAAAGAAAGAGAAAGAAAGCTTTCCATTCTCTCGAGCAACCATGAGTATGAAGGGAAAAATTTTCAACTGCTATTGAGTAATGGAGGCCATTTCTCAAATTTTTGTTCTTGGATCTTAAATTTAAATCTAATCAAAAACTATCCAGAGCTCCAGGCCTAGAGTCAGGAAGATGAGTCTTCTTAACTCCAGGCTGGGCACTCTATCCACTCTCCCCACTGCACCACCTAGCTACCCCATAAACATGCTAACCAACAGACAAAAATTTTCATTGGCTTGGTTTCAATTTGCCCAATCCATCCTTTCCTTTTTTCCCAGCCTGACCATCCTGCTCTTCTGCTTCCCATAACACTAAGTGAAAAGACCACAAACATTTATCTACATTTCAGATACTCAGAATTTTCAGACTTCCCATAAAACTTAAATGAAGATAAAGTGATGAGGTATATTTCATTGGTTTCATTTTTTTGTTTTTTAATAAAACAAAGTCTATTTTCTGTAGAGTTGATGTCTGATTTTTTCATGTGGGTCTTAGATGTGTTGATTTTGTCTGGATGGGTTGAATAAGCCCTACACTAAATCAATATGACACTTATAGAATTGACTAATATGGTGAAAAAAAATTAGTCGAATCAACGGTTGGCTAAATTTTTCTTTAGTTTATTCAATATCCCTCAACTACAATCCTACCCTGATGCCTCATTGTGTTATAAAAGTGATCCCGAGCCCCCAAAGGCTATGCTAGTGAAATATAAGCTTTGGCAGGTCATGTACCAAGACGGAAAAGCTTGGAGTCTGTGCCCAAAGATGAATGAATGTGTCTATTGTCTGAGGACCAGACTACCTCGGTTTAAAGAGGTGGATTGCCAGGATGGCCACAATATCATGAATTTTTCAGCCAAAGCAACTCAACACATCTACTAAGTTATAGAGGAGTTGCAATTTGCATTATTCATGGGAGTGCCCGCACCAGCAAAATTTCAGGCCCTTCAAATGTTGATGTATTAAATGAGCAGTTATCTATTACCAACTGCATACAGGGCTCTGTACTTGATTCAGACATGCAGAGGAAAGAGGAGCCCCTGTCCTAATAGCTTATAAATAGTCCACCTACAATCCAGTTAAAAAGTGTTCTAGTTTTAGCCTTTCAGTGATGGTGTCCATGCAAAATCAATATAACAGAATAAAAAGGGGGACATTTAGTCAAATAGATTTTTTTTAACGTACATGACAACAACAACAAAAAAATCTGTTTAACTGATAATTGACTAACTCATTTATTTGCTGAGTTAACCTCTATTCACAAGACTAAAACTTTGGACTTCTCTTTTAAGAATTTTGTTTTTTTTCTTCCCCAATGCTATGGACAATGTCAAGGCTATATTCTAATGCCCACCTCTTCAGCATTGTTAGCATATTATATTTGAATTCCACAATTGAACCAATGGGAGATGCCGCAACATAGTTCTAGATATATTTGCAGACAATGAATCCACAGAATATTTGGTTTGGAAGGGATCTCCTAGTTCATTTACATGAATTTTCCCCAAAAAAATTTTTTTTGAGATGTCCAGGGAGGGCAAATTCACCACGTCCTAGAGCAACCAGTTCTGCTTTTAGATAGCATTAGCTTTTCTTTATATGAAGTCAAAATTTGTCTCTACAACTTCCACTCATTTTGCCTTCTTCTGCCAATTGAGGCCAAGCAAAATACATCTTATGTCCTTTCCATGTAAGAGCTTTTCATTTACTTGAGGAAAGTGTCATGTTCTCCCAGGTTCTAAGTTCTAAGACTTCTTTTCTCCCAGCTAAACTTCCCCGATTCCTTTTACGGATCCTCATGTGTCATATGAGTTTGAGGCCCTTCACTTTTCTGGGTTACCCTTCTCTAAATACTCCCTGGTTTATCAATATCCTTCCTAAAAAATGGTGCATGGAAATGAGTGGATAGAGTGCCAGTCTTGAAGTCAGGAAGACTCATCTTTCTAGGTTCAAATCTGACCTCTCAAACTTACTAGCTGTGTGACCCTCAGCAAGTCACTTAATCCTGTTTGCCTCAGTTTCCTCATCTGTAAAATGAGTCGGAGAAAGAAATGACAAGCCCCTCCGGTATCTTTGCCAAGAAAACCCCAAATGGGGTCACAAAGAGTCAGACACAACTCAACAACACTCCAGATGTAGGCTGATGACACCAAAGTCCAGCAGGTCTATCAGCTGCCTCATCCTGGAAGTTGTGTCTTTCTTAAGGCTGCAAAGATCACATTCACTTTCTTGGCTGCCATATCACACTTACAGCCCTCTAAAGTCCCAGGATCTTTTTCAGACAAACTTCTCTTTCATCACACTTCCCTACTTGTGAAAATGTGTGTGTTTATAAAAGTTTTTTAGTTAGCTGAACCCATATAAGAAATCTTAGCCTGCTCCTTTGGTCAGGTGGGACTTTTTCTTATTTGTGAAGCTGTCTTTTTGCTAATTGAGAAGATTTAAGTCATGTTTTTATTTTTTTTCCAAAAGACAAAGAAAGCTTAAATTAAGCAAGGTATCATAGGCTCTTAGATTTCCCCAACGCTTTTCTCCATTTCAATAACATGAAGGGGAAATTTTCACAATGTACTCTCTAGAGATGGAGAGAATTTGGCCATTTCTCCCAATCACCAAAAACCTATGTGCAAAAAAAAAACCCAAAACCACTCAGAGAATTCAGTCTGCAAACTGTACCTTTCTCATAGGCCTGAGTTGGCAAAATATTTGTAAAATCTTCACTTGTCAAAACAGGTTCAGGGATATTGATTGAGCGGAAAGGACTACCTTGGGTAGGTGCAGCTCCAGACGGTGACACATGTTCTTCCTTTTGAGTTTTTCTAGAAAGGAAAACAATGATGAAACCAGTACCAATGTTAACATCTTTGGGGGCTGGCAAGTTAGACTATTTCCCTCTGCCCCTATAACATAAAAAAATTGTAAAAGAAAAATGCTTCCATTTTCCAGAGATCAACTCTTAGATACAGCATTGGTTACCCTTTCTGTTACTCCCAATATCGGGGGGGAAATGCTTATAATGGAGATGGTTTGCTTAGAATTATCTGTGTCCTGTTTTTCCTATAGCTCAGTAGCAAGATGTAAAGCAGCTAGTAGATAGGATGCTAAAGTTGCTACCTACAACCTTTTCTCCAGATTCATAGAAGTATGTGAGTCACAACTGGTTGGAAGCAGACTCCCCAGATTATTCCACATGGGCCGGCATTAGGTAAAATAAGCTGTGCACATCCTTTGAATAAGGGGCTCTGATTGGCCAGGCCTCCATTACATACATTCCTTATACTTATACTAAAGGTGAACAAAGCCTAGTCCTTTGAGAAGTGAAAAAAATCAACTTATATTTGTAGTTTTCACCTCATAAAAGAGGAAGTTTCCTGGAGCAATATACAGTAATCTTAAAAATGTTATGTACAAAAAAAAATTCAATGAACCATACTCCTGAACAGAATTATAAACAGAAGTTTGCTCTGTACATTGCAATTTTCAAAAAAAAAGTTATTTCAAAGAAATACTGACTAGGAACTTTTAAAATATCCTATTACAATGACCTGAATCTGATAGGGTACAAGATCTTTCCTGTATAGACCTCTTCAGTGGATACTTACTAGCTGCGTGACCCTGGGCAAGTTACAACTTCTAATGGCCTCAGTTTCCTCAACTGTAAAATGGAGATCATAATAGCACATACCTCACAGGGTTGTTGTGAGAATCAAATAAGATAATATTATTTGTAAAGCACTTGGCCCAGTATCTGGTACACAGGAGGTGTTTAATAAATGCATGTTTCCTGAGTATTGTGGAAGGGTTATACATAATGATACATGTGTGGCCTAGGTTGAATTGCTCGACTTCTTAGGGAGGGTGGGTGGGAAGGGAAGAGGGGAGAGAATTTGGAACTCAAAGTTTTAAAATCAGATGTTCAAAAACAAAAAAAGTTTTTGCATGCAACTAAAAAATATGATACACAGGCAATGGGGCGTAGAAATTTATCTTGCCCTACTAGAAAGGAAGGGAAAAGGGGATGAGAGGGGCGGGGGGTGATAGAGGGGAGGGCTGACTGGGGAACAGGGCAACCAGAATATAAGCCATCGTGGAGTGGGGGGGGAGGGTAGAAATGGGGAGAAAATTTGTAATTCAAACTGTTGTGAAAATCAATGCTGAAAACCAAATATGTTAAATAAATAAATTTAAATTAAAAAAAGAAGAAGAAAAATAAATAAATTTATGTAGAAAAAAAAAAAATAAATGCATGTTTCCTTCCTTCCATTAGTAGTAGTGATTATGGATTGAGGACAGTGTCCCAACCCCATGTTCATTTTGGGTGCTGTCTTAGTATCTTCCCTCCTTATCTCAGGTTTGAATTTCCTATTAGATGACAAAAGATGATTCTGATTGGCAAAGAAAACAATACCAAAATTCAAATTCTCTGCCTTCTGCAAGTCATCTATTATCAGAGCTTCATCCATCCCAAGAAGCAGTTCTCTTCTTTCTTTCATCTCCCTCTATTTCCCAATGTTGCTTTTAAAAATGTTTCATTGCCCTTAGTTTTCCTCATCAGCTTAAACTCACCCTGAGCTTTCTCTCTCTTGCACCATTCTCGAAGGTGTACATGTCCATGGAAAATGCTGCTTTTGTATTCATCCTCTATGACCTGCCTTGTTTCCATCTTTTGTGCACTTCTTTTCCAAATCTACTTCAGTCAATGAGTTCTCTGTGTATCCACATTGTTTTCTTTAGGCAATTTCTCCTTTTCTTCCTCTTCAGAATAAATTATATATCCTGAATTTAATTAAGAGCTTTCCCTTCCTCAATTGGGGAATGGCTAAACAAGTTGTGGTATATAAATGTAATGGAATACCATTGTGCTATAAGAAATGAGGAGTAGATGGACTTCATTACAACCTGGAAAGACTTATATGAACTGATGCTTAGTGAGGGGAGCAGAACCGGGAGATCATTATACACGATTGCAGACACACGGTATCAGTAAGGACTAACTTTGATAGACTTGACCCCTCTCATCAATGCAAGTTCCAAAGACAGCTCCAAAAGACTCATGATGGGAAAAGGCAGATGGAGGCAAACTATTTGCTCTCTTTTTTTTCCCTTCTTTTTCGGTTTCATTTCTTCTTTCTCATGATTCATTCCATTGGTTATAATTCTTTTTTATAACTGGACATTATGTAAATAAGTTCAATGTGAAGGTATATGTAGCACCTACATTGGACTATGTGCCATCTTGGGGAAGAAGCGGGAAGAGGGAGGGAGAGAAAATTTGGAACTCAAAAACTTGTGGAACTGACTGCTGTAAACTAAAAATAAAAAAGAAATTTATTTTTTAAAAAAGAGCTTTCTCTTTCCCTTCTGGTATGACTTCCCCTTTAGAATTTAGGATATGGGACCCTACCTGTCCTTCCTCTGAAACCTTAGAAATCTGTTCTCCCAAACTCTGGTGTGAATGTCAGACTATGTCTCTCCTCTATCACAAATTCCAAGACAGAGTGGGAAATAGAGAGGGGTATACACTTCTCTCACAGTTTCCATTACTCCCATTCCAGAAAACAGTTTCTCTTCATTATTAAGAACTGGATTCACAATATAAGTTCCCCTTTGTGGTTCCTTCAGTTTTTGAAGGATAGAATTATAATTAATGCAGATTAAGAAAGTATTAGCTGCTTTGTTTTGATAGGGAGATGGTAGATATCTGATGGGTTGAAATCCTCCATCACCTTCTTTATCATTCCTCTATGACCATCATATATATACCACCTAACTATGCATCACTTAACCTCTTTGGGACTTAACTTTTCTGATCTCAAAATGAAAGGTTTGATGCCCAGACCAGAAAACATTTTTAAATGTTTGCTGGATTAGACTAAAGTACCCAGTGCTTTGGAGATCTGACCTTGGCGCTTGGCATCTTTCTCTGCAAGGCACTTACTTGGCTTTCACTTTTCGAGACTCTCTTCTCTTTTCCTGCTGAAGTTGCTCGATTTTCTGTTGCATTTCTTCCTGTTTGGTGGTAATGGCTTGGATCATTGACATGGCATTGCTAAGCTCTTCCTAATAGAAGAGAGTAAGCATAAACTTAAAATGGTACATTGAGTAAAAGTGTATCCTATTTCTATCATGGCCCCTGGTGTCAGAACCACAAAGGTGACCAGCCTCTGATCTACAAGACAACTGGGAAAGGTAAATTCTCTACCTTATCACTAAGACCAAAAAACAGCCCAAAAGAGGAAATTACAAGGCATGCCTACCTTGAAATAATTCAGTGAATTCTTCATCTCTGACACTCTTTCCTCCATCGAGCATCGGCAGCTCGTAACTTTCTCTTCCAAAGCGTACTCTCCATGTTGAATTCTTGAAAGTTCTTGCATCGCTTCCGTGAAACCAGTTTTGAGCTCAGAGGCCAATGCCTGCAACTAAATCATTAAGAAATTACATATAAATACAGCTCCTGAATTTTCCTTCTTCAACAAGGCAAACAAGCAAGTCTGGGATTCCTGGTAGTCTATAAATCATTAAAACAGTAAACTAAAGGAAAATGATTTGGGGTAAAGAGAAAAAAAGGAATGATTCCCCAAAAAGAGTGCCTTCTTACAAATACAGTAGTTTTCTACTTCATTTATATTTTTACCATGTGTAAATTGAAAGCATGGACACGCTAGTTATTACCCTTTCTGACCAAGTTCTATCATAAAGTCCCAAAAGACTTCAAAGATGCGGAGGCTGTTAGAAATGGTCTATAAACTATACACTGGGGGGAGGTGGGGAAGACATGGTGTTTCCCCTCAGTTCTTGAATTAAGCATAGCATCCCAGAACTATATATATTTTGGCACTGGTTTCTCTCTTTAAATCATGTTGATGTCACAGGCACATGAGATTGAAATGTCACAGCATGGGACTGTCTCTTTTTTTTAAGCAAGTAGAAAAGATGGGCAGACCTACCTTCTTTGCTGTGTCTTGAATATATTATCCTTCATTTTAAAACTTGAGAATATTGGAAATCAAAAGCAAATGTAAATAGTCTAAAACGTCTATAACATAGTTATAGATGTCCATCTAAGAAGCAGGAAAATCCCTGATTATCTGAACTGATGAATTATTTGGGTAGCTTGTTAAAAGGAGAAAAGTACATCATATATATTGTATATACAAATGATTATCCTTCTGGTGCTGCTGATGCATTCTTGGTTCTGTAAAGACTATAATAAATTTGCAATACTTAAATGTCAATTCCTAGTTTGCTGTGTTCTTTCTCAAAATGAAAAGCCCACTAGATTTTAGTTGTTCCTTATTAAGTAAAGTTTGGATGGCTGAGGTAATCTTGGCTTCATGGACTTGGCTCCATAGCATGCATGTTGCAACTCACAAGTCAGTCTCCTCTTAAAGCCTAAAGTCTTTTAATTGCCAATTATGTATATTTTTTAAATGTTTACAGAAAAATTACATTGACATTGGAGGAAGAATGCCTGATACATTTTGTGATACAAATATACAGAGGAGGGAATTGAAAATATGCTACTGGTTAGCACACAGGAGGGAAGTAAAGTTGTTTTTTTCTGCTCCTCTTTGTATATGGAAATGTTCATATATGTTGAAATGTTGATATTTACTAAGTTCATAATAATTTTAGTGAAGTTTTGACAAATTAAGTAGCTGGCTGTTCCTGAGCATTTTCTTACAAGGCGAATGTGCTATGAATGTCCTCTGATGTTATCACTCATGGTGCAGTGGAAAAAGTATTTGATGTAGAGCTGGGGAACTGGGTTCTGCTCTCCTCTCTGGGTCTGTGCCTTCACTGTAAACTGAGGGGATTGGGGTAGATGACCTCTGAAGACCCTTCCAGCTCTAGGAGCAGGGTGGGAGGGATACCCCAAACTGATTCATTGGATGGGAATAGCCAAGTTCTAGCTCAATGGCTAGGAATAATCAAAAACCATGCATTTTATATTTTCTTGGGTTTTTAGAAAGCAAAGGACACGAAAATACCTTTGGAAGCAAAGTGTTATGGGAGTAAAAGGTGATGGTCATCTTCCACAAACTTTTGAGGGAGAATGTGGTATTCTGTGGCAATAGCCATTTGTCTCCAAGTTTGAATTGTAAACTTAGCAGTAAATCAGAGGGGGAAAAACAAATCTGAAAGAATGGAGTGCTTTAACATTCAGTTTTATTCATTTAATATGTACATTGAAAGAAATTTACCAATGGGTCAGAAGAGCATTTTCAACTGGAATGTTCCCTTCGAATAGGAACTTTTTAGGAGACCTAATCTATTTTATAACTTTTTTGTACAAAATATACCAAATATTTCCTTTGCTGTAAGGGAAGAAGAGCAAGGGTTCATTTGGCTTTAGCAGAATTCATTGTGTTTCTAAACACTTGAGGAATAAGAACAATTCAAACCAGTAAAATGAATGGTCCCAACTTAGAATGGCATTTCCTGCTATAGGATGACTTCATGCTGAAGTGAAAAGAACACTGGACATAGTACCCAAAGACCTGGGGATGCTAGCTCTCTGCTTACTAACTGTGGAACTTTGGACTTGGCCTCTCAAAATCTCTGTTTCCTCATCTATAAAAAGGGGGAAAATAATATTGACGTTGGTACCCCCAATATTGTTGTAAGGATTAAATGAGATAAAATACATGAAGTATGTTGTAAATATTAAGTATAAATATAAATATCAACCATTATTTTCTCCCACAGCAATGTTTCCTAACACTACTCCAGGACTTTATGGTCCACTGGTATTCATGAGAGGATTCTTAAAACCTAAAAATAATGCTAGGACAGGATAAGAAATTGAAACCAAAGAAGTTATTCTGAGGGGAGGGCCTGTCATATACATAGGGCATGAAGGACAAAGAAAATAATGGGGACCAGGAAACAATGACCATACACACATACATACGTACATACATATATACATATATGCATATGGATGAAATCAACTGTTTTAGTTGACTATTTCATTGGTGTTAGTGGGGGATTTTTGCATAGCAAATTGCTCATGCAAGTCAATCTGATGACAACCTTTAAGATGGACTAAAAATCAAATCAACTGTTTCTGGTTCAGCATTTTTTGTTATATAGGCTTACTCAATTGTGGAGACAAAAAGCAAAACAAAACACAACAGTTACTGTATAGCATTAATAGGCAAAATAAATATGTTTATGTGTTTAAGGGAAAAATCCCTGAAATTTACTCAGGAGCTCAAATGGATCCTTGGCCCAAAAAATATTACAGAACCACTGTCTGACAGAAACAGGTTTCACTGTCAAAAATGTTCTTATGTGGCCCTATACTTCCCCCCACCCCACTCCCACCCCAAGGCAAATGGCAACTTTGGAGCATGCCTGCTTGGAATACAGGGCTTTTTCCTCATTGATAAAACACCAACTGAATGATTGACATGTTAGCTACCCTAGTCATGGCACACTAGATTCTGAATTGGTTACTAATAATGGGTCCTTTTTTATCTTGTTTCTTCAGAAATTTTGTCTTATGTATCAGTAAATAGCTTGAGTTCCTGGTAAATGCATCCATTAGGTATCAGTTATCCTGGTGGCAAGACTTCTCAGCAAGATTCTTTATTAATGCCAGGTATTGGGATGAAAAATTCACCTTCTTCACTACTAAACCCCTGAGACAATCTCTTCCTATTCTCAAGATTTTTTAGCTCCTGATGGCTTGTTATTATTATTATTATTAGCAATAATAATAATGAAATTAATAATAGCATTATGTAGTGCTTTTAGATTTGCAAAGCGCTTTACATGTGGTATTTCATTTTCTCAGTCTCTCCCTCCTATTCTTGCGAACCCTATAATTCTGGTCTTACTATTTCTTCTCTGCTGCCTCTACACCTCTCTGAATGGCCAGCCCACGGCCCACCCCACATATTAGAAATGGGTGTCTACCTTGTTCTCCAGCGAGTTGAACACGTCTCTCATCTCGTTGATTTTTTCATGGAGCTGTTCTAGAGAGGTAATGATCCCTCCGTCCTGCCGCTGGAGCCGGGCTCCCACTGGAGGCAAGTTCGGGGAAGACATGTACTTCGTAGCCTAGGGCACCACAGAGGGCATCTTAGGCTCAAAAAAAAAAATGGAGGGGGTGTGTCTGGACTCTAGTTAGGGTTTTAGCTATTCCTGCTTCTCTGTTTGCTTTACTCTTTTAGCTTCCCAACATTTAAGGTGGATTCAGGTCAGTGGTTTCCAAACTTTTTTTTTGCACCAAGGATCCCTCATGCCTCAGATTAAATTTCATAGGCTCTCATTCGGTTTTTAGTACTTATTTTCCCTTCCCTTCTAGCAAGAGGTCTTCCCTCCTTTGTCAGGAGGCCAAGATGAGACAAACTCAGGGGACAAGGACAATGTCCCAGGGTATCTTGCAAAGCCACATGTGAACAGGATTGGATGACCGTAACAAAGAAGGCCAGGCAAATTCCCATGAAGCCAGAGCCCTAGGCAGTATTTCCAGAGGATAGCAGTTTACTTCCCCACAAATGGTGTCACTTACCACATGGGACACTAGGCAAATTGCCAGGCATTTTTACCTGGAAGGTGACCCCAGCAGCCCACCCGCTATCTAGGTCATTGATTTATGTTCTTCCTGTCTCAAGAACCCTTCAAAGGGCGGAACACAAAGCAAAGACTACCTTCTCCTTGCCAGAATCTCACTACCTTTAACCCAGGGATTCATTGGTTTGGTTTTTAAGGGGTGTGCATGTTGTGTGTGTGTGTGTATGTGTATGTATGTGTGTCTGTGTGTCTGTGTCTGTGTGTGTGTCAGAGAGAAGGACTGAAACAGCTAAGAATGTTTCCCAGATTCCTTTTCTCCATGCCCCATTTCTTGCCCCAAAAAGGAGCCAGTCCTTTAATTCTTTTCCTCGGGACTGCATTTTCATTCAGGGGTTCCTGAATGTCCACAGACCCCCAAGATGTCTGTTTATAGATTTCAGAGGGCTGTGAACTTGAATTGGAAAAAAAAAGTACATTTTTATTTTCACTAACCTATAACTGGAATGTATAATTTCCTTCAATTGTTTAAAAAACATTATTCTGAGAAAGGGGTCTGTAAGCCTTTACAAACCAGGATCCATGAAACAAAAAAAGATTAAGAACCCCTTCTATAACTGGTTTGAGACTTGGGGGCTTATAGCAAGACACTACTTGATTATGTACTTAATTAATTAAGGAAAACATTAAATTTGCACACACAAAAGAGTACCAAATCTTAAAAGTAAAAAGATAGCAAATCTGAGACCCATTGAACTCCAGATTTGCACCTTGACTATCAGTGTAACAGAACTCATCAAACATCAGTGACTGCTAGAAAAAGTATCCCTACATAAAAGGAACAGAAATTCTGATAGTGGCTCTAAGGCAGTGTTCCTCCGAGTTTTTCAATCAGTGATCCCGTGTGTTGCCTGACTGAATTTTGCAGGCCTTTCTCTGAGATTGTAACATTCCCAGAATACTCTAGTTTCTTATGTAATATGTCAGGGATCCTAGCTTGAATGTGATATACAAAATATGAGCTTTATTTTAAATGAATACTTATAATGAATTAAAATCTTTATCCTTCTAAAACAGATCAGATACTGTCCCAGGTAACCCTGAAAAACTATCTGTGTTCTTTCATTGTCCTGGAATCTTATTGCATCCATTATTGCTTGAAATAAGAGGAAATCTTTTTTTGTGTGTGGAAATAGAGCTCTCCATTATAATTATGTTTATTGTTAGCTGAATTTCATAGACTGCTAATAGTTGGAAAAAATCTCAGAGACCATCTAGTGAAACTTTCCTCTCAAAATGGAAATCTTTTTCTACTACATCACTGACAGATGTTCAGGGAGTTTCTGTTTCTGTACTCTTAATTGACAGGGAATCCATTTTATGGCCCGCGTCCCTCTAGGCCGGCTGTAGTCATTAGAAAGTTCTTCCCCAAAGTCTAGGCCAATCAGACACTGCCGTAGTGTGATGTTAATGTCTTTCTAGGAAAACATTCCTGCCTCCCCTAAGACCAGGTACTAGTGAGCCAGAGTGTACAAACTTTGACCCCTCAATAGTCCGGCAAGGTATGAGATGGGCATCTCTCCAGGATTTACATCTATATTTATAATAAAGCAAACTAGCAAGCTCACTCCCTCAAGTTATATTAAATCTAAAATCCATGGTATGGAGTGAAATGCATAGCTGATTTTTAAAGCTAACTTACTAATATCTGAGATTAGAGTACACACACAAAAATATGATCAGAGAAAAAAGTAAGCAAAGAAGGCTTTTTAGAAACTGGCGGGCAAATGAGGCATCAAGTTGGCAGTGAGTTCTGCTCACTCCCCTTTGCTATAGTGAATAGAAAAATGTTCAAAGGACCACACTAAGCTCACCCCGATCAGGTACAAAGTAAGAATCCTATTTATGTCATCTCTGCAGACATGCCAGTCTTCCTTTTCATATACGCTTAACCATAGTAGCTGACAGTCCCTACTTCCTTTTCCCTTAAAAAGTACCCTCCGTTTCCTGCTTGTAACTTCAATTCCAGCAGTATCACTTCGCTCTCAAAACCTTTTTTTAAACACTTCAGATCCCTAAACATAGGTAGCCAGACTCAATTATCCTTAATACATTACAAAAAATTAGGAATGAGCTTCAGTAGGAATAGACAAAATTATCTGGCCTAAGCAGAGATCCACTAGGCTCAGTGATAGATAAGGTAGTGAACTTGCTGAATGTACAGACTGTTTCATTTTGTCTTTATAGACCAGAATCTAGCACAGCGCCTGGCATACAGTTGGTACTCACTAAATGCTAATGGATAATGAGTGTACGATTCCCTCGTTGATAGTATGTTTGGATGCCAATGTTCTGAGGTGGTAGTAAAGCTGAATGGCCCCCAAAGGCAAGCCAATCAAATCCCCAAATGCCAGTTCAGTTTCTAGAAACAGTAGGCCTTAGCTACTCCCAGCCCACTCCTCAAAACCCAGGAAAATGTCTAATCCCTCTCTGGGCTGCCTGACCCTACCTGGCTATTTATTGCCACGTTCCTTAGAGTGATGTCTTTATTGAAGTACATCACTGTTTGGATTCAAGATCCAGGTATGTTGTGATTTATTTGCACATTTCTAAGATCATTATCCTAGAAACTTGCAAGAACTCCTTAAATTTGGGCTTATACCAACAGCATTCCTTAGTTCTCTGTTCATTATTTTCTTAGGTATTCTCATCGTCCATTTCAACAACTTGAACATCCATATTTCCAACCCTTATCTCTCTCCCAAATCTCAATCCCTCCTTATTTTCCACCTGGATGACAAGCCAGCACTCAGATTCTACATTTAGACTCAGCCAGATTATCCAAACCACACCTGAAGTTTTGTTCAGTTCTGGGTGTTCAGTGTAGGTGTGACTTGTACTTAACTTAACTTCAGCCTCTGTAGTTTTGAGATTATTCAGATTAATTCATTTGCAACTATTAGAGTGTGTCTTAATGAAATGGAATAATGCATTAAGCTAATACTCTTGCTCAAAATGGGCAGCTAGATAGCACAGTGGATAGAGCTCTGGGCCTGGAATCAGGAAGACCTGAGTCCAAGTCCAACCTCAGACACTTATTAGCTGTGTGACCCTGGATAAATCACTCTACCCTGTTTGCCTCAGTTTCAACAATTGTAAAAATGAGCTGGAGAAGGAAATGGCAAACCACTTCAGTATCTTTGTCAAGAAAATCCCAAATGGGGTCATGAAGAATTGAACATGACTGAATCAACTGAACAAAAAAGAAAAAAATTTAAAAGTAATATCTGAAAGTAAGTATGTATATAAAGAATATATGTATATGTATATGTACATATGGAATATATATATTCCTCTCCCTCCTTCCCACCCATCCCCCAGGCCTGGTTGTTAAACATTTACCACTATATCTCTGTTCTATAAACAATGCAGTAGAAGGCTTAGAGAGTGATGACCTCATCACCAGACAGGAGGCCTGGTGACTGTAGGCTATTAATAATAATAACTGGCATTTAAATAGTGCTTTAGGAATTGTGAACTGCTCCACCTCCATTATCTCGACTTTGAGCTTCACAACACCCCTGGGCACAGGACAGTTGTCTAAGCCTAGAGGAGACAGAAAGGAGAGGGAACTACAAAATTAACCACTCCCCTCTTTTTTTAACTTAGCTCTTTCCTTTGGCTTTCAGGATTCAGTAAGCATTCTTCTGATTCTTCTTATCACAGATTCAGAGCCAGCTGGGACCTTACAGGCCACCTAGACTATCCTCCTCCATCTACAATTAAGGAAACAGAAGCCCAGAAAATTTAAGTAACTTGCCAAGGTCAACCAGATAGGATTTGAACTCGGATCCTCCTCAGACCCTTCAATCCAAAATAAGTATTCTTTCCGCTGTACCTCTGCTCTTTCGTCTCCTTCACTGGATCTTCTTTTCCTTCTCCCTACTCCTTAAATATGGACTTAAACTAAGAGCGTTCCTTTCTCCTCTCTTCTTTACTCTTTAACCCCTCTTCCTTGACATTCTTATCTACTCCCACAATTTTCAGCTCAAGAGGAATAATATTTCCATCCCTGCCTTTGTCCTCAGCTTTGGTCCCTCGTTTCCCTACTGGACATTTCCACCTTTATATCACGCCAATATGTTCTTGTTGTTGTTGGTCAGTCACTTACAGTCGTGTCTGACTTTTCATGACCCCATCTGGGGTTTTCTTGGCAAAGATACTGGAGTGGTTTGCCATTTCCTTCTCCAGCTCATTTTACAAATGAGGAAACTGAGGCAAACAGGATTAAGTGACTTATCCAGAGTCACACAGCCAGTAAGTGTCTGAGGCTGGTTTTGAATTCAGGTCTTCCTGACTCCAGGCCCAGTGCTCCGTCTATTGCACAACCTAGCTGTCCCTGTATCATTCTAGCTAGAAGCAATCTCTTGCTTTGCTAGATTCTGATGCCACTTGTTGTCTGAATTATACATGTGGCACTTGTCATATACTGTCTTGCATTGGAACTCTAGGTATCTAGAATATCTTCCCCAAAAGACTGAAAGCCTCTAGAGTGCAGAGACAGTGTCTGAATATTTCTTTGTATTCTTGCACAGAGTTTTTCATGTATGAAATAGGCACTTGGTATTTACCTTATGAAAATGTAAGGTGAGGGAGTGATAAGGATCGACATTTTCTACTATCCAGTTTTGCCTAGTTCCAGCCCTGCAAGTAGACATTTCATGAAAGATCACAGACAACCCCAACTCTCCTGCCAGCTGGACCAGCCCCAAGTTGGGAACCTATGTTTTTGAGAAATAGTAAGAGAGTATGCAATAAAGAGAATCGTGTATTGTTTCTAGGAAAGCTTCATTTCTTCAACCCATCTAAAAGTGTGTCTATCCTAGGGAAAGGAGGACTGAGTTAATCTAGATGGCTTTTAAGTACAGAAAAATGTCTTTGTTTCATTCAATCAGGCAACATCCAACAAACATTTATTAAGTGTCTGGTATGCACAAAACTCTGTGCTAAGTATGATGGGAGATACAAAGATGAAATAAGACATAATTCCTGCCTTCAGGGGCTTACAGTCTAGTAAGGAAGCTAAAACACATGAGTATAAAAGGCCATAATAAGTGCCGAAGAGTGCCAACAATATTTTGGTGTCATTTTTACCTTGTAGTTGGGTGAGAATGGGGGTCAAAGAATGAAAGCAATTAGTGGCCAAATAAGCTATACATGCCAGAGACAAAATAAAAGATTTTCAATAGAATGACCTGTATTAATTACTCAGTTACTGATTAATCCAGTAACTTTAATTGGGAATTTATGTATTATTTGATAATCTTTTTAAAGGACTTTTTCACTTTTTTTGCTTTGTATCTCCAGAGCCTTGTACACAGTAGATGTTAAATAAATGTTTATTGAACTGAATAATCAAGAACTAATTTGCATATGGAATCACCAGAAAAAGAAAATTAGTTATCTTTACCTGGTAAATTTGCGTAGATGGGCTATTCACTGGCATAATCTCATTCTCTCCTGTAGGGATAAAGAATTTTAGTCAATTAAAAATTATTTACTCTGTGATGATCGTTTTAATATCTATGTATATGGAATGAGACAATTGGCAGGACACTCTACCCATTACTACATGACAATTTAACAAATGCCTCTGAATGGAATGAAATGATTCATGCTGCTCTAGGCATCTTGATGACTAAATCATAATCGACTAATACGCTGCATGGCTGAAACTGTGACCTGCCATCTTAAGGGAAGTTTCTCAGCCAGGGAACCTGGCTGTGACCTGCCATCTTCAGGGAAATTTCTCCACTGACTAGTGCTTATTTGGACACCATGTGGTCCCTCTCCTCTCATGCTCTACTACATTCCCTGAAATTGACTGAAATCTTGACTGACAAATAGATTGCAAAACCAGTGGGTCTGTCCCTTTCTTTTGCCTAACAAATCTTTGTCTTCTTTCTCCAATCTACTGTCCTTCTCTCTTTGCTTTGTTTTCTATCACTGTAACTCTGTCCAGATAATGAGTCTTCTCACCGTACTCCACTGCCCCCTGCAAAAACTAGCTAAGTGGAAAGGAAGATTCTCAACACTCAGGGAATGTGGGAAGCCAACAAAGATATTGGGAAGGGAGGGAGGGAGAAGGAACATGTTCTGGTGATAACGTGGACAAGAGGGGCATGATATGAAGAACAATGGGGATGGTGAGGGACAGGATAAGGTCTGAAAGCCCAAAAGTTCTATAAATACGACCTGCTTCTATTATCCTTGGGAAGCATAAAGACAGTTCTGTAACATATGCCTTCTCGAACTATTTCATCTATGAAAACAAGGCAACCCGTGCAAACCCTCCATTTAGTTTACCCTCTGTAGAATTGTATTAACAACCAGTTTGTAGCACAAAATACAGTTGTATAAGCCAGATAAGTGATGTTCAATTGTGGAGATGTATCCAGTGTCTTCTAAATACCATTCTGTTCTTGGGATTCAGCCTTGTTTAGAGTCATGCTGGCGCAAGTGAGCATTTCAGTTGGATCAGTCCTAATGTGATCGGCCCTTAAATTATCAGCTATATGGGCTCAACCTAAAACTAAGATCCCTGTGTAACTTAGACAATATCATAAGAGGTAGATACCCGTTTCTTCAAAAAGAAAATGTCTCTAATCAGATCCGGATAATTTGTAATTAAACTCTAATCCCAGCACAAATCTATTTAAGGAATATTTGGGCAAAATTCTTGACTTTTTTTCACAGGAGCACTCTACCTATTCAGAAACAATTATTGCCAAGAAAAGTATTACTGCTTGGTTTGAATCATACTAACAATATTTCCTGTTTATATGACACTCTTTAAGCATTTCAAAGTACTTTATTGTCATCATCTGATGACAATTATTATCTCCCCATTTTAGAGATGGCTACATAGCTGGAATGGTCATGACCTGTTCTGCTGGCACACATCTGAGCTATTTGTAAAGGTAGTACTAGATCACACATCTCTCAACTCCTGAGTAGAAAATAGAAAGTGGGAGAATTCTGACCTTGTTTTGTTTTTTCCATCTTGCCTGTGGCTTCCCTGAGTCCAGATGATGCTTTAGTATTGTATGGTCACCCCCATGATCAGGTCACGTCCCTCAGACTGGACCTATTAGTTGAAACCAACCATCAGTGACAACAGGAAAAATTTAGGGGGGAGTAGGGAGTGACCAAATTCACTTTATGAGTGATCTTTTCCAAATCTAACCAGCATTTGGGAATCTAAAAATGTTAATAATAGGATTGTAGACAAAGCTATCAGGATCCTTAAAGATCATCTAGTCCAAGCCTCTCGTTTTACAAATGAGGAAAGAAAGATCCAGAAAGGAGAAGGGATCTACCCAAGGTCAAACAGCCAATAGTAGCAGAATGAGGATTGGAACCCAGATCTCCTAACTTTAGATTCTATACGCTTTCTACTATACCATATTGCTTCTCCATTAAACTGAGTGAGATTGGAGAGTAAAAGGTATATATATTTGAAGATAGGGCTTAAGCACCAATTCAACAAGCATTTATTGATTAAAAACATTAAATACCTACTATACTCATTTTAGAGTTGGAAGGGACCTTAGAAATTATTTAATCCATTAATATTATAGATGAGTAAACTGAATTCCAAGAGACAGAGAGGCATAGTGGCTAAAGGTCCAACCTTGGAATTAGCAAGACCCAGATAAAAGTCCTGTCTACAGCACATACCAGCAGTGCGACCTAGACAAGTATGCCACTTAATCCCTAAATCAATCTGATCAATCAACAAACATTTATTAAGCTTCAAGCCTGTGTTGAATGATGAGAGCACAGAAATGAAAGTTAAACAGTCACTGCCCTGAAGGAACTTATTTACATCCTATCAGATGAGACATGTGTAGATAGATAGATAGACAGACAGACAGACAGATAGATAGATAGATGTAGAGGTAGATAGACATAGACATGGATAGATATATATGGATATGGATATATGTATGACATATCTATATATAGGGGAAGAGGAAAAAACTGCTAAGAAAATCAGGAAAAGCTTCATGTAGAAGGAGATGCTTGAGCTGAATCTTGAAGGAACCAAGGGATTCTAAGATTTGGTGGCAAAGAGGGAATGCATTCTTAAGACATAAGAAACAGCCAGTGCAAAAACATAAAGATGTCAGAATGCCATGTATAAGACATAGTAAAAAGGCCAGTTTGACTGAAATGTGGAAGGGAAGTAACATATAATAAGGCTAGAAAGGGATATTGGGGCCACGCTGTGAGGGGTTTTTCAATACTCCCAAAGAATCTACATTTACTTCTCAAGGCAACTGAGAACCACAAAAGCATATCAAATAGGTGAGTAACAATGTCAGACCTGTGATGCATCCATAAGGCAGATGGGCCCACATAGGTCATCGAAATGTTTAGATATGGCTCATGGATAATATGCATAAATATCTCTGGGATCTAACCCACCCACTCAAATATTGTTAGTCTTGAGATATGATATTTAGAGGCGTAAAAGAAAAACTGCTTCCCTGGTCACTCGCAAGGGTAAAAGTAACATGACTGATGTGGAAATGTTTTATATAATTGTACATGTATAGCCTATATCGGATTGCATGCCATACTGGGGGAGGGGAATGGGAGGAGGGGGGAAAATTTTGGAACTCAAAAGCTTATAAAAGTGAATGTTGAAAACCAAAAATTAATTAATTAGTGATTGATTTTTTTAAAGGGTAAAAGTAGCCCTTAGCTTACATTCACCTGTTTGACTCCTTCCCACTAAGAACTGGTTACACAAGTAGCAAATAAACTCATTTATCCAAGCCAATGGCAAACAGAAATTGGAAAAGTTCTACAGTTTAGAATATACCAGATAATACATGAGTAAATGAGCTCTTTAGCTGAGAGCAAAATGAAATCTACTCTACCCAAGAGAGAGTCCCTGATCTCATTCAAAGGAAAAATCTCCAAAGTCTCTAGGGAGGCAGCCTGGAAACCATGGACATGTTGAAGAGCTGGTTTCTCCTAAATGTCTACAGCTTCCAAGTCTTTCCTTTCCTCCCTGCAGTTCTCCCAAAGAGTCTCTGGAGCCAATTGTGCCCTTTACACATATATGCAGAATTACTTCAGCATTCTTTCCACCAGTCATGTCGTTACCCCTATACCAGATGAAAAACACCCTGGGTTAGTTAGAAGACTGGCTTAGAAGTGCATTAATTATCAATACATGGAGATAGGATTGCAGTGGGGAGAGGTTTAAGTAAAAGAGACTAAGAAGGCTACTGCAATATTCAGAATCAGAGCTACACTGGCAGCTGTAAAAGTAAAGAGCAGGTGACAGATGTGAGAGTGGCTGTGGAGGTAATTTGGCAACTGATTGGATATAGGGAGCGAACAAGAGTGAGGAGTCCAGGATAACCCCACAGTCACAAACCTGGGTGCCTGGAAAGATAGTGGTATCCTCAACACAAATAGGGCAGTTAGGAAGACAGATAGGCTTGAAGACTTGGGAGAGGAAAATGAATTATATTTTAGACATGTTGAGTTTAAGATGCCCATGTGCAAAATGGATGACTAGTAATGCAAGGTCCAGGCAGCCAGGTAGCAAAATGGTTAGAGCACTGGGCTTGGAATCAGGAAGACTCATCTTCATGAGTTCAAATCTTACCTCAGACACTTCCTAGCTGTGTGACCCTGGGCAAGTCACTTAACCCTCTTTGCCTTGGTTTCCTCGTCTATAAAATGAGCTGGAGAAGGAAATGGCAAACCACTCCATTATCTTTGCCAAGAAAACCCCAGAATAGGGTCACAGAAAGTTGGACATGAGTGAACAATAACACCAAATGCAAGATCACGCTTTAGGGAAGAGAGTGTCACCTGCACATAGAGGATAATAAAATGCAGAGGAGCTGATGAGATTCCCAAGTGAAAAAGAGGGCCCAAGACAAAGCTTCACTTAGCAAGGTATGTAAGGTAACCCTCTAAGATTATGAATTGCAGATAAATTGCCAATCTGCTTTATTGGAGGGAGTTTCTACACAGGATGTTCCCTATAGCAACAAAATGACTGGTTCAGACAAAAAAAATACAGATCCTTTCCCCGCCCACCACCAAAAAAATGGTAAAATCATATAAACAGTACTCTGTTCCTACCTTCCATTATCTTATAATCTAGCAGGAGAAAATGATAGATATTAATGTTTAAAGGAGACAGGACCTGGACCTATAATTTCATTTCCAGTCTACGAAACTCTACTAACATGAGTCAGTACCTTTTCTTGCAATTTACAATGTTGGAGTTGCCAAGAACACTGAGAAATTAAGTGGCTTGCCCAGATACAGGAGTACGTATCAGAAATGTGACTTGAATCCAGAGCTTTGTGACTTTAAGACCATTTACCTGGCCACTCTGCCAAGTGCCCTCTCAGGGCATATGAGGTTTAAACAGGGTGCTTTGAGATTCTAGAGAAGAAAGGCAAACGCTGCTTACTGAATAAGGTTAACTGCATTGAGTAACAAGTGCTTTAAGGATCTAAAGATCTCTGGTTCTGTTGCTATAGGTGCTCTTTTCATCAACACAGACTGCAGCCCCTGCGCACCCTCCCAGATGCCTTCATAGGCTACTGAAACCAAAAAGATGAATCACCCAGTCCCCAGCTTTGCTAATTTGGTTTAATGTGCCACAGTCTCTTTGGGGAAAAATACATTCTCTTCAAAGCCACATTTTACATATATTAAGAAGGAAAGATTAGAGTGCATATGGAAGCCAAAACTACCTTTTCTCTAAACCTTGTCTATTTTGTCCCTTATTCCACACCTGGCACAGTCTTTTTGCACACAGGTGGCATTCCATAAACATTGACTGCCATGGGTCTGGTACTTAGTAAGAGCAAACATGTATAAAGTGTTTTAAAGTTTACAAAGTGTTTGACATGTACTTTCTCATTTGAGCCTCAAGATAACTCTTAAGGGAGCAACTACAGGTATTATTATCACGCCCATTTACAGATGACGAAACAGTCTCCGGGAGTTTAAAGGAGTTGTCCATGGCCATATAGCTAAGGGAAAAAACACGCAAGAAATCTTCCTAGTTTATATGGGCAATAAAGTTCTGCAGTCTCACATTATTAAGACCTCAGTAAGCCCATATGTCTGCTGATTTTAAAAAGTTTTTTTTTAAATCTTTCATGATCGACAGAAGGCAAATAGGATAGATATTCTAGAAGAGAGAAAAACAATAGTAACTCTAACTTACAGAAAAGTAGAGTAGTTGGAACATAAACTCTTATTACCTAATAGTGTTCATGTGAATTTGGAGAGTAGAGAGGGAAATGATCTTTTTTCGCCATTAGACTACATGTTACATATGTCTTTATCATCTTATTTATATTCACACACTCAGCCCCCATCATGGTCCATGAATTTCCCTCATGCCCCATAGTGAATTCTTCTTTATCTTTTTCTAGGTCAACCCTGACTCTCTCTTCTCCTTCTAATAAGTGGTAGTCACTGCTTATCTCCTTCCACCATACTATTGTGGCATCTGCTCATTACTTCTTTATCTTCCCTTCTCCTCCCCTCCCCATGTTTTCTATCTTTCTCCATGGAAGCAGCCTCTATCCCTAAAGATAGCCCATACTAGACCCCCAGAGAGATATTATTACAGTTGGAACTTCAGACTGAAATTGAGAGGGTCTAGGGTCTCTTCTTAACTATAGATTGGTTTGACTCTAAGATGTTATTGCCTTTACCAATAATTTGTAGATAATGCAGAGCCCCATACATTGTATGTAGAAACTAACAAAGAGTCTAGAAAAAAAACATTTCTGTAGTAATGAAGGATTTTTACTGTTCCTTCCACATTCGCATTAATAGGAATATTATGTATAAGACAAAATGTTGGAGTTAGGAATGGGATGAGCAGTTTGCAACCATGATACAAAAATTGAGTTAAGCAGCATTCTATGCAGATCGAGTCCATGACCTTAACCTCATTATCACTGTGCTTTAACCAACTGAGGTTAAAATAAGAAATGATCTCACATTGAAGCAAAAAGAGATTTAGGTTAGGACAAGAGTGATACATGAAACAGACTACCAAGTGAGAAGTGGAATCGTCTTCCCTGGAGAACTCTAAAAATAGAATGCACGGCTAAATTGATTGTATGGTTTAGGGTCAAACTTGCACAGATGCCAAGGTTGAATTAGCTAATCTCTGAAGGTCATTTGTATCTCTGACATTCAATTTTGCTAGCTCCTAACCACCTCAAAAAGGTGATATAGGAGGCTGATGGTATTGTGAGAAGAGAGCTGGCTTTGGGGTTAGAGGCTTTGGGTCTGAATCATGATTCTGATGCACTGCATGCATGACTTTGGGTGAGTTACTTACACCTCTGTGCACCTCCATTTCCTTATCTATACAATTGAGGTTCCCAGGGCAAAGCCCAATTCACCCTGTCCTAGTTACAGCTGTATGAACACCATGCCTACTCAGAATCTATTCTTTTACTTATTATTCAATTACTATTTTAAATTTAAAAATTAAATTACTTATCATTAAATACTTAGATATTTATTATGATAGACTGAACAAATTTATATATTTTAGCTGGTAATTATCTTAAAATGCCATAAAGAAAGTGGTGATATTACAATGTTTTTCCTGGATAATATAACCAGATTCTTTATAAAGTCCATGAAAATTTCAATAACTATTCATTACAAAAAAATACTCCTTCTATTAGCTGACCCAGAACACACCAACTCACACAAACCCTTCACTATATGGACTGCCTATCAGTTATTCCTCACTCTCGCATACACACACAACCACAAATAGCAGGACTGTGGGAGACATTTCAGTTACTACTGTGACACAAAATGAAAGTTTGGTGCCTCTGGGAATAGAAATTAATTGAAAGCAGAGTTCAGTTAATTTCCATTTCAATGTTCTTTATTGAATGGGACTTAGTTGCACATTTTCAATTTAGTATAAAATGAGAACTTTTTAAGAGGGTGAGGAGATATTTCTCCCTGGGACTGAGGTAGTTCATCTGGGCAAATTCTGCCTACGTTCTGGAAGAGAAAATTCTACACAGCCTTTATTAGACAAATCGGTGATGGGGGGTAGGGAGGGCATGAGGTTTTTCTTTTTCTTATCAAAGTAGCCCCTAATTTCAGGAAGTGTGCCTAATTATGTACAAAAGTCAAGTTAACAGCTTCTTGTTAGAAAGTCTCAAATTGGTAACTTTCACTGATTCCGTTTATTAGGATTTCTTAAGCTACAAATCAAATGAAAAATAGACCAAACAGCCTGAAATTTCAAACCAGTAGGATCATAGATTTAGAGCTAAAAAGGGCTTTAGAGATCTTTTGATCCAACCTATTCATTTTATACACAAGAAAACTTAGGACACAGATGTCCTTGTCTGGAGTGTCTTGCCTGGAGTGATACAGTAAAGTAGAAGAGGCAAGATTTGAATACAGCTTCTTTGACTCTACAGCCAGTAACCTTTCTACTATACCATATTGCCTAGTATATTACTACTATTCTGCTCTTCTTAACCCCTTATACAAAAGAAGTTGCTTTTAAATCATTAAACTTCAGACTATATGATAGCCATTATTATTAGGACTTGAAGTCAGTGAGAAAAGATAGTTGAGAAATGCTACCTACAATCCAATAAAGATGTATATTTTGTTATCTGTGTCTTTCTGGAGGGAGGTCTAGGTTGTTTAAAAATTCATGTACCCATAGACATAACTAGTCATCACTGCATGTAGGACAAGTTCAATTGATGGAAGGGGGAGGGGAGCAGCATGGTAGCAGCAGAATGGACAACCTGATCATGGGTGCAGACATACAGAGAGTAGGGCTGATTCACTCCACAGAGAGCCTTAGCTCTCACAGTGGTTGGGGGAAAGGGATGAAATAGCTAACACGACTATGGGACCCCAGGAATGGTTGCACTGTGCTCCGTCAAAGGATCACAAAGTAAGATGTGGGATCTGCACTGTGAGGACAACGTGTGCTTCCCCTTCACACTACATCTAGATGTTGGCTTCCTGGGGCAAAGCCCAATTCACCCTGTCCTAGTTACAGCTGTGTGAACACCATGCTTTTCAGAGTTTCTTGGTCCTGGTCTCTGCATGGGGGATTTTTCAGCTAGATTTGACTTTCCTTCCCTACCACATCCTCCTCTCCCTTGGATCTGCCGGAGGGGGCTCCTGCTGATAATTCCATCTGGATCTGATTGAAAGTTCTCTTTGTCACACTGTGTGAGAGACAGACACACACAAAATAGACCTTGTATTTGGGATCAGGAAATGTGAAAAAAAGGCTGAATTGATTCTCTTCTTTCCTTTTGTACTAGGAGAAGAGGAAAATAGAAAAGAAGACACAGTATGGGCAGATGGGAGAAAGGAAAGAGGAGGGGCATTACAAAAGAACAACTCTCCTCACAATTCTTTTCCTTGTTTTGCAGAAATAAACAAAACCTGGTGCAGCTAAGTAGTTTGCCATTAGTTTTTCAGTAAGCATGTTAGGAGCTAAAAACACAGAGTGACCAGTACAATAACACTAGATTCCTCCTATGAACTATGATTCCTACAAGAGACAGGACACTTGTGGCACTCTAGAACGCCGTATCCTTGGGGTGTGCTTTTATTAGGTACCTTGTGAAATAGACCAGCAGTCACCGAAGCCTATTTTGGGGTAGGAAGGAAAACCAGGTTACTGCTGCCTGTCCTGAGAGAATTTTATAACTAATTCAGCTAAAGTCCTATTCAATTAGGTTCAGCCTTTGGCACTCTCTAAATTGAAATGGACCACTTACTATCTACTCGAAAGGAAAATAATGTGAAATACAAAATCCAGCCATGGTACTTTGAAATGAGTATGAATTTCCCCAAGTATATCCACCTCCCTGTTAAGAACCTTTTAACAAAGACCCTTGTAGAAAGGAAAAATGCAGATCAATCCTAACTGATCTCTCAACACCCCTGCATGAGTAGTACTATTTTCCTGTTCAAAGAAATCATTCTTTCTGCCCGTTTCTTGAAATACACCTACATTTTTGCTCACTCAGTTCTCCATACCTTAACAGTTCATCTTCTCCTCTCTCCTTATCAAAATCCATTTTTATTTGAAATCAGAGGATCTGGGTTCAAATACCAACTCTGTTCCTTACTACCTTTGGGCAAGTCATACAATCTCCCTAGGTCTCAGGTTGCTCATCTATAAAATGAGGGTGTCAGATTAAAACCTAATCACTGAGCTCCCTTCCAGCTGGGGATAGATACTTCAAAACCTAGGCCATGTCCCCCTCCCTCCCCACTGCAGCCCACAATGATCTCCCCCCTCCACTGAACTCCTAAAGCAATTTGTCTTTACTTTTATTTGGCATCATATATCTTTTCATGTGTGGCTTTGTTTCATACACAGAATCACAGAACCTCAGAGTTTAAACGGACCTTCAGAGGACCATCTACTCCACCCCATACCTGGCCCAGAAACCCTTCTTCCCATATCCCCAGCAAGTGGACATCCAGGTTTTGCTTAAAGACCTCTAGGGAGGAAGGGGAATCCACTGTCTTCTAAGAGAGCTCATTCCTCTTTTTTGGATAGCTTTAATTGTTAGGAAGTTCTCCTATACCTCAAGCCTAAAGCTTCTCAATCAGCCCTCTGGGGTCAAATCCAGTATCTTTTCTGCATGCTAACCTTCAAATACTGGAAGAAAACATGGCAGCCTCCCTCAAGTCTTTTTTCCCAGCTACACAGTCCCAGTCCCTCCAATTACTGCTCCTATGGTATGATCAATGGACACGACCATAGCTCTTCACCGTGAGAGTCACCTGCATCTGGATGTGCTCCAGCTTAATAACCTCTTCCCAAATAAATTATGAATCCCTTCAAAGCAGAAATAATATGTATTAAATGCCTACTGTGTACAGAACACTGTTAGATGCCAGGACAGTACTGTACATAGTACAGTGCCAGGTAGAAGAGCCTCAGTGGGGGAGCTGGTTGCTGGTGCAGTGGATAGAGCCCAGGAGTCAGGAAGACCTGAGTTCCAATCCAGGCACTTGCTGGCTGTGTGGCCCTGGGCATCTCTGTCTGCCTCAGTTTCCTCATCTGTAAAATGGGGAGGATAACAGCCCCCACCTCCCTCCCTTATTGTAAGGATCAAATGAGGTAATATTTGTAAAGCTTTTTATAAACTTTAAAGTGCAACCTAAGGGCTGGCTATTATCAGAAATGCCTATTGAAGACCTGAATGATGGCAAACCAGTTCCCAGTGACCAGATCTGCACACAGCCCAGAAAAGGGCACTCAACCTTGACAAATATGGGTCAGGAACTCTTCCCCCCCCACACCACCAAGGGTTGGGATTATTTGTTTGTTTGTTTGTTTGCTTGTTTGTTTTAGGTGAGGAGGCATCTGCTGTTCTGTTCTAGACAGCTAGGGGGTGGAGTGAGCAGAGTGCAGTGGGGCGTAGAGCCAGGAAGACTCAAGTTCAAATCTAGCTTCAGACAGTTCCTAGCAGCGTGAACCTGGCCAAGTCACTGCCTGCCTCAGTCCTTCAAATGTAAAATGGGAATAATTATAGCATCTTCCTCCCAGAGTTGTTCTGAGTTTCATAGGCGATGATATTTGTAGAGAAGACAGGAATAAAGCATTTATATGGTGCCTCTGATGAGTCAAAGCTATAGTTTTTCCAGTAGTAATGCATGGCTGTGAGAGCTGGATTGTAAGGAAAGCTGAGCACCGCAGAATTGATACTTTTGAATTGTGGTGTTGGGAGAAGACTTTTGAGAGTCCCTTGGACAGCAAGGAGGTCAAATCAATGAATACTTAAGTCAATTTAGGGAAGGGAAGGTGAAGCTTAAATACTTGGGCCATGTGATGAGTGCATGGGACTCTTGTGAAAAGATCTAGATGTTGGGAAAGATTGAAGGCAAAAGGAAAAGGGGACAGCAGAGAATGAGATGAATAGATAGTGTCATGGATGCAATGATCATGAGCTTGGACAGACTTTGAGTGATGGTAGCAGGTAGAAGGGTCTGGTGGGCTTTGATCCATGGGCTCATGAAGAGTCAGACATAAATGAACAACTGAACAGCAACAAAATGTTCCAGGTGCTTTTATAAATACTGTCTCCTTTATAACTATTATCTCCCACCTCCCCTATCTTCCTGACTTGATATGGTCTGGAATCAACACATTCCTCAGCTGGGTTCTACCTTCTTCAGAAAAGCCCATTCACTTGCACCCTCTACACTCTCTTCTGACCCTCCCCCCAAATAACAGTAGTAACAGCTAGCATTCATATAGGGTGTACTATGTGAAAGACACTGTGCTAAGCACTTAACACATGTTATCAAGTTTCTGGGCATTCCTCATACAGTTGTGCAGGACAGTAGATTATACTGTACCTATCTTACCTAGCAACTCCCCCTGGACTGGCCCTTTACAAACCCCCTATGACCTAAAACCCTATTCTTCTGGAACCCTTCCCTTTCTGTGGACCCTGGAAGCCCTACTATGATTTTTGCCCAGCATAAGGCATTACCATGAGTGAATGAAGGATTTATTAAGCACTTACTATAGGCAGAGCCCTGAGGATACAAATAGAAGAGACAGGCTCTGCTATTAAGGAATCCACTTTCTAACAAGGAAGACAACACAAACTTTCACTAGGGCTCCCATTCTTTCTGAGCAGGGAGTTGTTTCTTTACCAAAGCTGTAGGATTTTCCTTCCTCCTGAGAACCCTCATGGTACAGTGGGATTTGGAGTCAGCCTAGCTTCAGAACTCACCTCTCTTCCTTAATCCGGTGATATTTATTTTGTTTTTGGCCTTTAAAATGTATAAGAAACCAAAATTTTGAAGAGCAGCTAGACTGGACCAAATATACATGGAGGACCTCTGTGCTAGAAGGGGCACCAAGGGTGTTGAGAAATCAATTCTCAATATATTTGAAAGAAAGAAGAATATGAAACGGGGGTGGGGGGAGGAATTGGACCTTACTATTACTCCCCCCTCCCAAAAAAGAAAATATTAGCAATTACTGACCTATATACATACTTTCCTGTTTCTACTAAATTTGGGAATAATTTTTGCGCATCTTGCTGAACAAGCATGTTTTCACCAGTGATATTTCACAGTAGACTGCTTCTGTGTGTCCATGTGTGTATAAAAGCATGGTTTAATTAAAATGTCTAAACAGTAATTAAAGTATATGATCCTTACTCTGCAAGCTTTTAGAAGAAACAGACATGGAGGTATAATTTGATAGTTTTTTTATAGTTTTTTTAATAGTTTTATTACCTATGGTACCATTTTGTATAATGTAGCTTTTCCTGCTTAGCGCAACCATATCTATTTTCACTGTTTTCTTGAGCAGACCACATCTTTACTGTAAATACAATTAACTGAACTGTGTAGACAAACACAAGAACCCACTGTGTTTATTACTATTTTTTAAAAGCATTTAATTTAATAAAATGCTGCTTTAAAGGCTCACCTCCAACAAAATGTCTTTCATGAGCATGTTAAAAAGTACATAAGGTTTCTTGAAAAATGAAACAACAAAGAAAACTTTCTTTGACCACTCCCTAATTATTAATACCAAGTGACACTTGAAACTGAGAGACATAGTCTCCAAAGTTGTTTGTCATTGTCATGAAGAAGGTCTATCACATATTCAAATCAAACAAGGTTTCCCCATAGATGGTAAGATCCTCCAGACAGTCCTGTTTGGAGATGATTCAGTGCTGATTGTATCAAACCCTGGAATATTACAGAGCCTTCTGAATGAGATCTTGACCAAACTATCCATGTAGGAAATAAAAAAAGTGGATGATAAATGCTTATTACTCTGGCTATGATATGCACTTGGGTCGATGGCTCATAAACCTGGGCCATCAGGACATTTATCTTGGACCGACACACTGACAAAGAACTGGGCTGAAAATTAAATAGGAGGAAAGTAGGCTATACCTCATTTGAGAAATCACATAGTGCTTTCTCATCATCCCAAGCTTCTCTCTGAAGCAAAGATCCATCTTTTACCATCAGTGATGCTCCAGTGATGCTATGTGGCTATTGTTCACAAGAATGTTCAAATAATTAAAATAGTGGGTCACCCAAAGGCCGTTGGAGAGATACAGGGCAAGCCTAAGTAGGCTGCAGCCCTACCAACAGATTTTACAAGATAAGGGTATAATGAGAGAGATGTAGGACTGGATGAGGAAGTGAGGTGTTCTCACTCAGCAAGAATGCAATTGTAACCTATAGATAGCCTGTTTGTCCTTTTGGTACTCACAAAACATCAAGAAAGCTAGAGCATGTTAGGTGGATGCCCTGTAGTAATTTGATGGGAGGACATGGAAGACAGTTGCATAGGATGAGAAGATGTGGGTGGCTTTTGATGGAGGGAATGTGAATGAAATATGAATAAGACCATAGATCTGTATCTTTATCAAAATAAAATGTTTGACCTACAATTACTGATTTTTATATAATATACTCTTGCCAACTAGATTGTGAGTTCCCTAAGACATTAGGCCTGCTTTATTACTGTTATTGGGAAGGTAACCCCTGAAGTACCTAGTGCCTTGCATGTAGTTTTTATTGTTGTTGTCCTACTCTTTGTGACCCCATTCAGGGTTTTCTTGGCAAAGATACTGCAGTGGTTTGTCATTTCTTTCTCCAGCTCATTTTACAGATGAGGAAACTGAGGCAAACAGGGTGAAGAGACTTGCCCAGGGTCACACAGCCAGTAAGTGTCTGAGGTCATATTTGAACTCAGGAAGATGAGTCTTCCTGACTCCAGGCCCAGCACTCCATCCAATGCACCACCAAGCTGCCCCCTTGCATGCAGTAGGAGTTCAATAAATGCTTACTGCTGATATGCATCATCATGCTGGAAATGAGCCTGGCTGGACATTGGCAGTGACAACAATTTGACAAAACAGTTCCTGATTTTTTTCTTTGCTCAGAGTATAAAATTATTCTTTGCCATGAGTAATCAGGGTATGCAATGGGGAGAATGGGGAAACTGGATTGCAAGTTCCATACAATTCATGGCCCATCTAGAGAAATTCGAGGCTGGGGCAATATGGGAATTTGTTTTACTTGAGTATTCATGTTTGTTACATGGCTTTGTTTTTCTTTTTTTCTTTTCCAGAGAGAATTGGAAACAAATATTTAAATAAATGAAAATGGAGGGAAGAACAAAAGGAAGGTCAGAAAGAAACTCAAGCAGGACAGCTTTGAAAGATACAGGTTGAACTTATACTTAAAATTCATACAGTTTCATGTACTATTCTTTTTTCTGTTCTGTGTTTATGGAAATACCCATTTTATTAGGTATTTATTCAATTCAAAATTTTTAAAGAGAAACTCAAGTCTCTGAGAACCACTAGTTTAATGTGTGGAATCTTGGGATAAGAGCTGGTACTTCAAATCCATCAGATGGTAAGCTCCTTGAGGGGAAGGACTGCCTTTTTACCTTCTTTTATTTGAAGTACTTAGGGCAGCTAGTTGGTATAGTGTAAAGCACGGGGCTTGGAATCAGGAAGAATTCAAATCTGGCTTCAGACACTTACTAGTCGTGTGACCCTGGGCAAATCACTTCACCCCGTTTGCCTCAGTCTCATCTGTAAAATGAGCTGGAGAAGGAAATGGCAAACCACTCCAGCATCTTGACCAAGAAAATGGGGTCAAGAAGAGTCAGACTCACCTGAGCAAGAAAATTCCCCCGTGCTTAGCATAGCCTAGCTCTTAGTAGACATTTGATTGGTTGATTGATTTTATAGATAAGGAAACTGAGGTCAGAAGTGCCCAAGTCTCACAAGCACTAAACAGCGGAGCTGAAGAGTATGAACTTCATCCTTCTGATTCCAAATCCAGTGGAATTCAGCTTTGTTCTGTATTCTCCCAACTCAAGTCCCATAACCCTCAATGGGACAGATACACAATTTCCTTGATGTGGCGATAATCCCTGGACTGAGTTAGGTGCTTGTCAAGGTGAACACCTTGTTAACCAAATGAATATTCAAGAAAAAGTCTTTTGTGGAGGGATCATTGATAATATCTCTTGATAACTTGTGAACTCCTGGAGCACCTGGAGAGAGCAAAAGAGAGAGGGACCACATATGGGTGGATTCTGGTAGCTGGAGAGGGCCCCTGGACCTTGGGGTAGAATTATAATGCTGTTGATCGGGAGATGTGATTGGGTGGCCTCTCTGTCGGGTTTAGTGCATCAGAAAGTTATACAGACGGAAGGTAGGGCTAAAAAGGGTGGCTGTTAGGGTGGGAGGGTGCTTTGCTTTTGTTGGAGAAGACTCAGGATAAGGGAAAGATTCCATCCTTCAATCTGTGTGTGTGTGTTTGTGTGTGTGTGTGTGTGTGTGTGTGTGTGTGTCTTCGTTGTTCAGTCATTTCAGGTGTGTCCAACTCTTCCTGGCCCCATTTGGGGTTTCTTGGCAAAGTTACTGGAGTGGTTTGCCATTTCCTTCTCCAGCTCATTTTACAGATTAGGACACTGAGGCAAACAGGGTTAAGTGATTTGCCCAGGTTCACAGCTAATGAACATCTTAACTCTCAAGTTTGAACCCAGGCCTTCTTGATTCTATGCACTATGGCGCCACCTAGCTGCCCATGTGTGTATATAGGGGACTAGAGATTCCTTGAGGATAGACTTTTGGAACACCTTGGGCATGTCTGTGTCTATGTATGTATGTATGTATGTATGTATGTATACATGTATGTTTGACGGTCCTTTGGGAAGGAGAGTTCACACAATCATAGGATCACAGATCCAGATCTGGGATCCACCCTCGAAGTTATCTTTTCCAGCCCCTTCATGTCGCAGATGGGAAATGAACCCAGAGTAGTGAAATGACTTGACCAGAGTCATACTGGTAGTAAATGCAGAGCTGGGATCTAAACTCGAGTCCTATCTTGATGAGCTCAGTTGCAAGTCCTTTCTGTCTCTGTCTTTGTAGAGTTTATTATTTGGAGTTTTGTCAATTAAATTAAACCTGTATTATTAGACTAAATGTTTGCATGAGAGTTGAGGGTCCTTTTCCCTTTTGGGGGTGATCTAGACATTAACTAGATTCTGATATTTCCAAGGGAAACCCTAGGTAAGAGCATGAATTAAAAAGAGATTTAAAATCCCAAAATTGAACTTGGTCTAAAATTCATCACCTGAACTTAGATAGTCTGGTCCTCCAACAGGAAACCTATAGTCAATCCTTCATTAGGCCTTGACTTGTAGCCTTTCCCAGTTGGTAGAACCTGCCATAGTTTGCGTTCTAGAATAACCTTCCGGAACGCAAAGTCAGCTCTACACTCCAATGAGTGATTGGAATGGGACTCTAAGGGAGGAAATTTGATATTATGGAATATAAATGTATACAATAAGCATAATGAAGCTTATACTTAATGGATCTAAGCAGAGGGTTTCAGTTGTAGTGAAGTCTTGGAGTTAGTATGAGTGCCTGATTGTGTGGGGGGGAATGTGGGAGGGTTCCAAAGATGACTAAAAAAAATAGTATACAATTTGGTAGTTTGGTATTGAATTCTTTCTTATGTTTTATTTTTCATTAAAGACAGGATCAGCCCTAGCCAAAATACCATTTCCCACCCCCCATCAGCACCTACTTTAAATACCTAGCTCTCTACAGCCTTCCAACTTCCTCCCTCGCCCTCCCCTACTCCTAGAGCATCTTCCTCAGTGACCCCATGCCTTTATGCCAAATGTATTTGGGGCTTCATGTCCCAGGCCTAAGACCCAGGGCTGGGAGCGGGGGATGTCTACTGACCTCTTGGGTTCAATGCAAGGAGTTCACCTTTGCAATGAGGAGCAGACAGCCACAACATGGGGCATAGGATCACAGTGTCAGAAGGTACTTGAGATATCACCTATTTCCGTTGAAATCACTTCGTGTACACTTCATATTTACTTGTGTGGAGGGTGTTTTTTCCTCTGATAAAATGTAAGCTCCTTCAAGGAGCCAGCTGATTTATTTTTTATTTTTTTTGTCACTGTATCTCCAGTGTGTAGTCCAATTTTTTTTTTTACTAGACCTGTGATTTCATGAATGTAAGGAATGTCTAATGAGATAACTTCCTCTACCCAGGCAGATCTGCACCCTTTCTACAATTTAGAGTCTTACAGAATGGCCTGAAATACCCAACGTGCAATGGCTTGCCCTGCCCCACGTAGCTACTGCACAGGCCCAAACCTCAAACTTGCACCACCACGCGGCCATGCTGCCTAGTAGGCTTTTAATAAATGCTTGCTGGGACGGCCCTGGGAGCAGGGGCTGTGGCAGTGAGTGGGGACCGAGTTTCGGCCGCTGCAGAACTGACAAGAAGGTGTTTTGTTAAAATTCCTGTGGAAACAAAATATAATTTCATAAGGAGATAATGGATGGAGAAGAGAAAACATACGGCGGGTGTGAGGGCCCAGATGCTATGTATGTGAAATTGATATCTTCCGATTGTCATGAATTTATTGTGAAAAGGGATCTTGCTTTAACATCAGGAACAATAAAAGCCATGTTAAGTGGCCCGGGTCAGTTTGCTGAAAATGAGACCAATGAGGTTAATTTCAGAGAAATTCCATCACATGTGCTATCAAAAGAATGCACATATTTTACCTAAGAGGTTCACTACACTAACAGCTCTACGGAGATTCCTGAATTTCCAATTGCACCTGAAATTGCACAGGAATTGCTGAGGGCTGCAAACTTCCTAGATTGTTAAATAAAATAAATTACAATAAACTGTTAACTTTTTCAGTATTTAAAAAAAATAAATGCTTGTTGATTAAAGAATTGAGGTCCAGAAAGAGGAAATTATTTTCTCCCAATAATCCAGATTTATTGGACAAATCAAAATATGCTGGAAACCCAGAATTGAATTTCACATGTAAAACGGCATCATTACTGTTATTGTTTTGTCGTTTTCTGTCCTGTCCAACTCTTTATGACGCTGTTTGAAGTTTTCTTGGCAAAGATACTGGAGCCCTTTGCCATTTCCTTCTCCAGCTCATTTTACAGATGAGGAAACTGAGGCAAACAGGGTTAAGTGACTTGCCCAGGGTCACACAGCTAGTAAGTGTCTGAGACCGAATTTGAACTAAGGAAGATGAGTCTTCCTGACTCCAGGCCCAGCACTCTATCCACTGTGCCACCTAGTTGCCCACACAAAACAACATAGTGATTTTTTAAAAATATAAACCCCCCCCCTTGAGAAACAAAAAACAAATTTTAAAATTAGGTAAAACTTTGCTGGTGGAATTCAGTCACTCTTAACAGGCAGAGAAAATATGGTTATTTCATCTAGGAAGCCCACTGGGAACAGAGGGATGGGAAAAGGTGGCAGCTTGAAACCTAGGCATTCAGATACCTCTTGGCAGGAGTTCTTAACCTTTTCCTATGTCATAATGTGAGGTGAGGCCTTTGGATCTTGCTCAGAATAATGTTTTTAAATGCATAAAATACATAAGATTTCAAAGGAAACCAACTACAAGGAGGAGGTGAGAGCCTGCCCCCGGATGATGGCCATGTCCAAGGAGGGAAGAAGGTATATTAGAGAGATATTACAGATTAAATTGACAAGACTTGGCAACAGATTTACGTGGAGGGATGGGATGGTAAAAACGAGTAAGGATTCTAGGAGAGCACTTATTGAAATATTTTAAAAGCAAGTCCACAGGTCTCAGGTTAAGAATCGTGCCTAGGGCCTACTTCTCTCTGTCAGGCAGTCAACAAGCCTTAATTAGCACAAAGGATACTTTGTGCCAGGCGCAACGCTTAAACACTGGGGCTACAAGAAAGGCAAAAATAGTCCCTGCCCTCAAGGAGCTCACATTTTAATGGAGGATAAAATGTGGGAAAAACCCAGTCCATGCAAGATATATACAGTAACAATGGAAGGCAACCTCAGAAGAAAGGCACTAGCAGTGGAGAAGACTGGGAAAGACCTCCAGCAGGTAGGAATTGAGGAAGCCAGAGAATCCAGGTGGGAGGGAAGAGAAAGAGCATTCCAGGCATGGAGAGGGGGCAGCTGTGCAATGAAAGGCACAGAGACACTGTGGAGATGGGGTATCGTGTGTGTGTGTGTCTGTGTGTGTCTGTGTGTGTCTGTGTGCCTGTATCTGTGTGTCTGTGTGCCTGTATCTGTGTGTCTGTGTCTGTGTCTGTGTCTCTGTGTCTGTGTCCCTGTGTCCGTGTGTCTCTGTGTCTGTATGTGTGTCTGTCTGTGTATCTGTTGTGTCTATGTAACATCAAGTAAGCCAGTGTGGCCAAGTTTAAGAAGATGACAAAGGGAGGAAGGGGCCAAGTTGCGAAGGGCTTTAAATATCAAAGGAAAGATTTTACTTTTCATTCTGGAGCTACCTCTTATTATAACATTATAGGTTGCTTGAGTCTCAATGACCCTAGTATTCCCTATTAATATGTAATAATGGGGCTTGACGATGTCATGAGCTAATGTTTATCAGTTAATAACACCTTTTTAGGTATTACTGCAGAAGAGAATTGAGAACAGGAATGGAATACACACAGACGGATGGATGGATAGACGGATGGATGGACAGACAGACGGACGGACGGATGGTTGGATGGATGGATGGATGGATATGTACATGACAAGAACTTGAAGGAGAGGGACAGATGGGAAGAAAGGAATTAAGAGGGTACCAAAGACAAGCTTTGTCTATTTGAGAATCTTGTTTGGGGTTGGCCCTAAAGTCTGTCCTTTGGCTAAGGTAAGAAGGGAAAGGGGCTTCGGTACTCTTTAGAGGCCAAATTGTTAACTTTGCAAGGATAGAACCTTTTTTATATTTTTATACTTTCCATGGAATTTAGTAGAGAGCTGAGCATACTAATCTTAAAAATATTTGTTGAAGCTTTAATTTTTCCCCTATGCATGTCCCACTGTCATCATAAACACACACATACACACGCACACGCGCGCGCGCGCACACACACACACACACACACCTGTTCCCATAAACCCATCTCTAATAACAAGCAGTTTAAACTAACTAACACGTTGACCACATGGAGAGCATTTATGATATTTGGAACCCACTGTCTTCCATCTCTCTGTTCAGGGCAAGGAAGTCTATTTCATCAGATGTCCAGAGCCTCCAGAGCCATATTAGTTATTGCCTTCGGTAGATACTTCTTGTTATTGGAGAAGGCTCCAAAGCAGGAACCATCACCAGTCAGTAGAATAAAGACCGAAACTCTTTGCTGATGGATTGTCTAGGATTTCTCATGGCATAGAAGTATTTCTCTCTAAAATAATTTAAGCTTAAGGCCCTCTGCAAAACTTTGCCAGGTTCCCTCAACTCTAGCTCATTATCCTTAAAAATAGCTTCAGCCCTCCTTTCTTTTAACAATTAATAAACTTTTTCAGGAAATACACTTTGTAAGAAGTTTTATTTAAAGTTTGTTGGGAAGTATCTACTTTGTAAAAAAAATAAAAATAAAATGCATAATTTTTTTAAAAAGAAATTCTCTTGAAGCACCCCAAACGAGAGAAGAAAATGCATTTCCTTCTCCTTTGCAGAGGTGGGGGACTATGGTTGTAGAACATGGCATACACCATCAGACTTAGTTGATATGTTAGTTTTATAGAACAGCTTTTTTCTTTCTTCTTTAAAGAAAATCTCCAGAAATTTCATTGTCCCCCAGACCACTATTCCTGAATCCAATCCAGCCCCCACAGTCTTCACTCCTGAAGAAGGGCCCAACATTCCTGTCCCTACCAACACCAACCACTGTCCAAGCATTAGTGATAGTCATTTAAGACCAAGAACCCCGAGAACAGCAGTACTACCCCACCAACTCCAACATTGCCACTGTCTTTTACCTTTCTTTGTATCCCCAGCACTTAGCACAGTGACTGGCACATAGTAGGTGCTTAACAGATGCTTATTGACTGACTGTCAGCCTTTCCCAACCCCCAGCCATGTCCAGGGAGGCAAACTTTGCGGAAGAGTGACCACCAAAAGTTTTGGCCTTCCCAGATGGTTGAATACCAGAAACAGATGTGGTTCTATCGATGGAAATGGCATTGAAGATGTATTACCAAATGCTTTGTCACTACAGCCTCAGGACCATGGGTGGGATCTTTGCCTCTGACCTGCAGCTGGAAGTCATGACTGTTATTTGGGGAGTTTTTTTGGAAATTCAGTCCAGAAAAATCCTGTTATAACACAGCTCATTGTCATCTGGCACGATGTGTGAGGCCTATAGAAATTATTACCAATATCAGTACTATTCTTCCTGCTCACATTAGGAAGAGACAGCATTGGTGGGTATAGGGAAAAGAGCATTGGTTCTGTAGTGAAGGAGACCCAGGAGTGAATCCTGGCCCTGCTATTCACTAGCTCTGTGACCAAGAGCAATAAGTCAGCTAGGTGACATATGGCATCTTATCAGGAAAACCAGAGTTCAAATCCTGCCTTGGGCACTTACTAGCTGGGTGACCTGGGTAGCAGCTGCCTGGGAACCTTCCTGTCTCTAGGGGTCTTTCAAGCAAGGGTTGAGTGAGAACCCTCTGATCAGATAAATTGTGGGTGGATCTTGGCTAGTTATAACATGGCCTATGACATCTCTTCCACCTCAGATTCTTTTGGATTCCATGAGTTCTTGAATTAAAAGTTTGGCCCAAATGAGGCTTTGCTGGTCATCATTAGTCAACTCTTGTCAAGGTTAAAGGACATAGCCCTCCTTTAGGTAAATCCTAAGCTGATTTTTGGAAGGGGGGAGGCAAGTCACAACCCCTCTAAACCCCAGTTCCCTCTTCCATAAATGGGAATAATAACACCAAGGTTACTGTGAGAATCAAATAAGATTTTATGTATATATATATATATATGTATATATACATATATGTATATATACATATATGTGTGTATATATACAAATATATACACAAACATACATACGCCCACATATATACAAATGTGTATATAAATGTGTGTATATATGTGTATATATATATATATATTCATAAACCTTAAAGCAATGTGTAAGTATTAGCTGTTAATTAGCTAACCTCTCTGGGTCTCAGCTTTCTCATCTGCTCAAGGACCAAGACAGTATAAGATCCCTTCCAGACACAAATCCCATAAACCTAGATCCTCTGAATCTTCTTTGTGCATCACAGGAAACTTTATTCAATTCAACAGATGTGAAATGCTCACTAAGTGTGAGGCACTCTGCTAGGAGACAGAAAACCTCAAAGGAAATGAAAGCCTGACTGAAGGCATTTCCATTCTCTGGAAGCCCTTTCATTTGAAAAAGGAGAAAGCAGAGACTCAGATAGCTGAAATGACTTGATATCAAGGGTTGCGAACCCACATTTGAAATGAAATATGATTTATAAAATCAGCATAATAATCTACTCTATTAACACGAGCTATTATTTTTATCTGCTATCTAAACACTTGTGAGATGAGAACTTGTCCTCCTCTGATGAGTCCTTAAGGCAAGATGGCAGCCTTGAGTTCCTGAAAGTTATGCCAGTGGAGTGATAGCAATGGCAGCTCCTACCAAGCTGGAAAGACTTTGGGCATGGACTCAGTGATTAACAGAATCATCTCCCTGCATCTGGGGCCATCTCCCATCATCCTGATCTATATCTTGCCATTGGACCCAGATGACTCCAGAGGAGAGAGTAAGGCTGGTGACCTTGCACAACCCTCCCTCACTTAAATCCAATTCACTTGCAAGTCATGGCATCACCTTCCTGATGTCACGGTCTTCTTTAAAAACAAAAGACAAACAACAACAACAATCTGAGGACCAGCTCAGCTGAGAGTAGAGATATTTATCACTAGGCTGTCTATAAGACAAATACAATTTTTAACCCCCTACAACTCACAAAAATCATTTATTAAGGCATGAGGGAGAGAGATTGTGATTCGTCCAGGGAGTACCCATACCTATGAAACTATTGTATTTAAGTATTACTCTTACACACTTGGTGGGCTATCCATTTCCTTTATTTATGAACTTCCTCCTTTCTGTTGCCCGTTTTCCATGTGTTTCATCACTTGGTATCCCAGATGAAAACATGGGAAACTGTGAGAAATGATTATTAATAACCAATATCTTGGAGAGATTCAGTTCTCTTCCCTTCTTCCAAAGTCCTGAAAGTTCAGTCTCTGGAGGGACATCACTGAGAATGAGATCGAATTGAGTCTTCCGATCTTGGTCAGACTCCACCCAACCTCACAAAGAATTTTATCTAAGACGAGGAAGTCCGTTGTGTAATACTCAAACTTGGGTGAAGACAGATCCCTTTGTCTAGATAGCCCAAGGCTGGGAGCAATCTGATATGGAGATATTTTCTCAGTCCAAAAAGGGTGACACACACTGTCATAAATTGGATTCTAAGTGCAGGGACTCAGCTTAGGTATTCAACAGGTAAAGCCTGGAGTGCACAGTGATTAGACCTATCAGTCGTGGGAAACACTATTGCTATTAAAAAGGTGATGAGCAGTATGGTGTAGGTGAAAGAGCAGTGGGTTATGAGTCAGAGAACTCAGGTTCAAACCCACGTGCTGCCACTTATTTTTTGTGTGCCCTTGAACAAGTTGTTATGGGTCTCAGTTTCCTCAAAAAATGCATAGTTAATAGGAGATGCAGCAACTTACTAACAAAGAAATGTGCCAAGGGAGTGCAAAGGATATCATTAGAGAGTTGTATGATCAAAAAAAGAGATGGAGAAAAAAACTCAATTAGATAATAGGTTCTAATTTTTTGTCATTTTTCAGTCATGATCCCATTTGGGGTCTTCTTGGCAAAGATAATGGAGAGGTTTTCCATTTCCTTCTCTAGCTCATTTTACAGATCAGAAGTCTGAGGCAAACAGGGTTAAGTGACTTGGCTAGGGTCATACAGCTAGTGTCTGAGACTAGATTTGAATTCAGGTCTTTCTGACTCTAGGCCTGGCGCTTTATCCACTGTGCCACCTAAATGCTTTTATTAGCCTCTAAACACTTTTGCTAATTCTTTATTTAACTAAAAGAAGGTCCGAGCCTCAGGGCAGTCTGCAACTTCAATAAAAAGAGTGGAGACTGAAAAATCCTGAATTTCTCTTAGGATTCAGAGTTGGAAAGCATTTTAGAAATAAAGCAACCCACTCCTGATTTCACACTTGAGGAGACACAGAGGCACAGAGGGGGATGTGCTTTGCCCAATATCGCATAGGTAGCAAGAGGCAGAGCTGGGATTTGAAAGCAGGTCTTCTGCCCCACGGGTCTTCAATCATAGATGTAGGGCTGGAAGGGAGCTTAGAGGTCCTCTAGGCCAACCTCTTTATTTTACAGACGAGGGAACTGAGGCCCAAGACAGTGAAGTAGAGTGTCCAATGTTATAGAGGTAAGTAAGCATTAGAGGTGGGGTAGATGGTGCAGTGGATCAAGTAAGTGCCAAGCCTGGAGTCAGGAAGACTCATCTTCCTGAGTTCAAATATGGCCTCAGACACTGTCTATGTGACCTTGGGCAAGTCATTTAACCATGTTTGCCTCAGTTTCCTCATCTGTAAAATGAGCTGGAGAAGGAAGTGGCAAACTGCTCCAGTATCTTTGCTGAGAAAACCCCAAATGGGGTCATGGAGAGTTGGACACAACTGAAAACGACGGAACAACAGCAAGCACCTCTGGCTCCAGTCAGTGCTCTTTCTTTCCTCTGTACCACTCCCACACACTATCTTCTAGTCTTATCCTTACAAATGCTGCCTCAGAATGGCCATATCTTCTACTCCTACCGTTACTATTTATTTTAAAGGAAATTAATTTTAGATCTCCTATTACTGTCTACTCCTTAATCCTACATATTTTCTTTGGTTCACTTTATCAGAGATCCTAAAAATGATTTAAAAATTAAATAATGAAGTTTTGTCCCTTAAGACAAATCCATCCTAAATCCATCCAGAGCAGTAAGTTGTTAGGTGGTCAAGTAAGGAAGGCATAGTATTCTCCGTCAAGCTGTAAATCCAGCAGGAGTGGGGGCGGGAAGAAAGGTGCACAGGGGCTACCTTTAACATCTTCCCTAGGAGGTAATCAAGAACAGATTACTGATTTCTTAATTTAAAAAAAAAATTCCAAGAAACAACACCGATGGATGAGCCTCAGAGGTCGAAAGAAAAGTGATTCCAAATCCAGAGGACCCAAGTTTAGACATCAGCTCTACCACTTCACTTCTTAATTTACTTCATTTTCTTCATTTGTCAAATAAGATGATACATGATACAATAAGATGATACAGCCTCATAGGGTTTTGAGGCTGGGTTCCATAACCTGTAAAATTCTATAGAAATGGGTTTTTGTTTTATCTTAATACATAAGACTCTGAAAGCATTAGGAAAGGGAAACCACTAAGCTAGGTCCCTAATTTTGGAGAATAATCCATCTGCTGAAGTGATCCCATGTATCCAAATGTGCACTATTTGAAGTTATGCTTATGTAAAATAAGGTCATTGCTTCCAGCCCAATGGAAATAGGCAGCATATATTCAAATAATGTGATCACTTTGGGGGGCTGCTTATTCCTGGACCTTGCTAGACAGAAATATTAATCCTAGTGATCTGAGAGGTTAATGTACTCTCTCCTCTCCCTTGTGGACAGCTATGGGGAAAGCAGGGTATGGGGTGAGGAGTGGAATGGGGGATAGATGAAGAAACCAACAACTATCCCTTGAGCCCCTACTGTGTGCAAGATGTTGTTCTAGGAGCATACTACTATCTTCAGTAACCTCAAAACATCTCCCTTTTATTTCTTTATTTTAGAGGGAGTTAATATTAAGTCTTACTTAAAATTAAGAAAGATTGGTAATTTTCCTCCTTTCAAGTACTGTACGTAGGTTTTCTGGTTTATTTAGTTATCACTGACTGACTATGCATCATCAGGACTTAAGGATTATTTAGCCACAGTCAACCTGTGGGTACCAGTAGAATTACCAGTGTACATAAAAAGGAAACAAATGATTTTCTCTTCACTGCTGCTGCATTCTCCAGAAGCAGCTGTGGCCAAAGGAGCCAAAGCATTTGTTGCAACAATATGGCCCCTTTTTGTACTTTTTAATCATTTAGTCCATATCCATGATTTCATCATTGTGGGAAACTCCTGGTGTAGAAATTCCATCCACAGTTGCAGATCAATAACAAAGGAAGGCATAGAGAGTTCACTGAGGCGTTCACCCACGACTTGTGACTTGACCTTGGCCACACAGCTAGTATATGTCAAAGCCCAGATCTTGAACTCTCCAGGTCTTCCTGCTTCTGGTCTAGACCTACTACACCAGGCGATCTCTACTTCCTAATTATAGTGGTCAACATTTAGGGACATAAAGGGACATTTTTAAAAGAGCCCACAAGATGATATAAAAATGAACTAAACTACCAGAAACTTAGAATATGTTACTGTTCATTGATACCCATAAATTCACACATCAAGATTCCAACACTATTTATATGATAAAGCCTTCTTTTCCCTGAATGAAAGAATATGTAGTTTGTAGTTGTTTCCTGACCTGCTCCTAAAATGCACTTTGCATTGGCACTCATTGATAAAGATACTTGGAATATGGTAGCAAGCTGTGTAAACTCTATCCATCCACACCTTCATCCAGTTTCTTCCCAGTAACAAATAGCTTTGTGCTGAGGATTCTCAAGTAAGCTAGACAAAATCCTTAAACTGTCTGCTGCTTTAAGAGAGGGTGTCTACCAGTATAGTCTTTTCAATCATCCCTTCCATTTCTCCTTCCTTAATCAGATATAAATCTAAAGAAGTTTTCCAAATCTGTGTATATATGAAAATTACATTCAGACAACACTACAAGACAACATAGATGTAGATTGTATTTGGCTTGGTACAATACCACAAAGGTGAGATTTTCTTTATGATCTCCCTGAACGTCTAACCCTACCCCTATTCACCATCATGGATATATGCATAAAGCTCCGGTCCCTAAATATTCAATTAAGATAGCAGAAGCTAACAGAAAAAGATTGTAGCATTTTAGCAAGGGATAATAGGAATAGATCTTAGAGCTGTGGTCTCATTGATGTGGGTGCTTTCTCCAACCATGGAGATCAAAAATCATACATAACCTCTCATCCTGCTTGACTCTTGCCCATGTCCTTCTACAAATTCTCAGCCCATGAAACTATTTAACACTGCTACCATTTACTTAGAAACCTGACGCTTAAATGACCACCTGAAATATCAGTTGTTATATCTTGAATTTAAATTGGTAAATAGTCCAATAAACACCTGATTTTTCTTTTTTTGTAAAAAAAAAACCAAATCCCTCATTTGAAATCATTCAAAGCACATAAAAAGCGTATCCACTTACCCCTACAATAGTTGCTATGATTAAATTCTTCTCAGGATCGGAGCTTATATGAGTGAGAAATTAATGTGAAAATAAAAGAGCAGCAGTAGAGAGCTAGCTTGTTTGACTTACCCTGGAATGAGACTGTCACATACCAATCAGTGACTTTAAATGCAGGGATAACTAATGCCTCTTCTCATTATGTAATCTCTAGGTCAAATCCTAGCATTGACAGATCGTAAAACTGAACCGTGTTAATTTCATAGAACAAAAAGAGACCTATGAAAAAGTTAATGACTTTGATCTTTAAAAAAAATTAAAATGGAAAGCTTTGTATCTTGAAATCATTTTATAGCATTAAAAAGTTAATGCTTAAAGAGAAAACTTTGAAAATATGCCCCTCCCCCAGTGCTCTTGGATAAATTAGCTACTTTGATAGGATGGTATGTTCAGGGAAAAGTCAATTTGAAAAAGTGACATTGAGAAGAAAAATACAAAGAAAAATGAAACTTGTTTCAATGTAAAACGTAAATGTAAAAATCATTATATTATTCTTTCTGTCCTTATATCTCTTGGAATTTTTTCATACTTTCTTTTAGTCACCCTGACTTTATTCCCTTAGAGTGCCCACCACAATGATAATATGTAATATTAATATCAATAGTATGGTATTGTGGAAATTAGTCTTAGATATGGAGCCAGACAAATTCCAGCTTTGCTACCCACTACCTATGTAACTTCGGGCAAGTCATTTCAACTGTCTGGGCCCAACTTTCCCATATTTACAAAATGGGGAAGGGGGAGAAGGGCCCATGAGATAATTTCCAAGATCAATTTCTGTGCAAAGACTCTGATTCTATTAACACCTAATAATATGCTTTATCTCCCAGAGGAAATAGGCTTTAACTGATAATGATATTGTAATGGCTTATATTTTCTTCCAAAGAAATCCTAAACACTGCTAAGTTTTCATAAAGATTGCTTTACTAATTAAGAACTATTCCCTAAGAGATGTGTGGACAGAGCATATGAATAATTTTTGAAGAAAAAAGCACAATCTATCAACAACCATCTGAAAAGTTGTTTAAAAGCACCATAAGCAGATAAATGGGAATTAAAACAACTCTGAGAAATATTCACACACATCAAAGATGGAAAAATTTAACATTGGAAGGCCTATGAAATGACAGGCATGCTAATTCATTGCTGGTGAGGCTGTGAATCATCCAACCATGCTGGAAAATAATGTAGAATTCTGCAAGAAATAGTTCATATCCTTGGACCCAGAAATCTAACTACTGGGTTTATAACCCAAGGAGATAACTGACAAGAAGAAAAGATATATGTACATATATGTGTGTGTGTATGTGTGTGTGTTTGTGTGTATACACAATATATATGCAAATATACACAGATATAAGTGCATATATATTCATCACAGCACTATTTAAGCAGGAAAAATCTGTGTGCCTAATAATTGAAGAATGGCTGAATCAACTGCATGGTAGAGTATAATATGAATAAAGGGGCCAGAACCATAAGGGGCCAGGTCTTATGCTCAAACATACCACCCTTGTGATATATGAATTAATGGAATATTATTATACTACGATGCTAGTGAATTTGAAGAATTTGGGAAGAATACATTAATATCCCTTTAAACAACCAGGTTCATCAACCTCTTAAACTCTAATGATTTCCATCCTCCCTTGACATTGGCCAAACAAAGGAATAATCCTAACCTTGACCGAACCGGCACCCGTAGCTATTCCACTTCCAGGATTCAGAACTCTGAAATTCTTCTTTTCAGTCATAGTCACCTTCCTATTTTGACCTCTGCCCCACTACTCCTCAACCTATTCTTCTTCCTCACTGCAATTTCACTCATCCCTGCTAACCCATCACCCCTGCATTGCTCTCATCTAATAGCCAATAATAATGATAATAATAGCTAACGTTTATATATTGCTTTAAGGTTTGCAAAGACCTTTACATATATTATCTCATTGGATCTTTACACCCACAATGTAAGGTAGGTATTATTATTATTAACCCCATTTTACAGAACAAGAAACTGAAGCTTAGAGAGAAAGTGGCTTGGCCAAGTTACGTAGCTAGTAAGTGTTTGAGTCGGGATTTTAATTCAGTTCCTCCCGGGTCCAAGTTCAGCACTCTACCTATTCATCACCCAGCTAGTTTCCACTTGCCATCTCAACTATATTACTGAACAATTCAGGTATGTACTAACAGCTACCCTTGAATCTCCTGACTCCGGTCCCATTGCACTATAACCAATCGTGCTTTGTCAGACTCCTACCCTGGTTCGCTCTCTCCCCCATCCCCAATCTGCCTTCCCCATGCATACATACCTGCTGCAGAATACCGCTGAATAGAGATACAACTGTGCCAACTGGATTCACTTCAATTCATGTTGTCTAACCTTAACTGGGCTCTCACTGCTCTCCGGCAATGCGCTTCTTCCCTGATTGACTCTAACTGTAGCAGCTATTCCAAACTTTCTCCCTTCTCCTATATTCATTCTTCCACTCTCCCTCTTAGAATAGGACCTTCCCTGCTACTTTACTTGGAAGGGGGGAGCCATGTCTTGTGGGCTTCCTTATTTCCTCTGCCTCCCACCTCAAAACTCATCTTTGTCATTCCACAGCCTAAATTAGATCTGCTCTCAACAGTAATTGGCATAAAAGCGAGGAGATGATCAGTTTTTCCCACTCATTTCCATTCCTTTATCTGTCCCAAATGCCCCTATAAATTAAGAGATTATATAGTAACCCAGGCATCAGCCCTAGGGAGAAGAAAAAGAAACCCACACACAAGGCTTAAGAGTTCACCTGAGGTTTATAATCATCTAACAATGGGAGCGGAGAGGGCTTCCAATTCTGCATTCAGATTGGGGAGATCATGTGGCAGTTCCCCAGACTGGGGTGGTATGACAGCTCCAAAATGGCTTTCCAGTTTTCCCTCTTTATGGAAGAAAAGTCTCATTTCTGATATATGTTAGAGATGCAGTTGCTAGGATGGTGATTGATGGGGAGCTAACTGCACTTCCAGATTAATGCTTTGGGCACAGCATTGGAGCATAGTATTGGTAGAATGGGATGACAGCGTGGGACTGAAATGCTTCCTGATTTTCCCAAGATTTGCAAACAAGGAGGACACCAAGGCTCTTATCTATGATGTCATGAGTCCATTTAACACTATTAAATTAGTGGGAAAAGAGGGAGAGACCTGAGCTGGTTTTAAGGGTAATAGCAAAAAGTAAGGGACAAATAACATATTATAAATGCCAATTGTCGAGCAACTACAAGAAGAATGTTATCCCTGTCACCCATAATTTGTTGGGTCTTGGGTTATTCTCTCAAGAATCAGGTGTTAATGCTTCATTTTTTCCTTTTAGAATTCTATACATGAAGCAACCTTCACTCAGATTCCAGAGAAGAAAGGGAGTAAACTTCCAAGAAACAAAGATTCTCACAAAGGTACTATGGTCTCATTTATTAGTAGAACTCCGTATATGCATGTATATGTTCTATACCAAGGGATAATGATTCATTTATATTTGAGGATTATAAAGAAGGGTGGTATCTGCAGTTACAAAATTCTAAGAAACAAAACCATATACTTATACATATAATAAGAATTATAGAAATACAAAGATATGGAAAGCATTGTAACCGCTAAAGTTTTGTTGGTCCTGCCACTTAAGTCTCTTCCCCTTTGCTCCAGGCTCTGAGAAAGAAGTGGTCTTTGTCCTTGCCAAGGCCAACTGCCACGACTGTGTTCTTGATCTCATCCCCTCCCCTCTCTTCTGGAGCTTGGCCCCTCTCTCCTATCATCAATCCTTCCTTAGCTGCTGGCTCTTTCCCTACCATCTACATGTATATTCATACCCCTCCATCCAAAAACAACAAAACAAACCAAGAGAGAAAAAAAAGTCCAAAAACCCTTACATGATTCAGCCATCCCCTAGTGCTATTTTTCTGCATTACTCCTCTATTTCACAGCCAAACTGCTAAAAAAAAAAAAAACAACAAACTATACTCATCACTGCCATTTAATCAAGTCTCAATCTCTTCTCCATACCTTGCATCCCTGCTTCTGTCTCTCTCCTCTCCAAACTATTTTTCACATAATGATCAAATTAATACTGATAAAAATTAATCTATGTCATTCTCCCACTCAAAAATCTCCAGTGACTTATGTTGCCTCAAAGATAAAATATATGATACATATGACACCCACCTAATTTTCCAATTTATTTCATTTTAACCTCCACATACTCCACCACTACCACCACCTATTCTGTCCATTCCAGCCAAACTGGCCTCTTGACTGTTCCTCCATCTCCTATATTATTGATTGTCCTCTAATGGGTGGGGGAAGAACTGGAGAGAGAGAACTTGGAACTCAAATTTTTAAAAAATTAAAGTTAGAAATAAATAATAAAACTCCCACAAAATTCCATCTCGATGCCATTATACTTGGGATCCCCCGATATCCAGCATGAATGCTTTTTTTCATTTTTGCCTTTTAGAATTCCTAGTTTTTTTTTCAAAACATAACTTAGATGTAATGTCTAAATAAGAAGGTGTATTCCTTATCAATTCTGAGGTTCTTCAAAGGCTTTTATTGACAGATATAATTGTGTTAATTGCATTGTGGTCCATAGTACTGCAGAATTTCCTCAGTGAGATCTATGGTCACTGACTAGACACTAACACTGAGAACACAGATTGAGTGTTTAAAAACATTTATTTCCCAGTTTATGACATGCAGCGAGGCCCTGAGTTCATCCATCAATGCAGTTATCTTGGACAGTTGCCACAGAGTGATCTTCCACTCAGCACAGAATTGAATAGGTGGGAGAAATTAGGCTGGATCACACTTGGCCAACTTCACAGCATTCTCAATGATCCCAAGCTATTGTTGGCCACAATGTCCCATTTTTTAAGCACCAATATTTTCCCAGTAGTGCTCTATGACTGTGAATCATGAAACACCACGATCTCCAAAGTCTCAAAATTACAGGTGACCCAAAGTACAACAGAAACATGAAACATTGCTGTAAGTAGGATCAAGGATTTTACCAAAAAGATGTGTAACAGGTATCATCAATGACACGTATAACTGGGGGAAAAATAGATGTGGACAGGTCACCTAATAGAAGCAAATGATAATGGAAGGACAGCTGAAGTATTCATACCCATGAAATATTAAAATAAAGGAAGATCTACAACAAGGTAAGATGATATATGGAGGATTACTTGTTTTTTAGAATTTTTTATTATAAACTTCACAAACATCAAATAAAATGAACATTTGTATACACATAGAAGAGAAAAAGTCAACTATATACAAGACTACTTTTCTTTTTAGATACATAAATTCAACACATGAATTCTAAAGCTGTCCTACTAGTCGGATTCCTCCTGGCATATATGGAGGATTTACAGAAAGACAAAGATAGGAATCACACAAGAATGTTCACATAGGCTATCATTAGTGGACAAAAATGAGATCACAAATCCATTTAATCATCGAAGAGTAAGTATAATTTAGTAATGTTGTGCTTTTCCCTTGTAGTTAAATGTAAGGGTAGAGGTTGTTCAAACTAATCAATCATCTCTCCCCACTTGTTAGTTAATGAACATTTATTAAGCACCTACTATATATATATATATGCCAGGCACTGGGATAATCTATGCTAAAACTCTTCAGGGTTATCCCTAGAATCCTGAGGGGAGATGTAGCAGCCCTGCCCTGGTAACCCAGCCTGAAAGAGTGAGTCTTTCTATTATTTTATATACATACATACATGTATATACAAACACAATTCTCCATTCTTACTGTTCTTAATCTTCAGAATTTCTCTATGGTTACATATTATGCAGAGATATATATGCCTTTCTTTTCACAGGAGAAAACAAAAGCCCCACACTGATAATTGACTTTGCCAAGATCACACAAAAAGGTTAAGAAATAGCTCTCTCCTATGTGGTGTGTGTGTGTGTGTGTGTGTGTGTGAGAGAGAGAGAGAGAGAGAGAGAGAGAGAGAGAGAGAGAGAGAGAGAGAGAAAGAGAGAGAGAGAGCGAGAGAGAATCGCTTCCCAATCTACGGCCCTATTCATCAAAGTTCAGCAGTACTTGGGTTATTTTCCTTTACATTATCGTAGCCATTGCACATATTCTTTCCTACTTCTCCTCTCTTCGTTAATTCCTCTAAGTTTTCCAAGGGTTCTCTGAATTGCTCATCTGTCATTTTAATAGTGCAATATTCCCTGGCATTCTTATAATTTGTTCAGCCATTCCCTAACCAATGGGAACCCTCTCAGAACTTATTTTAAACTATCTCTAAGACTCTGAAAATAAAGTTGCAAATGGAGAAACGCACAGATGATTTTATTGGATAACTCACAATACAGTAAGCGGTGTATGAAACTTCTAAGGGAAACACTTGGCCATAATTGCTTATGATTAACATCAATTTGAACGCTATTGCTTTAGTTTAGAGACCTTCTACATCTGGAGCTTTAGTTTCAGCCCCGGTGCAGCTGTATAATGAAAGGTACCACTCCATTCCAATCCACGAACGTCAGTATATTCTCCCTTACCTTCCACCCTGAAAAGGTAAAAACGTAAGGTGGTTAATATGACGTAGTCTGTTCAGAAGTATCTGTTTACCTGACCAATAAAGCACTGCTGGGGTAATTGATGCACTCCGGACACTTGTTTCTCCGGTTTGTCCTGTGTGAGGCTAGTGTAGGGTTCTAGGATTTTATTCCAACCAGCCCCTTGTCCCTCGGGGCAAGACATAGACATGGGACATAGACAGCTAATGAGTTTTTGACATGTTAATATCCTATTATTCTTTAAAGTATGAACATAGCTCTGATTTAGTCAGAAGGAAAGGATTTCATCAAATGATTAAAAAATGGGACAAATCCTTGTAGGATTTCAAATAGCCAAGCCCTGGAAAAGTCAGCAGTTTGGGTGAACGGAAACAGGAGCCAGTAGTTGAAGAACTAAGCTCTTCACCTCTTTGGGGGGAGATAGGATTTTCTCTCCCCTTCCCCATTCCCTGCCCCCAGCCCCCCCACCAAAGGCACATAGCATCAGAGCTATTCATCCAGGAAACAGATCATCAGAGACTCATCTGGAGGAAGAGTCAGCTAGAGAGAGTTCAAGGCACACTACAGACAGAAAAAAAATACAGAGTAAGAATACAGTTTATAGGAGCAGCATCTCTGGAAGCAGAAAAAGGAAGACTCTGGCAATGGAGAGCTGTAGAAAGGAGTAGACCCTGGGAACTTGAGGTTAGCTCTTTCTTGAGTCTGTAGCTGGTAACTTGGCCACCTAACGGGAGGGTGGGGGCAGGCAAAGGAGAGAAAATTCTGAATCCTTCTTGTGTCTCCTTAACAAGTGGGAAAATCTTCTTGATAATATGAATTCATCTAACTATGGTAAAGTATAAACTAAATCTGTCCTGGGTATTCTGGGTCCTTTAACATCACATCTGAAGGTAAGATTGAGTTATGGCTGGTCGTATACCCTTGGACTAGTCTTTGAAATGTGGTTTAGAAAGCTAAGGAAGGGAACAGAGAATCAGAGCTGAGCCAATCAGAAAAGACTGGTTTCCCGGGGAGAAGCCTGCATGGCCATGTGACAATGGCTCTTCTCTAGGGATCTACATAATCCCAGGAGAGGACAGACCCCCATAGTCCAACTGGTGGAGACAGTGAGAAGGCAAGGAGTTCTCTGACTGAGTCAGTAGCTATGGAAACGGGAACTGATAGAAGTGGAGAGGAGTTCCTGGGCAGCAAGCCTTCTGGATCCAGAGCAGGAGTTTCTGGGTTACAAACCTCCTGTTGAGAACAGAAGAGCCCTAGACCAAAGAAGGGAGTGCTGGGATAAAGCAGCCCAGGTGGAGCAAAGGAGACTCTACATGGAGGAGCAAACCCTTTTCTTGGAGGATCCAGGAGGAAGGAACAGACTCTTGTAATGCCAGATGCTACCCTCTTGTTGGGAGTCTTAACCATCTGCGTTAAGTCTGGAGGACTGTGTCAGTCCCTGGGGGATCCCCTGGGGCTCACCCTGGGGGAGGGCCACTTGACTTTCTAGTGACCTGGGTGCTTTCCCTGTGCAGGGCACTCAGTACCCACAGAGCATGCTGACTCCTGGGGGCTGTGGAGGGGGAAGCATGGAGGCTCACCACAGAGCTGAGAAAAGTGGTTTTAACTATTTGTGGGCTTGGGTGCAAGTCCCTTCCTCTGTGGGCTTTGTCAAGTTAAATAAAACTTGCACTATATTTAATGCAGCTGGAGTGCTGCCATGGACCTAAGTGACTTTTTCCTTTTGTCATGGTGACCTAGTCATGAGCCAGATAGTGATGCTCCCAAGGGAAATCCTGACATGGGAGCATGAGCCAAATAGAGATTTATATGAGAGATGTTCCCAAGATTTAACCTGGTTCATGAAAAAACAGTCCCTGGGCCATGGGTTCACCTAAATATTCTTTTTATTACTAAAACATTTAATAGGATTTTCTTAAATTAAAAAAATTTTTTTAAAGATTGTTTCCATTTGGTTTCACCAAAGCTGGCTTGAACTTCTGTCCAATAGTTCACCATAAGATTGAAGGCAAGAGTTTGTTCTTTTAAAATTTACTGTTATTTTTCCATACGCAAATATATATTTAGAAAGGTCCCATTTTTATAACTTGTAATCTAACTTATTTTGCTCATATCTTTTCAACAGATAAAAAAATGCCATCACCTGCTACAACCACACAGGAACCTGATAAAGTAAAATGGAGGCAATCATCTGAAAAATTTGTAGAAACCCAAAAAATCACTTTGACTTCAATTATCAGAATATTTCAAATGAAAGTAGTTTTTTATCTGAATTACTCAGAAAATTGCACGAATCTTCTGTTTCATATTAGGTGTACACACAGGCACAACCAACAGAAGAGCTTAGCAGGGAATTGTTCCTGAAAAGCTAAATGTGACAAAACAAAATCATTAATTCTATTCTAACGAACTTCTATTATGCTGCTCCACTCTAGATAATGTGTATGAAACATATGGGAGCATCAAAACAAACTGAGTGGATCTACATCTCACAAATGAGCGCTGCTGATTTTACATGTTCTTTTCACGCTGCTTTACATTGCGAGTCTATCACTTGCCCAAGTGTGTTAGTTTAACCTCATCTGCTCCTAATTTCAATACCGCTATTGGCACATTATACATCTATTTCATCTCACTCTATTTCCACAAGAATAGGACAATCCTTCTGCAAATAGCCATCATATGCATCACACATCACACGACCATATACTTAGAGATGGAAGGGACCTTAGAGGTCTTTGAGTCCAACCTCCTCGTTTTACAGATGAGGAAACAGAGAGTTAAGTGACTTGCTCATAGTCACACAACAAGTAAATGTCAGAGGTGGAATGTGAACCCAGTTCTTCTTGACTCCAATTCCCACATTCTACGTCTATGCAGACATCTGATATACAGTTAAATTGCCTTTAAGTTTTAAGTATCGCATCTAGCATTCAACATAGTCCGTGATCAACATGCAGATTTTTTATTTTTTCAGTGTGTTCTCCTGATATTATCTCATTTCATCTCCATAATGCTCCCTAGGCAGGTTAAGTATTATTACCTCCACTTTATAGATGAAGAAATTAAGGTACAGAAAGTTTAAAGTAATTTTCCTGATGTCATGTTAAGGAGTTAGCAGTAAGGCTGACACTTTACTCCAGACTCAAGCATTAGAGCAAAAGAAGGGAAAACTTGAAAAAAAAAAAAAGATCAGGTCAGATTCATAACAAAAAATGTTCTGCACTGAACATGGAAGGCATGAACAAATAAATAAGTAAAGAGATCAAAACCAAAGAATTTTAGTTTAAAGTGCATTTCTTTTGAAATGCCAAAGTATAATTCCTGTTTTGGTCTTTCCCTCTCTGGTCTTACCTCGAAAAAAACTAAGCATGCTTAGAAACTAAATTTATTCTAAAAGATTATATTTTATGTAGGTGTGATATCTAAACAAACTGCTCTGGAAGGCAACTAGGTGGCTCAGTGAATAGGGGGCTGGGCCTGGAGTCAGGAAGAACTGAGTTCAAATCTAGCCTCAGATACTTACTGTGTGACCCTTGGCAAGTCACTTAACCTGTTTGCCTTAATCCACTGGAAAAGGAAATGGCAAATACTCCAGTATCTTTGCCAAGAAAACCCCATGCCACAGAGTCACAAAGAGTTATACACAACTGAACAATCACAACTTTAAAAGTAAAAAGCAGTAATAATATGGTTTAACTAAAGTATTTGATTTTTTAAAATTTCACCTGTTTTCTACAAAACTTCCGGTGTATTTTGCTCCATTTGGGAATGTGTAAGTCCCTGTTCCATGATACATGTTGTCCTTGAATTCTCCTTCATATACTGCTCCTGAAAAATGTTCAAGTCTTCCAATTCCATTCATCTGTTCAGATACAAAGGAAAATTAGTGACTCATTTTCATAGACATTTCCAGATTTCATATAACTAGGAGAGGGACTGGCCAATGAGGGCCAAGACCTTAAAGCATTTGACAATATTCCCTGTCTGGTGTCAGTCCTTAAAGTAGGGGTTCTTAACTTGGTTTGTGTAAGGGTCCTCTTTAGCAGTCTGCTGAAGTCTATGGATCCCTTCTCAGAACAATGTTTTTAGATGCACAAAATACATAGAATTACAAAGGAAACCAATTATATTGAAATACAAATAAAATTTTTATTAAAAAAATAAAACAATCTATGCAACGACCCAAGTGAAAAAGCCCTGCCTTGAAGCCTACACTGATAACCCCTGCCTGGTTTCTAAGTGGCCTTAGAGCATGCTCAAGTACTTTTCGTCTGCTTCAAGTGAAACCACATGAGAACTTTGGGGAGCTTGTTTTCAGCCAAGTCCTTTCATTGGCTTCAAAATTGGAAAAACTGGTGATTGAGGAGCTGATTCAAAAATGCATAAAAAAGCTGTGATCCAGGCCTCTCCCAAGCTCTTTTCCTAGGAGGGCAACTACTTTGAGGTGCCAGGTTGGGGAGGAGCATCTAGCCTCATTCCTAAACCTGCATGCCACCTGTCACGGCCTTGGTTTCATTTGTGTTTATGCTTTCCTGGTCTTAGGAGTATTCTGAAATGGATAATAGCCAAGTGACCTGGTGCATTCCAGAGATACTGGGGTCCCATCAGAGATCCCACCTACAACAGAGACAGTAGCAGTAACCCCTGGAGTGGTGGTGGCTGACTGCAAAAAAGAGACAGACTGTAAGTCTTAGTGAGGGAGAGTAGTGGCTATGGATCTTATCAAGGCACTGACACTCAGAGCCCAACAGAGAACTTGACCTAGAGGAAATGTCCTGAGAACGCCATAAGGGAGAAAAGGACTTCCAGGGCCAGGCCAATACATGTTGGCCACATGTATTCTGTAATACGTGCACCTCACTAACATTGCATCTCAAGTCTGAATCTGTATTTCCAGCAGGACTTTGTGGATGCAAAGGAAGGGTGTGCCTCAGGTTTAAAGGAAGCTCTGCATCCATTGCTCTGTAGATACCCTCTCAGTAAGTTCCTTTTCCAAGAGCTAATGGAGCTTCAATTGGTTGAGTGATAATAAAGAGCACACAAAAGGGGAAAATTCAGGACATTGTTAGAAACCACATCCCATCGGGGTTACTGGATAGAGCCCTGAAAGCAGTAAGTAGCAGCTGTTCCTTTCGGACTCAGCCACCCATTTGTCAGCATAGGCTGAGGAGTGCCCCAAGAAGGGGTGCTACCTGTATGGATACAAGTCCGTCATCTACCCAAACGTGCTGGTTTAATCTAGTTTGCACTTAATTTCAGTAATCATATTAATGGATTATTCTAGATCTATTTTATCTCTCACAAGAATAGGACAACCGCTTTCTTGATAACCTTCATATGTACCTGTGGCCACATACTATACAGTTCAATAGTCTTTAAGCTTTAGCTATCACATGCAGCATTCCACACACTAGGATTATTTACCCATTCTGACTACTATACTAATAACAGCATACTGATTAAAAGTGAAAAGAACTTGTATTACTTTGTCATCTTTCCAGGCCCCTATATAGGTTATTCCATTGGGGGTGGTATGGACCCCTGCTCCATTTCTTTCAAAGACTCCAGGAGATATTCTCTTACAGTCACCCTCTAAAACAAGAAAAAATGTCCAAGATTGGATACAAAAGTGAAATCTGTTTTAGCAGAATATGCATTTTGTACCTTGATGAACCTCTTCTAGCCCTCTCTGTCCCCTGGGTCTGAGATGAATGAAGTGATCTGTCCAAGGTCATGAAGTCAGTGTCAGAGCCTATGGCTCAAATTCTGGAAGCCCAGTGTTCCTTCAACCTAAGTAGTTCCTATTTGGGTATGCCCCTTTGAATGGCAAAAACATTTTAAACCCTCACATGATATCAGTCGTGTAATAATAATAGCACTTTTGTAGGGCTTTAAGGTTTACAAGGTACTTTATAAATATGAACTCATTTCATACTTCCAACAATCCTATGAGATAGGGGTTATTACTATCCACATATTACAGATGAGGACAGGCACAGAGATATTGACTTGCCCTCGGTCACACCCAGCTAGTGCCTGAGGCAGCATTCAAACTCAGGTCTTTTCTTCAAGTCTTTTGCTCTAATCACGGTGCCAATATATGATAAAATGATAATTTTTGGTGCACATATGGATTTGCAGACCATTTGTAATAATTCAACTCCCAAGCCTGGGAACCACTTACTGTACCCTAAACACACACACACACACACCCCAAAAAAAAAAAAACCTTTAATATGCTACTTTGACTTCTGTGCTTTATGTTCCAAAAGGCTAGCTCTAGGTGATAATTTGGGGGCTACTGAAATTCATTACATTTAAGAATTAAAATGTTTAATAGAACATTTTACCAAAAAAATATGGCTATCTCAGTTTTTACTTGTTATTTAATATTTACTTATAAAAAATAATTTAAAGAAATTCTTACCATATTTGTCTCCATTTGGAAATATATAGCATATTTTATATACTTCTGGGTCTGTTTTAAAAAAGAATAAACGTTATTTAAGCCGAGATATATCACAATGAGCACAAATTGACCCACTATATCTTATCACAGCCATATCACAAAGACTTGGATTCTCTTCAATATCTACTTGGTTAATGCGAGGAAATAACCCAACAAATTCAGCCAGGCTCCAGTCATGCATCAAGCTATTTCCAGTCTCGTGCCTTCTGTTCACATAACTACACAATTTCAAGCTCCCTTTGGGATCTCTCGCAATACCTGTAAAGTGTCCTCCTGATTAGGCTCATGGAGGTGGAGTGGAGAATATTAGAGACAGAGGTTTGTGTTATGCTTCTGTTAGTAGATGGGTGGATATATATTAGAATATTCTGAGCACAACTCCCTTTCCCCAACTATTTTATTGAATGTAGAGCTGCAGAAGATTTGAGAGGTCTCCTAGTCCAGCCTCATCATTTCTGTAGCTGGGGAAGCAGAGACCCAGAGATACTGACTTGTCTCTGGTCAGGCTGTTAACTCTACGGAAATTCCAGGGTCGCTTCCATTGCATCATACTACCTCCACCTCTTTCCATTTCACCGTAAGGCCTTACCCACCCCATCTTTCCCTTCTTTCCTAATTCGTGCCTCATTCTGCACCCGCATTGATTCCAAACACCGTCGCAGTTGTATGGATCGTCTTCTCTGCTTGAGTTCACCATCTATCCATGCCTTACAGCTCAGCACAGCGTGCGTTCTTTTTAAAATTAAAGCGATTGTATTTTGGAGGTGTCGTGGTACACAGGGAAGAATGGATTTAGAGATGGAGACTGTGGATTCGAATTCCAACTCTGCTCCCCTGCCTGTGTGTGACCTTGGCAGGATGGCTCAACCTTCCTGGGCCTCAGTTTCCTCCTCTAAAAACGAGGAGACCAGACTAGGTGCCTTTCTGGCTCCGAATCTATGCCTCCATGGCACCCCTCGGGACAAAGACGGTCGCTCTCTGGTGGCACTGCTGGCACTCAGCCTCGGCACCCCCTTTCCTGGCCACCCTAAGCAAGCACCGGCAAAGAGAGAGCCCAGAGAGGTGTGGTGGCAGCAGCTGTAGGACCCACGGGTGGGTTACTCGGTCCAATGGGCTCTGTTTTACAAATGTGGCAACTGAGGCGTGGGGGGGGGCGGGGCGGGGAATCTGTAGCAGGAAGAGGTTCCCTCATCTAGCTCAAGTTCACCTGCCTCAATTTAACAGTTGGGGAAACTGAGGCCCGGGGCGGTGCAGCGATTTGTCCTCTGCGTCACGTGGTAAATAGGGGGAAGGTTGGAGGTAGGGACAGCCCCCGCTCCCACCCCGGCCACCTTTTAACTCTTCTGCTGACACCTCATTCATTTTCGGGAGGGGCAGAGATCTCCGGACGCTCCGCGGCGGCGGCGGCTGCTGGATCACCCCCCACTCCCACACCCACGCCGCACACCCACACGCCCACGGAGCCGCCGCGGCTGCGGGCTCAAACTGGCTACACTCCCAGGAGAAATACGGCCAGACGCGCGCCTCGGTCGTCAAGGAGACAGGCCCCCCGCCCCCACTTCTGACCCGGAAGTGGAAGTACGGAGCCGCCAGTCCCCCCCACACTCCCCCGCGGAGGAGCCAATCAGGAGGCGGCGGGGTCGTGAGGGGGCTGGACCAGCACCGCCCGGGGAGAGCGGCCTATCCGAGGCCGGTCCTGGCCCTGGACTGCCTCAGAGATCGAGTTGTCGACCTCCTCCCTCTCCCGGGTCGAGGTAAGCGGATAGGGAGACCAGACTCCTGTCGCCGCAGCACCCCTCAGGTCGTGTGCGGGGCCGCTCGACCTCGGGAGGGCTGAAGACTAAGGGTCTGGGCCTGCGCTTGTCGCGGGCCGTCGCTGCCGGTCTTGGGGGGTAGGGGGGGCGCGGCGTCCCTTTCTAGGGATGCGGGGAGGGACCGGGATCTCGGTGGTGTGGGATGGAGGGGAACCGAGGGTATCTGCCAACAGGCTGGGATTCCCAGGCTGATTTAAGGAAAAGCTCGGCCTTCTGGACGGTCATCGCTATCCCGAAAAGAATAGAAATGGACTCCTGAGAGGGAGAGACGAAAGGGGAGGGGAGGCAGATGTGGAAGGCGTTCCACCATGTGCCTAGAAATATTGGCATGTTCGGAGGAAGGAGCGAGGACTAGAAGGTGCAGGGGGAAGAACGCTGGTAAACACCTGGGTTCTAATGCCGGTTTTGCCACTCACTGGGTAACACCCGAGCCTTAGCTTCTTTGTCTTTAAAATTAAGGGATTGGTTTAAATAATCTTTAACCACCCCCCATCCCACCCCCGATTAAGGGATAATGGTAAACCAAGGTATAAACTAAGGGGTAATGTCTTTTTTTAAAAAACATCCTTTTTTAAAATTTTGAGTTCCATGTTCTCTTCCTCCTCCACCCATTGAGGAGGCAAGCAATATGATGACCATTATATATGTGAAGTCATGCAGAACATATTTTAAGGGCTAATTTCAAATGCTGAACCCTAAGGATTAGGAAATCTTTTCTTCTCGTGTCTACAATGTGAGAAATGTAATGAGAATCTGATACTCTGATTAAAATAGATTGGATAATATAGTATATATATGTGAGTTGCCCTTTATTTCCAAGTCTAGGAATGATGTGACAAGGTAATGTGTGGGGAGAGTTGTGTACAATGTGTGACACCTCAAAGCTCCAGTTAATGCCACTAACAAGATAGTCTATACACTGATTAACCCGCTTTATTCAGTGAGTTACAGAATCAACCAAAGGTATGAACTAGGTGTAAACAATTTAGACACTTCTGTTGAACCTGTCAGTGGTGTAAACTAGTACAGACAAAACCTTAATTTGGGGAAAATGGAATACTTGAGTGATTGAATGAGAGCAGATAGCAGCACATAGGAAATGTTTTGTGGTTTATTGTAGAGAACTAATCACACCCTATGAAGCTTTAGATACAACAGCCACCTGATTTGGAGTTGGGCATTCCAAGAGTAGACTGTCCTAGTGGTGGCACAGCTTCAGCCAAGCCCCTGAAAGGGATTCCTTTGGGGGTAGGAGGTTCCCTCTTCTACTCCAAACACTCCATCAGAGGATGACTTTGTGAATTTCAAAAGGCTAAAATGTGGACTTTCATCAGTGTCTTGGGTAGCAGGGTCCTTGAATCCCAATGCAGATACTGCCATTAGCCATTCTTGTTCTAGGGACACTGATTCAAGAGTTAAGCTCTGGTAGCTCTGAGGTGCTATACCCAGACATTTCTTTTAAGAAAAATCATGGGGAAGGGGAGGTGGGGGACTGGGAGGACTTCAAATAAATCACCCTGATCTTGAAAAGGTAATGCAGGTAGTGTCTACCATGGAATGACACGGTGGACAGAGCTTTGGGAGCAGCTAGTAGCAAACTGAATAGAGTGTGGGCCTGGAATCAGAAGATCTGAATGCATATCCTGCCTCAGATGCTTATGGGTTGTTTGACCTTGGGTAAGTCACTTTACCTTCCTCAGCCTCAGTTTCCTCATTTGCAAAATGATGGATTTTACTTAATGATTGCCAAGGGCCCTTACATTTGGGAATCTGTAAATAATCTTTTGAACTTGTGAAAAGTCCAGGATCTTAATTTTGAATCTTGGAAGCAATAGTCAGGTAGTATACAGACTAGTGCTACTACAACACTCTGCAACTGATAATGCTGAAGGAACTCATTGATCCTGAAATCTCACCCCCTTTGCTGTGCTAACTTTAGCAACAGTAACGGGATGGGGTAGAAGGGAAGGGAATAAGTATGTATATAGTGACTACTATGTCCCAGGCAGTGTCAGACATTTTTACAAGTGTTATCTCATTTGATCCCCACAACGATCCTGGGAAGTAGCTACTATTATCATCCCCATTTTATAGTTGAGGGTACTGAAGCAAACAGAGGTTAAGTGATTTGCCCAGAGTCACACTAGGTAGTACGAGGCCACATTTGAACTCAGATCTCCCAGACTCCCAGCATTCTATCCACTTCACAACCAGCTTGCCTAACAGCAATTCATGTACCACAAGAATGGAAATCCACATAGTTGATAAATCTACAGGCCTCATAGAAGGAAAGCACACACTTCCCACTGGTCTTATTCTTTAGTTTGATGGTTTTTGTCTTTATTTATGGTCAGTGTTAGCCTTCTACTGGGATAAAATTTGGCACAGTGAACTCAACTGATGTGCTGGCTGAATAAGAAAAAAACTAGTTGCATGTTTTCCATGACTGACATGCTCAAATGAGATCTCACTTTAGGTTGTAAGTGGAATAGTTTTCTATGTATATTTCTAACATTCTGTGATCCCCTTTGATTGTATTCCTTGTCCATATTATTGCATAGCACCTGTTTGCTTTACAATGCTCTTTTATGTTTAAATACAAATGGATAATAGAAAAATTCTCAAGGTACAGAGCTGATAAGTCAGTTTCAGAAGCCATTTTTTTCACTTTTTTTAACAAAAGGATGAATTTGGGGGGATTTATAAATTGTCTTTATAAAAATCAGAGTATCTCATTGTTGAGTGCTTTGGAGCTTTTTCTGACCTTACCTTTGTATGATTTGTAAATATCTATCTCTTTGCAAAGAAGGTGAGGGAATTTTACTCCATCCTCCTGTTGTTCTTGGACCAAGGCTGTAAACTGGAGCCAGAAGTCCCTTGTAATAGGAATTTTTATTTGGGTTGGTTAGGGTTGTTGCTCTTCAGCAAAAAAAAAAAAAAAATGATCTTGAGTCTTAAATCTGGGTGACTTCATTTTCCTTTAGTTATGACATTTTAAAACTTTGAGATTAGGAATACAGTGGGTATAAGTATGGTAAAGATAGGTAGATGAGAGTGGTTTTTTTTCCATAGAGTATGATTTTTTTTTTTACTGTCAGTAGACCTTAAACACAGTGAGGTGGATGTCTCAAAGTTCAGTAAACTCTTTAAGCTGATTTTGGAATAAAATAATTTTCGAAGTAGGAAACAATAAAAATATCCTCATGAAATTTACTTCTAACTTATTTTTAATTTGGGGAGAATGTCTACTGTACATATGTCTTTCATATAATAAATATGTTCAGGAAAAGGTATGGGGAATGAACCTGCAATTTCTTTGGTGTGGGAAACTCCCACACGAGGAAATTCCTTCTATCAATGCAGATTGACACCTTCTAGTCTTAGCAGCCTCGAACATCAGGAGGGTAAGTGATTTATCCTTGGATCACACAGCCAGTATATGCCAGAGATGGGATTTGGACTCAGGTCTTCCTGACACCAAAGCCATCTCTATGTCCACAAAGCCATGTTGCTTCTCTGTTTCTTAAAAGTTATATGGAAATTAAAGTTTGTAAATCTAACTTTTAAAAGTGTTTTAGGGTAGCTTTCTAAATAGGAATCATTTGGTGAATCCTATTTCAGGTTTGGATAAATTGTGTACATGTAATTTAACTAAACAAATTATGCAAATACAATAAGAAGCCTTGAAAAAATACTTATTTCATTTTCCCTCTTTTTAGGTAAAAATGAGCTCTTTTGTGAGAAGAAAAGGAAAACCAAACAAAGGAGGTGGAAGAGGTGGTGGAAAAGGTGGAGGAGGAGGAGGACGAGGTGGCAGGAGTCATGCTAATAAATCTCAAGCCAGTGGCAGTAGAAAAGGCTCAAGTAAAATTTGGGATGATGGAGATGATTTTTGTGTCTTCGGTGAATCAGGCATTTCATCCAGGTCATTATCCTTTTGGAGTTTTAAATCTGGGAACAATTTCAGTTGCATGAATATAAAGCAACTTATATAAAGTACAGATGTGTGAGAATATCAACAAATACTGCTATAAGTTAATGTTTTCTTAAATTTATGTAAATAGAGAAAAGCCACAACTTAAGATTCTATTTAAATTTATTTGGTAGAATGTAAGCTCTTTGAGAGCAGGGACTGTTTTTTTTTTGTCCCTGTTTTATCTCTATGTCCCATCATGTGTTGTCCCTTCCCATCCCTGTCCCTTCTCCCCTCCCCCGGTGCTTGGCACACACTAGGTGCTTAATAAATGTTTATTAATGGATTGGTTGAAGTATAAAACTGCAGTTATACTTTTTTGCAAAAAAGGGTGCTTGGGTATTGGTAAATTGAAATGCTATGTTCTGAGTACAGTACATTTCTGAGACAGGCTAGCTGACAAGAGGGTTTGAGAGTTGTTTTTTAGATATTACTGAATTTTGATAAATATTTCAGTTCAACAAATGTTTGTTAGGCTCCTTCTAGGTATTTGGGCTACAAAAAAGAAATAAACAGTCCTTACCCTCAACAGTCATACAACTTAATAGAAGGGATAAGACATTTACAAACAGCTATCATTACAAAGACAGACATCCAAACAAAGTGCTGTGGGAAATTTAAGGATGAAGAGATAACCTCTACCTGGAGATGTCATTGAAAGACCTTTGTTTTACCTTTCTTCTCCCTCAACCCCACCCTCAGTCAATCATTTCACCTGACTGCCACATCAGTCCCTTTCTTCTGGCTCTATCCATACTCCTCCCTCCTTGAGCTGCCTCCCAGTGTTCTATCCTTAGTCCCACCACCACCTAAAGGCCAGGGAAGAAGCTGAAAGCACCCTGCCCACCTCTCCTGAGCCCTGACCAGTTGTTTGTGGTCCCACCATTTCTTCCCCTCATCCAAAAGGCTTTCCTGTGACCAATAACTGATTAATGAAGGGTTGAGATTTTTTTCCTTTGAAATCCTAATTCATTTCATCTACCTACCTATGATCCTGATTTTTCTCAGCCAGTGCTGAGGCTGTCAGACCAGGAAGGGGAACCTAAAACAGTCGGAATTCCTAGAGGAACAAACTAGTGAATTAGCCTTCTGTTGTTTTTCATGTAAGAATTATTTCATGCCAGATTCTTTCATTTATCATTATTTACTTTTCTGAATTTGGGGGTTTTTTTATTTGTATTATTTGGTGTGATAGAGAAGAACTGCCTCTAGGAAACCAATTACTCTACCATCTTCCAAGGAATTTCAAGGAATCCTTCCCTTAGCTATCTTTGTTCTGGGTTTTGGTTTTGTTTTTTGTTTTTTGTTTTTTTTTTTAAAATTCTGGCAAAGAAATGGAAGCAAAATAATTAATTGATTAGTTCTACCTTCTTATCTTCTATTATCACCATCACATTTGTTCTAAGCGGTAATCCTGTCCCTTCTTTGATTTTACTTTTTTCCCCATTAGAGCTAAAAGAATTCCCTTTTTGTTGTCCTTATATTTCCTTACCTATGTCAGCTTGTTTTGAACTTGCAGGACCATGTTATGCTTTTGTATTTCACCCTTGTTCATTTGCCCTTGCTACTCTCTTCTGCATATACCATATCACTATCTAGGCTGGTTGATGACTTCCCTTTTTATCTATAGCAGCCTCTTTAGGCAATTTCCCTTTTTCCTCCTCATCAGAATGTTTTTTATTCATGCCTTCAGAATTCATTCATCTCCTTCCAGACTCATCTGGTATAGAACAGTAGGCCCAGAATCCTAACGATCTTCTCTGTGAACCATTAGAAATCAACTCTGCTAACATTAACATGTCTCTGTTGTCTTTTACCTCCCATTGATTCTCACTGCCACCACCTACTTATAGGTCTCATCACCATTTATTTGGGCTCTTGTAATAGGGTTCTAACATTTTTCTGTCTGTAACTTATCCCTCCTCCACTCCATCCAGCACATTACTGCCAGAAGAGTCCTGAAATCAGTTTCCCTAATGCTCAGAAAGCGTCAGTGGCCTGAGAGGCAGCCTGCTGTACACAACACTGGACCTAGATCTGGATTCAGACAATGCTAGATCTAATGCCAGCTGTAGGAGAGTGGACAAATTGCTGCCTATCTGAGACTCAGTTTCCTCACTGCTAAAATGGAAATAATGTTACTCCTGGAGTTATTGTTTGGAAAGCACTTTGTAAACTTTAAAGGAATCTAGGAATATGAACCATGAAAATTTAAGGGATTTATAAAATGAAGTCTAAACCCTTCTCCTCACATTATCTTTCCAGCCCTGTGTCCCACTGTTTTCCTAAACATAAGCAAACTGGACTACTCACTGGTCCTAGAACATTTCCTGTTTTCCTACATCTACACCTTTGCTTATGTTCTTCCTTCTGCCTGAAATACTCTTCCTCTATGTTGCCATTTATTGAAATCCATCCTGTTCTTCAAGAGTCAGTTTAAGTGACATTCCATAAAGTCTTTTCACTCCAATGGAATGATTTCTTCCTCCTCTACACCCTTATAGTATTTTATTTGCACTTTTATGGTACTTTTATTCTCTCTTGTTTTGCAGTTATTTAGTGTATTTACTTTTTCCTCTTTTTTCTTCCTTTAGATGGCAAGTTCCTTGAGGGCAAAAACTGAGTCTTACCTTTATATCCTACAGTGCCTTGCACATAACAAGTTATACCTAACATTGACAAATAGGGAGAGACTATTAATTGTTTTCAGATTGTGCCACTACCCTAGAGAATGAACTAATGATGATCTGACGACTTTGCACAGCTCTGCCTCACAAATCCAATTCACATGCAAGTCAAGATACCACCATATGATGTCATTGGTCCTCTTTGAGCACAAAGGGTGAACAATCATGATACCTCTTACTTCCAAAGTCTCTTATCATAGAGCAGGTCTCTGTTGTGTTTTCCTGTGTGCTTACTGGGTTAGTGAAAACGACCATGAAACAGCTGTTTAACTGTTCAGGTTCTTGTCAGGTTTTTTTCTTAGGCAATATAATGAATTAATGGATACTCCAGGAAGCTGAATCTCTGTCCATATCTTTACTTTCTTTGTCTTCTTTAGTAAGCGGCTTGACAATCCATTTAATGCAAAGTGTGGTGGGTGACTCCAGGGAATAGTTAACCTCAGATCATGGCTAAATGTAGAATTTTGGTCTGATTTCCTTTTTAGGCCTAGCAGCAGCACTAGCAAGGGAGGAGCTCAACCAAAACGGAGGCCTGAAACCAGAGTGCCCTTACAGACTCTCCATATGACTTCCGAGAATCAGGAGAAAGTCAAAGCTCTTCTTCGAGAACTCCAAGGACAGGAGCCGGAGGCTGGATTCGAGTTAGTTGTTTTATCTGACTATACCAAGTCCTTTGCAGACTTTTTTCAATTATTTCTTCTCATCCACTGCTTTTTTTCTGTCAATAATTTCTTCCATGTCCCTCTTTGAAAAGAAAGTTGTGGTGGGAACAAGTAGGTTTGATCTTTAAGTAGGAAAATTTGAGTCCCTGAGCATTAAATATAGGATCACAAGAGTCATAGAAATAGAATTTCAGGGGACCCAGGGCAGTTATCCACAATAAAGAAACTGAAGCCCACAGAAGTAAAATGTCTTACTCGCAATCATCCAGGTTATAGGAAGCAGATCCTGGGAATCAAGCCCACATCTTGTGACTTCCAGTGCAGTGGTCTTTCCACCATGCTGCCCTTCCTCCTGTAACATAGCGATCTTCCTGACACCATGGGCTTTCACCATAACCTTAGTTATTTTTCATGTGTTTTTAGTGGCATAAGACTCCCATCTTCAGATAGAGAAGTTGCTCATTTCGCATCCCAAGAATTAATGTATAGTTAATTATGAATAGCTCCTTTTCCTTCTCTTTCAGCCATCAGTATCTGTACCAAATTAAAGGGAAGGAGCTTTTGGGGGGAAATGAGGATTTCAGTGGTTCTTCTAGAAGGGAAAGGAATAGAGTGGGTGGTAGCTAAGCTATTTCTATGGGTTGTACTAAAATGACAAGTCAGCTGAGGCTTTATTGACCTTGGAGTGGTCATGATCTATGGTCCTTAGGATCCTTGAACTAAATTGTTAGAAACTTGATTAGATTCCTCTTTGAGATAAATTCAAATTATATTATTACTTCAGTAATATGTCGATGTCTCTTTTGTCAGAGGAGGTGCTTCTGGGGAAGATGAAGAAGCCGATTATTGTGATGATGAGCAGTACTGGTCTGCCAGTCAGGAGGCTTCCCTTGTTTGTAACCAGGCCCCTGTGGAACATGCTGCCTCTGCACTTGTGAAGCATCACATTCCTGAATTTGAGGTATCTCCATTTGCAGTCCAGAAACTCTCCAGGTAAGTGTTTGTGCTTGGGTGCCTGCATGCCCTGCTCCCTTCCTCTCTATGTGTATGTATGTCTCATCCTTCTCTCTTTCCTCATCCTCTCTCTCTTCCTGTCTCTGTCCCTCCCTCACATATGCAAGTGGAGAGCCAACTCATAGACAGAAAGATTTGGATTCAGACACAGTGTTTAAGTGCTGGGGATGCAAAAGGTGGCAAGGAGTGTGCTGTGGCAGCCAAGAAAACTCATGCAATCTTGGGCTGTGTTGAGAAGCATAGTGTTGAGGACGAGGAAGGTGAGAGTCCTGCTGTGCTTTGGTCACATCTGGAGTGTTATATTCAATTCTGGGCATCATTTTTTAGGAACGACATTGATAAACTAGGCATTGTACAGAGGAGGGTAACCAGAAAAGTGTAGTTAGTTTAGACTATAAATTTCAGGCAGTCTTTTGATCAGTCAACAAGCATTAGAGCCTAATTCTTTGTATTAAATTTGTGGTGTCATGACAAAAAGGAGTCAGGGAGTTTGTATCATGCCCTCCCTATTCTGAAAAAGAATAAAAGATCTTTATGGCTAGTGATATCACTGACATCTGCTCAAAGTTATATTCGCTTAGAAATTTTAAACACATAATTACACGAAAACTAGAGGTCCCCATGATTCCACATTAGCATATTTAGCAGAATTAAATTGCAGTTATTTCTTATTACCATAGTAATTTCTCACTGATTCCAGACTTATTTTCTCTTAACGTAGGTATGGTTTTAATACTGAATATTGCCAGGCAGCCTTGAAGTCCTGTGACGGTGATGTTGGGGCCTCCCTGGAACATTTGCTCTCTCAGTGCTTTTCAGAAAGATACGCAGAGAGGATAGAGATCTCTGCAGCAGCATCCTGTGTCAGTCGGGAAGAATGTATGGAACAAAGGCAAGAAGAGGCCTTTGCTCTCCGGTCAATCTGTGGAGAAAAATTTGTAGAAAGAATTCAGAACAGAGTCTGGACAATTGGATTGGAGCTGGAGCACCTAACAAATAGACTCTGCAAATCCAAACAGAAGAAAAGTGCCAAAAATGTACAGACTTCACGTGAAATCTGTCAATTCTATCTCCAAGGAAATTGTCGATTTGGATCAAAATGCAAATTTAGGCATGAAAATCCCTCAAGACAACTTTCAAGAAAAGCAGATCGATCCATAGATGATTCTCATCTTAGATCTAATGGAGATGTCTCTTTTTTATATG